>NC_137888.1:36002139-36342648 GCF_963455335.1 Martes martes
CAACAACAACAAACTCCCAAAACTGAATCAGGAAGAAATTGACAACCTGAATAGACAAATATCTAGTAATGAGATTGAAGCAGTGATCAAAAGCCTCCCAAAAAACAAGAGCCCAGGACCTGATGGATTCCCTGGAGAATTCTACCAAACATTCAAAGAAGAAATAATACCTATTCTCCTGAAGTTGATTCAAAAAATAGAAACAGAAGGAAAACTTCTAGACTCTATGAATCCAGCATTACCCTGATCACCAAACCAGGCAAAGACTCCACCAAAAAGGAGAATTTCTGACCAATATCCCTGATGAATATGGATGCCAAGAATCTCAGCAATCCTAGATAATAGGATCCAACAGTACATTAAAAAGATTATCCACCATGACCAGGTGGGATTTATCTATGGGATGCAAGCGTGGTTCAACATTCTCAAATCAATGAATGTTATAGAACAAATCAATGAGAAAAGAGAAGAACCACATGGTTCTCTCAATTGATGCAGAAAAAGCATTTGACAAGATACAGCCTCTGTTCCTGATTAAAGTGATTCGAAGTACAGGGAAAGAAGGAACCTACCTCAACTTCACAAAATCTATCTATGAAAAACCCACAGTGAATATCATCCTCAATGGGGAAAAGCTGACAGCCTTCACTTTGAGATCAGGAACATGACAAGGATGCCCACTCTCACCACTCTTGTTCAAAAAAGTACTAGAAGTCCTAGCAACAGCTATCAGGCAACAAAGAGAAATAAAAGGTATTCAAATTGGCAGTGAAGAAGTCAAACTCTCTCTCTTCACAGATGGCATGATAGTTTATATGGAAAACCCCAAAGACTCCATCGCCAAACTACTAGAACTCATACAGCAATTCAGTAATGTGGCAGGATACAAAATCAATGGAAAGAATTAATTGCTTTCTTATATACTAACAATGAAAATATAGAAAGGGGAATTAGAGAATCAATTCCATTTACTATAGCACCAAGAACCATAAGATACTTGGAAATAAGCCTAACTGAAGAGATTAAGGATCTGTACTTGAAGAACTACAGAACACTCATGAAAGATATTGAAGAAGACACAAAAAGATGGAAAAATATTCCATGTTCTTGGATCAGAAAAATAAACATCGTTAAAATGTCTATATTGCCTAGAGCCATCTATACTTTCAATGCCATCCCGATCAAAATCAAAAGCACTGGCATTTTTCAAAGATCTGGAACAAACAATCCTAAAATCTGCATGGAACCAGAAGAGACCCTGCATTGTTATGGAAATGTTGAAAAAGAAAAACAAAACTTGGGCTATCACATTGCCTGACTTCAAGCTTTACTACAAAGCTGTGATCACCAAGACAGCATGGTGCTGTCACAAAAACAGACACACAGAACAGTGGAACAGAGACCCCACATATGGACCCTCAAATCTATGGTCAAATAATCTTTGACAAAGCAGGGAAAAATAATACAGTTGAAAAAAGACAGTCTCTTCAATAAGTGATGCTGGGAAAAATTGACAGCTATGTGTAAAAGAATGAAACTCGACCATTCTCTTACATCATACACAAAGATAAACTCGAAATGGATGAAAGAGGCAGGAATCCATCTGTATCCTAGAGAAGAACATAGGCAGTAACCTCTTCAACATCGGCCACAGCAACTTCTTTCAAGCCATGTCTCCAAAGGCAAAGGAAACAAAAGCAAAAATGAACTTTTGGGATTTCATCAAGATCAAAAGCTTCTGCACAGCAAAGGAAACAGTCAACAAAACAAAGAGGCAACCTACGGAATGGGAGAAGATATTCACAAATGACAGTACAGACAAAAGGCTGATATCCAAGATCTATAAAGAACTCCTCAAACTCAAAACAGATAAAACAGATAAAACAAAATGCACAAAACAGATAATCATGTCAAAAAATGGGCAGAAGACATGAACAGACACTTCTCCAAAGAAGACATACAAATGACTAACAGACACATGAAAAAATATTCATCATCACTACCCATCAGGGAAATTCAAATCAAAACCACATGAAGATACCACCTTACACAGTTAGAATGGCCAAAATTAACAAGACAGGAAACAACATGTGTTGGAGAGGATCAACCATTTAACTTAAAGCACACCACAGACTCTGGCAATTCCTTCTGAAGTTTGAAAACTTGGAAAATTTGGGAAGGAGAGATTATGATATATTTCCTTTGATAATGTTACCATAATTATCTTCCTGTTTCAGATCAGACTTAGCAAACTACTTGGCCTTCTCATTGACTTTCTTTTGTGAAATGAGGTGTTGGACTAGATGATACTTACAAATGTTTGTGTCTCCAACATTCTATAATACAACATTTACAACACCTTTTCCTCAACATCCCATACTTGGATTTAAATACTTTATGGAGGTTCACTTATTGATTGATTTTTACTGTAGTTTTGGGTTCTTCTTGTGACTCTTTTCAGATTTGGAATCCTCTTTGCTCTATTGGGTTTTCCCAGTCCTGCTTTTGAATGAACAATGGAGTAAGAACCTACTTAAAAACTAAAGGATTTGGATGTGCAACGTGGAATCTCAATATCCTAGGAAAAAAAAAAAGAGAAGTCCTTAGCAGGAGAATCAATAAGGAACAAAAAAGTGTAAAAAATTGTGAATACAGTCCAAGGGAGAGGAATCAAAGAGGCTCACACAAAGACACAGCCCTGACCACATTAATCAACTGGAAAAGGTTCAGAGAAAAGACTTCACAATTCTCATAATAAAGGTAGAAGAAGTTCAGAAAAGGCTTTAAGAAAATACTCTGAGGTTGGTTGGTCTCCCAGAGGGCCTAAGACAGCTAAATGTGGAAGTGTTCATAAAACAAAGAGATAAAAGAAAACACAGTCTGAAAGATCTTTCTACTGTACACTGACCCAACTTACCACCTTGGAAATTTTGTTAGACCATTGATTTTAAATAGCTAAATAGAGGGAAAAGTACATTATGTTAAGCTTAGTCTCCTGGAGAAAACAAGCTACTGAGGCTGAGGAAAGCTCTTACAGCTACACCAAGATTTATTTTATACTAAAGACTATATGGTAATACCTTATAAAATTTTAAAATGTATATGATCCTTTTAAAATTCCAAATACTAAGAAGTTCTTTGTAAACTGCTCCTTTCTGAAGCCTAACAATGCTTTGAAATTCATGGAACCTAAAAAAAATGGAAAAAAAACAACAACAACAAAAAAAAAAAAAAAAAAAAAAAACCAGAAACAAAAAACCTGATTTGGCAATGCTAAAGGAACAAAAGATAAAACATGACTGAAATATCTAAATTGTATGATCCATTTATTTAAAAAATCCACACTGGGAACCAGCAGAGAATGTATAAACACAGACCTATTTTAATGGTAAAGACAGATATTCAGAGATGATAAAGACAGATATTCAGAGATAAGAAAAGATTTGGTAAAATTCAAGGGAATGTTAATTCTGTCTCAACTTTAAAAAGTACACAAAATGTCCCTTTTCTAAATTTACAGAGTTTCCATTGTTTAAAGAGTTGAAAAAGATTTACACTTGGGATCAAAATTGAGTATCTTATCATCTCATGGGACAGAGGGAGGAGGAATGAGGAGAGAAAGAAGGGGAGGGAGAGAGAGAAAGAGAGATAGAGGGATTATCTGAGATGAATATAGGTATCCTTTGATGAGCAGAACATAATGTGGCAGATCCCTGATAAATGAAAATCTGTATTTCAGAAGGAATATTTATAGTTTAAAATTTAAAAGTGTTCTTATAGTCTACCAAAGTCATCCTACAGGCATATTTTAATGCTTTAAGAGGCCAATTTAAGTCTCTAATTTATTCACTTCATAAATAACATTCATGCGTATTCATTAAAATTTAAGGTACTATGTTTTTCAGCAAGAGTTAATATTTATTTTGCAATGGAACCTTCAGTTTAGGTGCTAACGTCTAACTAACTTGTAAACTTTAAGAAAGCACTTCAATTTTCCATAATAAAATAAATAATACGAAGATAAATGTTAAATAGCATTGAGTTCACCTTTTATACAGGATATGTTAGACTAAAATGGACTCAATCTTGATACATGACCCTAATTATAAACAGTTTGAACAGCCTTTAGATTTGAAAAAGTTTAAAATTATAGACCTAGCTTAGTCTCCTAGAGAAAACAAGCTACTGAGGCTGAGGAAAGCTCTTACAGCTCTTACAGCTATACCAAGATTTATTTTATACTAAAGACTAAATGGTAATACTTTATAAAATTTTAAAATGTATATGATCCTTTCAAAATTCCAAATACTAATTTAAATTATACAATTTACATTGTATAATGGATGAATAGCAGAATTAACTCATTGAGCTACAATTGAGTTGTCTTCAGAGAAAATGGCAATAAGAATTACAAAAGGAATAATAAATTGGCCTAAAGCTTTCACTTCACATGAACAGTTAGCTATGAGGTGTCATGAAGATGCTAAAAAATTCTCAAAATCCAATGCATTTTCATTGAAAGGAATGATACATTATTAGGCACTTTTTAGAAGGCCATAAAAGGACAGTTATCTAAACAAACAACAACAAAAAAAAGGATATTACAATTTCTAAAATGAAAAAAATCAGCAATGTTTTAATTGAACTTGTACTTATTGTTTTAATTTGTTAAATAGGATCATAAGTGTCTATGGTTATATACTTCACGGATATGTTTTGCTTTTTTTTTTTTTTATAAAGTACCATTTTCTTTTGCATAATTCCTTTACCATTAATTATATGATAACCAAGGCTAAATATCCTGTCAAACTTAATATTTAGCTGTACAATATAACCAAATAAATTGTATCTTGCCTAATTCATTTAAGGAACTACTGTTTGAATTATGGTGTTCCCAGTTAATGTAATACATATAATAAACCAAATATAAAATTAAATAATGATAATTTCAGTATCTTTTTACACAGCAATAGAGTTAGATTACCTTGTTTAAAGATTCCAGAGAATTCCCTCAGAGCACACACAGCTATGTTCTCCATAAACTAATTGCCTAGTCTTTATTGGTTTTGAATGTATTTTATATAGGTAATACTATACAACCATTCTTTATTATTCAATTATCAACATTCCATATAGAGCAGCTTTTAAAATTTCTCTGTTAATTTGCATGGAATTAATCTGTACTTGTTTTTCAACTTCAATAAAGATCATTCTCTTTGCCTATCAAATACTTCAGTTAATCTTATATATAGATATTATTTATAAGGCAACTGTGATCATTTAACCCAGATTCTAATGCAAAACCAATTTTACAAGGGATCAAAGTTTTTGCAATTTCCCCTTGGGATTATACTCACAGAAATACTGGAAAGGAAGGGGTCGAGGGGAATTAAATCACATAGTAAAACAGGAAGATATCTTGTGATGACTAAGTTCATGGAATGGTGGTGTTTGTACCTTTGCATGCACATACACGCACAGCTCTCTCCTTTCCCCACATCCCCTCCTCTCCTTTTCCTCTCTCTCCTCTTTCCTGCTCTAGTCTCCTCCATCTTGTCACTCTCTTTCCTAATCCATCCATCTATCACACATTTATGAATATATGTCTGTATGTATCCATCCATCCAATCTTCATCTATCCATCTAATCAATAGATATATTTGAAAATCATTATTATAGTAAAACACAACCCAAGTTTCTGGTTAATAAACTTAAGTTGGAAATTTGCTTAACTACAAGGCTTGACTCTGGAGGCCATCAATGTTATGCATCAGTTAGTGTTTATCTATACAGATCATGGCATTTTTAAGACAGAAACTGTTTAATTAAAATACACACATGCCCAAAATCATTGATATACCTAAATAAATTAACAATTATTCTAATAACAAATATCTTGTCAGTGATTTCTATGTTCTTACATTTTATTTTTTTATAATACGTTTTTATCAGGAACAATCACATCAAAAAAGTTAATAAACTGCCATTTACATTTCTCTTGAATTTCTTTTAATTCATAATTATTCCTACTATATATTGATTACTTCAAAAGGTGTTGTTGTTGTTTTTTTTTTTTTTTTAAGAAACTAGACTATTTATCCTGTTGAGTTGTGATTTTACTAAGTCTCTCCATGCAGTGTCTTTCAATATATTGGTATGTATCCTATATTATCTTTAAATTGGATGTTAATACTAGAGTCTTGATTTGATTTTGATTTTTTGGCCTTTTTTGTTTTTTTTTCCAAGATTGCTTCATAGGTGATGTAGTCTACCATTAGAAAGCACATACATGGCAATCATTATTTTCCTTGCTGCATCACAAAATAATGAATTTAAGTACCAATATCTATTATTTCATTATGGATAACAAAATGTTGAAATTCTATCTTCCCATCTTTATGTTTACCTGGATAATACAAAGAAAAATTTCCCTTAAAAATTCTTTGCTTAAGGAAAGAATCAACAAAACAAAGAGGGAACCCATGGAATAGGAGAAGGTATTTTCTTTTTTTTTTTTTTTAAGATTTTATTTATTTATTTGACAGAGATCACAAGCAGGCAGAGAGGCAGGCAGAGAGAGAAAGAGAGAGAGAGAGAGGGAAACAGGGTCCCTGCTGAGCAGAGAGCCAATGCGGGGCTCGATCCCAGGACCCTGGGATCATGACCTGAGCTGAAGACAGAGGCATTAACCCACTGAGCCACCCAGGCACCCCTAGGAGAAGATATTTTCAAATGACGTTACAGACAAAGTGCTGATATCCAAGATCTATAAAAAACTTTTCAAACTCAATACCCAAAAAACAGATAATCATGTCAAAAAAGGGTCAGAAGACATGAACAGACACTTCTCCAAAGAAGATGTACATATGGCTAATAGACACATGAAAAAATGTTCATCATCATTAGCCATCAGGGAAATTCAAATCAAAACCACATTGAGATACCACTTTATACCAGTTAGAATGACCAAAATTAATGAGACAGGAAACAAGTGTTGGAGAGGATATGGAGAAAGGGGAACCCTCTTACACTGTTGATGGGAATGCAAGTTGGTGCAGCCACTTTGGAAAACAGTGTGGAGATTCCTTAAGAAATTAAAAATAGAGCTACCCTATGACTCTGCAATTGCACTACTGGTTGTTTACCTCAAAGATACAGATGTAGTGAAAAGAAGGGCAATCTGTACCCCAACGTTCATAGCAATGTCCACAATCGCCAAACTGTGGAAAGAGTCAAGATGCCCTTCAACAGATGAATGGATAAAGAAGGTATGGTCCATATATACAATGGAATACTACACAGCCATAAGAAAGTATGAATCCCCAACTTTTGTATCAACATGGATGGGACTGGAGGAGATTATGTTGAATGAAATAAGTCAAGCAGAGAAAGTCAATTATCATATGGTTTCACTTACTTGTGGAGCATAAGGAATAACATGGAGGACATTAGGAGAAGAAAATGAAAAGTGAATTGGGGGAAACTGGAGGGGGGTGATGAAGTATGAGAGACTATGGACTCTGAGAAACAAACTGAAGGTTTTGGAGGGGAGGAGTGTAGGGGGATGGGTGAGTTTGGTGGTGGGTATTAAGGAAGGCATGTATTGCATGGAACACTGGGTGTGGTGCACAAACAATGAATCTTGGAACACTGAAAAAAATAAAATTAAGATGCTAATTTTCTTTTCTTTCTTTCTTTCTTTCTTTCTTTCTTTCTTTCTTTCTTTCTTTTTTTTTTCTTAATCTGAGGCAGAGCTTTTACCAGGAAGAGAAATTAAAAGCTTCATTTGCCAGAGTTCAGAATATGGAGCCACTTTCTAGAATCATTCAAGATGACCTCTGTGTTATTACCATACGTTTTTAAGTACACAGTATCTTGGATTCAGATGTATTTAGTATGTAAGTTTCTTCTTCTAATTTTTATGTGTATTGATGCTCGAAATTGTCCCATCATGGCCACTGGGAGAAAATACATGATAGCTATTATGTCTTCTTGACATGACCTATTCTCTTTGGCAGCTTCCTTCTATTCTAGTATGACAAAACGTTTCTGTATTTCTTGTCACACAAACAGAATTAGCTATTTCTACATGGAATCCTCATTCATGTTAGTGGGAATGACATTAAGAGGCCAGAATCTGTGTATAGTGATATTCATTGCTATTAAGTCATTGTTTTCATTCCTTTTCAGGGAAGAAAGCTAAAAAACACACATACATATGCACATGAGTCATAAGTTCATTCTGACATTTCTAGATCATATATATTATAATTTTGGATTTTTACTTAACTTTTCTGATTTTATATTTATGTGTTTTTTATACTTAAAAGCTTGGTTCATAACCACATTCTCATAATTAATCATTTGCTTTACATGCAATTTTTTGCATGTATGCCACTTTCAGAACACCAATATGATTATCAATAATATGATTGGTGAGAATAGTTCATTTATTACACCTTCTTTTTCTCTTTAAGACATGCCCCATCAAATTACTATATTTTAAAATCAGTTGACATATTTACTCTATTTGTGCTATGCAACCAAGCTGATATAGTTAAATTCATGTTTTATTTTACTTCAACTTTTCATTACATTTTTAATTTAAATCCAATTTAATTAACATATACTATATTATTAGTTACAGAGGTATAATTTAGTGATTCATCAGTTTCATATAACATCCAGTCTCACTACATCAAGCGCCCTCCTTAATGTCCATCACCTAGGTATCCCATCCCCCCTCCAGCAACCCTCTGTTTGTTCCCTATGATTGTGTCTCTTATGGTTTGTCTCCCTCTCTGATTTTATTTTTCCCTTCCTTCCTCAATGTTCATCTATTTTTGTTTCTTAAATTCCACTTGCATGAAGTCATATGATATTTGTCTTTCTCTGACTGATTTCACTTAGCATAATATCCTCTAGTTCCATCAACATTGTTGCAAATGGCAAGAATTCATTCTTTCTGATGGCTGAGTAATATTCCACAATGTATGCATGTGTGTATGTTTGTGTGTACACCGCATTGATGGACATGTGGGCTCCTTCCATATTTTGGCTATTGTGGACATTGTTGCTGTAAACACTGAGGTGCATATGTCCCCTTGAAGCACTATGTGATACAATTGCTGGGTCACAGGGTAGTTGTATTTTTAATATTTTAAGGAAACTGTTTTCCAGAGTGGCTGCATCAGGTTGCATTCTTACCTACAGTGTAAGAGGGTTCCCCTTTCTCCCCAGCCTTGTCAACATCTGTTGTTTCCTGAGTTGTTAATTTTAGCCATTCTGACAGATGTGATGTGGTATCTCACTGTGGTTTTGATTTGGATTTCCCTGATTCTGTGTGATGTTGGGCACTTAATTAATTGGATTCATATATCTCTTGGGCATCTGTATGTCTTCTTTATAGAAATGTCCAGTCATGTCTCCCATCCATTTTTTGACTGGATTTTGGGTTTTTTGGGGGTGTTGAGTTTGGAAGTTTTTTCTGGATTATGGAAACTAGCTCTTTATCTAAAAAGACATTTGCAGATATTTTCTTCCATTCTGTAGGCTGCCTTTTAGTTTTGTTGACTGTTTCCTTTGCTGAGCAAAAGCTTTTTTTTTTTCTTCTTCTTCTTCTTTTTTTTTTTTTTCCTTGATTAAGTCCCAATAGTTCATTTTTGCCTGTTTCTCTTGCCCCTGGAGATGTGTCTAGCAAGAAGTTGTATAGCTATGGTCAAAGAAGTTGCTGCCTGTGTTCTCCTCTAGGATTTTGATGAATTTTTGCCTCACATTTAGGTGTTTCATCGATTTTGAGTTTATTTTTGTGTATGCTGTAAGAAAGTGGTTCAGTTTCATTCTTCTGCATGTGGCTGTCCAATTTTCCCAACAACATTTGTTAAAGAGACTGTCTTTTATCCATTGGCTATTCTTTCCTGCTTTGTCAAAGATTAGTTCACCATATAGTTGTGTGTCCATTTCTGGTTTCTCTGTTTTGTTCCATTGATCTGTGTCTGTTTTTGTGCCAAAACAAAACACTGTCTTGATGATTACAACTTTGTAATATAGTTTGATGCCTCTGGCTTTGGTTTTCTTCTTTGACATTCCTTTGGCTTTTTGGGGTCTTTCTGCATCCATACAAATTTTCAGATTGTTTGTTCCAGTTTTGTGAAAAATGTTGATGGTATTTTGATAGGGATTGCATTGTGTATGTAGATTGCTTTGCTTAGCACAGACATTTTAACAATATTTGTTCTAATCTATGAGCATGGGATGTTTTTCCATTTCTTTTTGTCTTCCTCAATTTCATTCATAAGAAAATAGTTACACAGTTTTCAGAGTACAGATCCTTTACCTCTTTGGTTGGGTTTGTTCTTAGATACCTTACGGTTTTAGTGCAGTTGTAAATGGGATCAATTCCTTGATCTTTCTTCTGCCTCATTGTGATATAGAAATGCATTGTGATAATGTATAGAAATGCAACTGACTTCTGTGTGTTGATTTTGTATCCTGTGACTTTGCTGAATTCTTGTATCAGTTCTAGCAAGTTTTGGGTCATTTGCATTTTTTATGTAGAGTATCATGACATCTGTGAAGAGTGAGGGTTTGACCTCTTCCTTGTCATTTTGGATGATTTTTATTTCTTTTGTTGTAAGAGGCTAGGACTTGCAGTACTATGTTGAACAACAGTGGTGAGAGTGGCTATCCCTGTTGTATTTCTGACCTTTATTTAACTCTAGGATTTGATCTTTTAATATAATTTGGTTTTAAATTATGGAAAATATTTATATATCCAAAGCTAACTACACAAAACAGGGAAATGAGACCTTTCTTTATGCACTTTTTACCCTATCTATACATACACATACATAACAATTCCATTTTATTTTTTTGGTTTATGTTTCTGTATTTGTTTTTAATATAAAGTATACACACACATATGCGTGATCGTGTCATCCACCCTTCTTTAGATAAAGTGGAAGCATACTTTTACAATATTTTTTATTTAATAATACATCCAGAAAGCTATTAATACCATTGCCTATGGTAAGTACCATAGCATTACATTGGGTGCATATATTAAAATTTATTCAATTAATCCCTTATTGAAGATATCTAAATTTGATGCATTTATTCACTATTGGCTTAAATTATTTCTTTTTCTAGCTTTATTCATTATATTCATTATGTTTCTTTTTTGTTTTTACCTCTTCAATAAAAATCTGTTTATTGTAAATTTTCTCATATAAACTTATTATCCTATAAATTCCATTTGCTTTGTTTTCATTATTTTCTAAGTGTTCTGAAAATTTAGTCTGTACTTTTCCAAAGACCCAACAGTTGATTAATAACATCTTTGAAATTTCAATCTGAATTTAAAAAATGAAAATTTGAATTGTTATGGATTTCTAATATTACTGTATTATGGTCAGAACGATCTGTCTAGTATTTCTTTATTTTTTTTTTAAGATTTTATTTACTCATCTGAGAGAAAGAACATGAGAGAGAGCATTAGTAGGGAGGTGGGGGAAGCAGAAGAAGAAGGAGAAGCAGACTCCCTGCCTGATGATGATGCAGGGCTCTATCTCAGGACACTAGGATCATGATCTGAGCCGAAGGCAGCTGCTTAACAAATTGACCCACCTAGGTGCCCCTGTTATTTTACTTGTTAATATGAATCTTTCTTCGTGGTTTGAGGGACAGTCTTTTTAAATATACCATTTGCAACTGAAATCTCAAACAAGAGAGCACCATCATTGCTAAAGAAATTTCTTTCATGCCTCTTCTCTTTCAATTCCTGTACCCTTTACCCTGAGGGAAAAAAAAAAAATAATTCTGATTATTTTCTGGCACATACTCGCCTCACTTCTTAAGAAACTCATCATACAATGAGTAGTTTAATACGTAATGCTATAAAGTTACTTTCAAAATTTTTATAACATAAAATTTAAAACTATAAATTTAGCCAATTATTTGTATACCTGCATCCTACTGAATTTGATGTTATGCTCTCTAGTTCAAAATGTTTTCATCTCGTGTATCTATCTGTGTGTGTGTGGGTGAGAGAGAGATCTTCAATCTCTGAATTGTTTTTGTGTGTAGTAAAACTCAACAAAATTTATAGTTTTCAGAGATATGTAATTGATTACTCTAATTGCATTTTAGTCACAAAACTCTGTATAATATTTAGCTTTTTAAAATTATTTGACATTCACTTTAAGTTTCATCAAGTGATGTATCTTGCTGAATATACAATGTCCAACTGAAATGACTGCATATCGTGAAATTGTTAGGTTTAATGTTCTATACTTCACAATAAATTTCAGAAGATTGACTGAGAATGCTTTTCAGATTTTCTATGTTTCCCCTGCTTTATTTTTCTAGTTGTTTTTATTAATTTCTGAAAGACAAAGTTAATATCACATAATCTGCTTGTGATATATCATATTTCTCTATACCTATCAATTCTTGTTTCATATACTTAGAAGTTCTTTTATTTGAACATACATATTTTTAACTGTTTGAAATTTCTGAATAATTCATCTTTCGTCATTATGAAATCCTGCCCTTTATCTCCTGCAATTTACATATGTGGTGAAATCTACTTTTATCCCATATTCTAGCACACACAGTCTACTTAAGCTTCTTATGCTTTGGGTTGGTATGTATTTTTCTATCCAATCATTTCCAACATATCTATATGATTTTATTTAAAAAGTATCATTTGGGGCAACTGAGTCAGTTAAACGGCTGCCTTCGACTCAGGTCATGATCCCAGGGTCCTGGGATCCCTGCTGAGCAGGGATTCCTGGGTTCACTGCTCAGCAGGGAGCCTGCTTCTCCCTCTCCCTCTGCCTGCTGCTCTGCCTACTTGTCTTCTCTCTCCATCTCGCTAATAAATAAATAAAGTATTTTTAAAAAATTAAAAACAATTTAAAAAATGTATCATTTGTAGAATCATTTTTCTCCATTCTGTCATCATTACATTTAACTGGTATATTTCATTCATTACTACTTACTGCAATTATTATTGTGGTTAGATTTAATTTCAGAATTTCATTTTAATTTATTGCTTATTATTCTCTTTTTTATTTCTGCCCCTCTTTTCTTGTCTTCTTTTGAACTACTGAAATACCTTTAGACTGTCATTTTAGTTTATTTAATACCATTTTAGATAAAACTATTTGCACAATTTTTGGTGCCTGTTCTATGGATTAAAATATACCTCCATATATTTTCATAGTTCCACAGAAAAAAATGTATTTACACCTAACAGAAAATGTAGAAATCTTGTGACCATATATAACAATCTACCTACCCCAAGTTCTTTACACTATAGTTGTTATATATACATATGTTATGACTATATGTTTTAAATCCCACAAGACAATAATGTAATTTTGCCTCAAAACTGTATACTGTTAAAAATATTAAAAGGAAAATACATCCTTTTATTAATCATTTTATCTGTTGTTATTTCCTCCAGATTCAAGTTTCCATTGCATATCATTATCTTCCATTTTATTCTTTTTTTTTTTAATTTTACATTTTTTTTTTATTTTTCATTTTAAAAACTTTTACCATTTCTTAAAGTGCAGGTTTTCTGGCAAAGGAATTCTCTTTCATCTCCATGAAAACATCTTTACATCAATTTCATTTTTAAAAGACAGTCTCAGTGGCTGCAGAAATCAATTTCAGTGGCACTTAAAAATACACTGTTCCACTGTCTTCAGGCCTCTGTTGTTTCTGATAAGATGTCAATGATTGTTCAAATCATAACCCTTTGTGCAAAACATGCTGTTTTTTGTTTTGTTTTGTTTTGTTTTGTTTTGTTTTTTTCTGGCTACTTTTAAGGCTCATCTTGATTTTCTCTTTATCTTTGGTTTTAGTGGTTTAACAATATACTTATGCCATTTTCTTTGTTTTATTCTACTTGTGTTTTGGTCAGCTTCTCAAATCTGTTAAATTTGTATCTATCAATACTTTTGCAAAAATTTCACCTATTATTTCTTCAAATATTACATATATATCTCTGAGACACTGATTACAGATATGTTAGAGTTTTTAATATTGTTCCACATGTCCCTAACACTGTTCACTGATTTTTTCACTCTCTCTCTTGAATTTGCACAGAAAAATAAATAAATAAATAAATAAACAAAAACTGAAACACTTTATCAGTCTAGGCTTATATAACTGATAATAAAGAATCAAAGTTGTTTTTGATGGGATAACATTTTAGCATTAATAGTGGTGAAGTTTATTATAGTGTGTTCTCACATTCAAACGACTTCAATCTGTCTACTGATTTGTACATGTATATATTATTAATCTTTAACAGAAGCTGGTAAACTATGGCCCATGGTCTGGCCATCTGCTTTTTCTAAATAAAGTTTTATTAGGTTACAGTCACATCCTTTTATTTTCATATTTTCCATGGCTGCTTTTGTACTACAATGTCAGAGTTAAGCATTGCAACAGAGATCATAAAAACCAGATGCCTATGGGGTGTCTGGGTGGCTCAGTTGGTTAAGGGTCCAACTCTTCTTTTCAGCTTAGATGATGATCTCAAGGTCCTAGGATCAAGCCCCATGTCAGGCTTTAATGCTAAACAGAGAGTCTGCTTGAGATTCTCTCCCTCTCCCTCTGCCTCTCCCCCTGCACACATGCTCTCTCTAACAAATAAATAAATCTTTAAAAAAAAAGAACCAGATGCCTAAAATATTATTATTTGATAATCTTTAAAGGAAAAGTTTGACAACTCCTGATCGATCTAAAATAAAGATAATTGGAAAATATACCATAATCTTTATATAAATGAGCTCAAAAGACTCAGATTTATTGTTAGAAACAAACCATAGACAATTTTTGAAAATCATTTGCAGGTAATTAATTAATAACACATCTAATGAGTACTTTCTCCCTAAAAAAACATTTCATCCATTATCTACTTTAGAATACAAAAGACATCAGAAATATTATTTTTTTTCAAATATGAAAAGAAAATGATCACCAGTATTAAATGAAATAGTAATAATTGAAAATTAGTCTGGTGAAATCCATTATGGGCTAACTGTTGTTTAAGGAAGAAAAAATAAATTTTAAAAAACTTGGGAAGATGGGGCGCCTGGGTGGCTCAGTGGGTTAAAGCCGCTGCCTTCGGCTCAGGTCATGATCCCAGCGTCCTGGGATCGAGCCCCGCATCGGGCTCTCTGCTCAGCAGGGAGCCTGCTTCCTCACTTCTCTCTCCGCCTGCCTCTCTGCCTACTTGTGATCTGTCAAATAAATAAATAAAATCTTTAAAAAAAAAAAAAAAACTTGGGAAGAAGTCAGGTAATGTTCTATTACTTGTCACTTGTCTAGTATCTGGATTAATTCACTTTAAAATTGAAAATTAAAATTTTGGTGATATGGTAAATATGTATCAAGATTTATAAAAGCAATAAAAATATATTTTCCTAAATAAAAAAGCTAATAAGCAATATCATTAAAAGACAAAATTATGCAAATAATTTTTTCAAAAAACCAAAATAAACCATACATAAGACATTCCTATAAATAAGAATTCAGGAGGCATCATTAGATTTCTAAGTACTGAATTTAATCGTCATGTACAGATTATCAAGCATTTTAAAGATATTAATAAATGGGAAAGTAGGTTCAGTGCACCCATTACATACAAATAGATTACAGATTAAATCAATATAGCATTTTATATGAATAAAAAATAAATTTCTGAAAATATTCAAAAGTTGGACAGAAAATAACTTTCCTAGTTGAAGAAACTAATCTTTGGCTCATTACCTCAGGAAAAGATCCAGAAAACCAAATTTACTCAGATCTATGGGTAACAGGTTCTAGAACAGAAACTTCATCACATTAATAGGAAAGGAGATTCTAGAACAAACTACCTTGAACTGAAAATTCCATCCCTTCATTTACAGTGAATGGAGGAGACTAACGAGTAGAGGCTCTACAGCAGTTGGCCAAAAGTCAACCAAAATTTACTTAAGATCTTAATAATGACTGACTGTATATACATTTCTTTAACCAGCACTTGCTATATTAAAGTCATACTTAAAAGATTTTATTTATGTCAAAGAATTAAGACAAGAGCTAACATTTATGTACTGCTCAATCTGCTTTAAGAACTGTTCTAAGTGCTTTAAAACAGTAAATTATGTAATCTTCACAAGATTTTGTCAGCTTCTCTATAAGCCCAGACCTCCACCATCCTAGAAACCTGTTCCTAACTCCTGCTCTACTCCAAAACCAAATTTTAAAGAGATAAATACTTAGCTTTGCAAAATTTCAGAGTCTCCAAGCCATCTTCACTGCTCACACAAACTACAAGTCTGGGGGTCCCCAGTCCCCAAACTGGAACCACCTTCCAGTTTGATAATTTACTCTGACTCAAAGAACTCACTAAAAGCTGTTATATTCACAGTTACTATTTAATAGAGTGAAAAGATACAGATTATAATCAGCTATAGGAAGAGATTCATGACATAGAGTCTATGAAATTTCCAAGTTTAAAACTTGTAGTAGAACCCAGGATTGAGGTTTAACAATATACATGGAGTATAATAACAAGGAAAGTCATCCAAGTCTTGGTATCCATAGTTTAATCGGGTTTTCGTCACATAGACATGCCTGACTGCCCATGTGCCTGACCTAAGTCTCCAGCCTCTCCAGAGGTCCCAAGCTCCCACAATAAATGACTGTCAACATATACTATCAGACATGTCCCAAGGTCCCAGGCCAATAAAGACATGTTATCAGGCAGGATATCCCAAGCATTTAGAGAGATTACCTTCCCGAAAATGAGAGCAAAGACCAACCTCTCTTTGGGTGAGTTTAATTTTTTAACACTAGTTCACAGCTACAGTTCATCTGGGTTGGGTTCCTTGTGATCATAGAAACACATAAGATACAGAAGGAAAATATGTTTTAAGATTTTAATTAAAGGAAATAGTGATAAAACTAAATGACAGGCACAAAAAATTGCATCCAGTTGCACATTCCATCTTAACCAAATATGCTACTTCTTTAAACTGCAAACTTAAAATCCCTTCCAAATGATTATATGATTTCAAAAGTCTCCTGCGTATTTTCTTGTGCTTAAAAATGGAACATATCTTCGGTAAGGAAATACATACTCAAAATGATTGTTATAACTTGTTCCCTTCCCGCCATACATGCAAGACACTCCTAAGAAAGATGCAACCTAAAATATAGTAACAAGTTAGCATGCCACAATCACATGTCTTGCAAAACTACCATTTTCCTTAATTATTAATAACATTCTTATTAACAAAACATTCGGGGAAGGTGTAAAGGACAAGTATAAACCCTCGTTTTGTAGTCAACATAAGGTACAAGAATGACAAAGTAGAAAAAGCACAGGGCAGAGGAGCTAAATTGTGTAGGCACAATTTGTAATACTTTATATAAATACGTTTCCTGGCTTTATGAGTTGAAATTAAAAAGTAAATACACCTTTAAATAAGCTTACTAGGCCAAACTAACCATGGTAAACTCCATGTATCGGTGGAGAAATACACTTATTGGATAATGTTATAAATGTGCATAAATCACATATTTTGCCTGTTCTGGATACTGTACATAATGTGGTAATGTGGAGTTTCCTTTCAATATTTACAGTACAGCTATTAGGATATAGTAGCTGCTAGCATTCTGATATCTAGCCTTAATGACTACTTGCACTGAAAATAAAATGCATCATTTTGGATGCTCATTTTCAGTTTCATCTGCCAAGTGGAAAGGAATCATGTGTAAGATCAACAGAGTGATCTGACCAAACACACAAATCAGATTATACTCTTACCACCACTAAAATTTTAAACCATTGACAGCACATAATATATCATTCAAAGGTTTCCAATTTTTTGCAACATTTTTCCACAGCACACAGGAGAATTTCTTTTAGCAAGTTAATGAAATCCAACTAATTGGAAATTTTATTTAATACTAGCTTCATTGAGGTGATGTTTATAATGTCATTAATCAACTTCCTCAATTTTTACTAACAGATTCAGGATAAGTAACACATTTTGTATTGTCTATTTTGTGCATTGAACCTATATTAAAAATACATTTATTTTTCAGAGGTGTCTCATATAAAGTCTCAAAGGGGCAATTATTACCCAGACTAATGTATCCTAATTCTTTGGCTAAACACTAAAACTATAAGTTCTGATTATTAAGCCAAAACCATATACTTTTAAAGATACTCTGTTGAGATTTATCTGTTAAACCACACAGTGGTTTGGGGGCAGGAAGGAGAGAATCACTCTTTTTTGAATATATTTTCTGCTCTTGGTAAAAACTGGTCATACAAAAGGTGGTGAATGAATAGATTTTGAATAAAATTAATTTAGATATATGCTACAGGACTTCAATAAAAGATATCTATGACCTGCCTTGGGCTTGTGCAAAGTGTTAAACATTTCTCATGATAACTAATCTAATAAGTACCCAATAACAGAATGAAAGATTTAATCACAATCTATTAGTTCCCCTACTTTCACAACATTCATTCCTTGCACAGTTATCAAAGGTCAACTATCAGATACACGTATCACTCAATACTTTCTTAAGATAAAAGAAAATACAAACTACAGGCCAAAGTAAAATGTAGGCCACAGTTGATGCTTCTAAATGTGTTTCACCATAAATATCAGAAAAGTGCATAATTCTAAAACTATGAGAAGAAATTTGATTTAAATGGAAATAGCATGTTTGTCACCTCAGAGATTTTTATTTTTACTTTTTAGATGGAAAGGTCATAAATGTATTCATTTGTATAAGCTCTACAAGCAAAGTTAGGTGAAGTTAAATAGTGGGAAAATTCATATTAGCAGCGAGTAATCAGTAAGACAGTCAGACGAAATGTTTTATTTTTTAATTTAGAATTCTAGTTTTTACTTATTTGCTAATGTATTAATTTATTTGATTTTTTTTTACAAATGTGACTACTTAATACAGTAAATAGATTAAAGTATTTTTGTTTTTCTTGAAGACTGAGAGAATGTTCTTTTGTTGCAAGGTATTTTATTTTATTTTATTATTTTATTTATTTCCCCGCCCAAAAATTATTTTTGGTAAAAGGCAGAAAATTAGTTTTTCTACAAGAAAAATCTGCTTCTACATGATAACCTGAGAGTCTTAATATATATTGTATATTTTAAAAATATAAAAATAATGGATATATGGGACTAACAGATTAGATAACTAACTTTATGAAGCCATGATTAAATCAAGAAGCAGCACATACATGCCTAGGTTATCCAAGTTAAAAATATATATAAAATGAATAAGATCTTTAAACAAATGTATATAAACAGCACAAACACTGTGACACTGAATCATTATATATTACATGTACATATAATTATTACTGTTATTATTAAACCTTTGAGACACTCAGTTTTATGCCCAAAATGACATCAGCATGTCTTTAAAATCTTCTCTTCTTCCTGTATGGGAGGGTATTTTTGAAACTAATTTTCTGATGTAATAGTCAAACACAGAAAACCTATTCTACAAGTCAACTGGTGAGACTTTAAGTGTTTTTTCTCTAGTAAGTTTTTGGACATAACACACAATGAGATACTTCAAGGGGCTACAACAAATACTATGACTTTTAAAAGAGGTATTACATCAAGCCTTTAGATGGGGTTTGACTGATGAAACTTTATGATGTGCTTGAGTAAGACACCAAAGGGATCACAAGTGAGCTAATACTTTGCCCAAACACTGTAGACGGCCATTCGGATTAGGTTCAATCCAGCGAGGGCTCATTACCATCTGCCCTTCTGTATTCTGCTTCCTACTCTTTCACAAAACTCATTCTTATGGTGCACATCCTAATTAGTTGATACACAACTTCAAAACTCTGATTAGCACACTGAGCAAGAAGAGCAGCAAATTCCTAGTTGGTGAAGACCTTCAGAGCACGGCCTGGTGGAATTTTACACTCTGCTGCAGTGTGCCAGCTTGATCTCTGATTACACTTGGGGCTCTGCACAAAGACTACACTATCACTTAAGTACTCAGTGAAAAATTCCCCATTTATCTGATATAAGAACACTCCTCTCCCTATATGTATTCTTTTCTTTTCTACAGTAGCATTTTTTGTAATATTGGAGAATAATCCTGAGCAGAACCTTTCTGAGTTTGTTAGATCTGTGAGAGCATCTACAATGAGTGAGAGCTGTAATGCATGGAAAGTCTTCCCAACTCACTGGTTTAATTCATGATATGCTACTGAACAGCAAAATACAGCTTCTGAGTAACTGGCTGCAAATTCAAACAATGATTAACAGAGAAAGAGTAAAAGGAGGTAGTTCTACAGGAGATCCTATATCCATACGTTAGTTCATCTGCTGATCACCTATTTTTCCATCTTTCCTATACATCCAGGAAATGAAGTTTCCAAGATGTAATTACTCTGTGGCTTGGTTCCTACTGGGAAATTACTGTTTTCTGGAACGGAATAGGTATTATCTAGAGGTGGCAGTTCGGTTAGGATTTCAGTACTGGAGGCAAAACTTGTGTCTCGAATCTCTGGTAGTAGTAAACATACTTCATCCTTTTAGAGATTAAAATCACATT
This sequence comes from Martes martes, assembly GCF_963455335.1. NCBI lineage: Eukaryota > Metazoa > Chordata > Mammalia > Carnivora > Mustelidae > Martes > Martes martes. The sequence continues at coordinate 36,022,759 of NC_137888.1, forward strand.
CACAGTTTACAATTGCTTTAAGTTCATGACTGAAGATCAGGCCAGAACCACTCTCAGCAGCTCATAAAATGTGGCCATCCTTTTCAATGAGATACTTGAAGACAACCATCAAGAAACCTGGTTTGCTCAAAGAAGCTGTACAGGGCTCTCTTATCCCATTGATCTATCATATTTGATGTATTCAGTCTCCAAATTTCAGAGCAGGTGCTTGGTATGGTAACACATTTAATATTACAATTTTGAGTGGTGATGGTTTTGTCAAGCTCATCTAATTGACCTGTTTTCTTTAGTTTCTTCTTTTCTTTAGTTTTTAGTTTCTTCTCCAGATTTTTAACTGCTTTCTCATACTACTTTTTCTGCCTTGGCCCACTCTTCTCTTCTCTACCTGCTCCTCCAGGTCTGCCAGATGATTTCTTCTACCCCAGCCATGTCTTCACAACTGGTGGAGTAAATAGCAAGACAGACAAGTTCTCACCAAAGGCAGCAATCCACATTAAGAAAATAGCCTCCTTTATGTAACCCAAAGCACTGATGACCACCTGTCCCTCAATACCTCAGCCTGGGGCCCCTTCTGTGGTCTCTTGTCTGCACCCTAGGTTGAGGCCTGTTGAGGGCTACTGCCCTAGTCCAAATTCCATAGTCAAGCCAGGAGTAGATACTTGCTCACCCCTTGGGAAGGCTTGGGGGCTGCCCCACAGGAAGGCCCCAAGGACCAGGCAAACCCTTGAGCAAAAGAAGGTTTCACAGAGAGTCTGGTGCAAAGTTTGTTTTTAAAAATGACATGCACTGGGGCGCCTGGGTGGCTCAATGGGTTAAGCCTCTGCCTTTGCCTCAGGTCATGATCTCAGTGTCCTGGGATCGCCCCGCATCAGGCTCCCTGCTCAGCGGGGAGCCTGCTTCCCCCTCTCTCTCTATGTGGGTCTCTGCCTACTTGTGATCTCTCTCTCTATGTCAAATAAATAAAATCTTAAAAAAAAATGACATTCACTACACATTCATTTTTAGAGATTATGAAAAGCAGACTTTTTTTGAAGTACACAGTCAACAAACAACCTTATGTCACAAAAGTCATAAGAACTTTAATAAAATTAACTCTATAGTACTTTGATTTGAATTCACATTTTTTAAAAAAATTAATTTAATTAAAACTTTAATTATAGTATATTATTAATAGCAGAATCCAACTTGTCCCCATGCCATCACACACAGAATCTCCCATATTGTAGCTCAAATCAGTGTGTCCGTATCTGAAGTCATTTATCTTCCAATACAAATTTGCCATGCTGGTGCTTTTTACTTTTACTTGGTCGAAACCAATGATTATCAACAGCATCTACCCTAATTCCTACCCAGAAGCCAATGTGTCATTATTCAGTGGCCTATTTCTTACCTCGTGCTAATATCTAACAAATTAAACGTGGATTCTATTTTCTAAATGCTTCCTAATTTTTCTCTTGCTACTTGCCACTAATTTCATATTGCTATCATTAATTCTTTGCTGAATTTTGCAAGTTATCACTGTTCCCTTACAGGCCACTCTCCACATTTTATTCAAATTATAATTATAATTCCCCTTCCTTGAAAATATTCAGCAAAGCCATTCTTACCAATTTGCCATATGTCTCTTATTTGCTTTACTGACATCTCTTGTAATTCACCACAGACACCAAAAAACATTGTGATTGCATATTTGTTGTCTCTGTGTTTAGGTATTTAAGAATATTATTCTTCAGGTTAGACTACCTTCCTAAGGTAGATGACTTCAAAAGTATCTTAAATATTTTCCTACACCTAAGAACCGGAAAATATCTTTGGTAAAAGTAAGTAAGTTACATAATACTCTCTCTACATTTACTAATTGTGTAACGTTGGCCAAGTTACTTAAACACTGTACATCAGTTCTCTCATTTATTAAATGGAGATAGTAATACAATTTCTCACATGGGATTGCTATGATGATTTCATATATTTATATGTTAAAGAACATAGAACAGTGCCAGGAGCATGTTAAGCACTATAAAAATACTAAGTAGTGTATGAAAACAAGAAATATTTCTTACTCATCATTATCTAAGAAAGTAGTTTATGCTAAATTACTATATGCTAATAGAGATATATAATTAATGAGTTCATAAATAAACTCAAAAGGATTATTAAATGAATCAACAGATGTTACTTTCTGACCTCCCCCCGAAAAAAAAAAAAAAAAAGAAAAGAAAAGAAAAACAAGTTGGATATGGTGAAATTCTCCATGCAGAATCATTATTATCCAAAAAAATTAAATACTTAATGCAGTGATATTTACATGTTATAAATATATTAAACTAAATAAGTTTTTATCTTTATCAATTCCATCATCTTGTTCAGAAAATGAACAGAAGCAGTTTTATTTCTACCATTTTTATAATTGGTTATATTCTTATTTAAGATAACCAAACTACCTTGCTATTCTATAACTAAAGGAATTAGGTTTCAAGACATAAAGATTTTTATCAATTACCATTAAAATAATAGTGTTGAATTCTTTTTCTTTATTTTGTAAGGTATCACCCTATATTACTTTAGGATTGGAATGTCCCTTGCACATATCTAAGCTATATATTTTAATGGTACATTTTTTTTAGTGGTGCTAACAAAAGTCCTTTTACAAGTACAAACTCCACTGTGAAATTATCATTCAGATATAGACTAAGTGTGTGAAGTACGAGATTACTTCTAGCCTTCAAATATTTTCATGAATTTCTTTTACCAGTCTCTTCTCAAAACATTATCCTAAAGCATCTTCTCTGGAAGAATGCCAGTTTTTACTACAGTAAGTTGGAGTAAAGATTTTGGAATGCAAGGCACTCCCTGTAAAAGGCTGACCCAATAGCGTGGTTGCAGGCAGCCAGAGAGCAGCAGGAGATGTCAATATACAATAACATTTAAGAATTCTCATTTGGAATTTTTTTTGTTTTTAAAAGTGTAATTAATAAATAAGCTGTATCAGCTTCCTGCAACCCAATACTCTGTGATCCAATCTCTGTTCACCTAAAGATGTCACCCTGGGGAAGCGCATTCTGGAATCTTTTTCTTACTGCCAAAGCAGCCCAAGGAGTTCCCATTCCTACTGCTTACTTGAGGAAAATAGGCCTGCATGCTCTTCTAGAATTCTGAATGTACGTTCAATAGAAACCAGGTTACGATCTGTGGTCAGTAACAATAGAAATGCTGCAGTCAAATCTTCTATATCATCATAGTAAATAGGATTTGTGAACTTGCTTCAACAATTAATCACCTTTTACAGTATTGTTTATAAGAGGAACTTAAAAATCTGCATTTCAAAGTACTAAACTTCTTTGCAGGCGGCTTTTAGAACATAACAAAAATGTTAGTGGGGAAATATTCCTAAATTAATATCCAACAATGAGAACTTCTACTATAATGTTGACCACAATGTAATAAATTATTTGTCAGCTTTAACTGCACTGAATTCAGTGACCGAGAAAATTACTGAGTCTGAGTGTTTACAGCTGCTTTTAATTTCTGATTAGTCCCTGTTTTAAAAACAGAACAGTGGCGCCTGGGTGGCTCAGTGGGTTAAAGCCTCTGCCTTTGGCTTGGGTCATGATCTCAGGGTCCTGGGATCGAGCCCCCATTGGGCTCTCTGCTCAAGCAGGGAGCCTGCTTCCTCCTCTCTTCCTCTGCCTACTTGTGATCTCTGTCTGTCAAATAAATAAAATCTTAAATAAATAATAAAAACACAGGACAGTGAATTATGTCAAATACATTTGGCTAAAATCTTAAAGGGGAAAATCTGAAACATGAAACAATTCAACTGAAAACAAATTTTAACTATGGATAGATTTAATTTACTGAAAACATCTCTAACAAATACCATAGATCATTAAAATTTAACTATTTGGTGGTAGTAGAAGGGGGAATGAATCAATACTACTAAAGGATGAAGAAATTTGGCATTTTTCTTATCAGGAACATACATAAATTAAAAACACTACTTAAGAAATTTGGCAAGAGGGGCGCCTGGGTGGCTCAGTGGGTTAAAGCCTCTGCCTTTGGCTCAGGTCATGATCCCAGGGTCCTGGGATCGAGCCCCGCATCGGGCTCTCTGCTTGGCAGGGAGCCTGCTTCCTCCTCTCTCTCTGCCTGCCTTTCTGCCTACTTGTGATCTCTCTCTGTCAAATAAATAAATTAATAAATCTTTAAAAAAAAATTGGCAAGAAAACACATATTAAAGGATGTTCGCTAAAGTTCTTCCCATCATCCAAGAATCACCCTACAATCACTTTACTACAAAACCTCAGGTTTTGAAATTTTATTAACTGTGAAGGAACTATATTGGGATTATTGGCCAGAACTTGCCATAGTTATTTTTACAGCACCAACTTCTTATCAATCAAGAAATTGTCATATTTTTTTTTCCCATGGAGTACATTGAAGTTCAGACTGCCTAAATGTCAGTGTGAAAGAGACTTACTCTCTTTGAGATGGTGATCATGTACTTTCACTCTTGCTCATCATTTTCAACCATTTGACTAGCTTTTGGCACTTTCCTTCTGGAAATGTGGGCGCACGTGACGTAGCAATGGAGGACGAAAATGCCAGAGGCTTCTTTATACTCCAGAGACATGAGATCCCCAATGCACTGCAAGCAGTATCTCAACCAAAATAAATTCCAGCATTAATTCATTGAAATAATTGAAATAATTTTCTTGAATTGTCCTGATAGTTTCTATGCAAATAATTCAACCTTTCAAGAACATTGCTCACCATCTGTATAGACAAAATATGACTGCTTGTATTATATATAGCATATTCCTTGCTTTACAAGTTTTCTCAAATGATAAGCCTAAAAGTATTTCTATCACTTTACTGGTATGTTATGTATCTGACACTTTTTTTTTGCCTTAATTTTAGAAAAATAAAAGGTATTTTTATATTTTGTCATTGAGTTACCTTAGGCTCACTCATTTTTTTAGTAAAGCGCTAGAATTTTTATATATTGTGTATGTTGCATATATTCTTTGAGATTTCAAGAATCATTGACATTTTATTTTTTATATCACAGGAAACTTTACGGTGTACCGTAATCTTGAGGTAGATTTATTTGACTAATTACTTAACTACTATAAAACCCACTATAAAATTTCATACAAGCCTATGAAATTCCACACTGATCATTTTATCAAAAATATAAACCTATACATGAAAGTATAAATACATGTATATATACTTGTATATACTTAAAATGTGGGACTTTCTTTATTATATTGTATAAGAAAGTAATCCATAATTTAATACATTTCTATGCATGTGGAAAGTAGAAGAAGGTGTTTTTTCTTGATATTTGGTGAGAGAACAGTGTTGTGTTTGTTTAGCACCTCCTGTGCTGCCACATGCCAATCCATGCTCTCCTCACTTTTTATTTGTACAAACATCAAACAGAAGGGACATAGAGTAGGATTATTTTATTTGAAATATAATTTCCTTATTACTAAATATCACTATAAGTCATTATGAAAACATACTCATCTTTCAAGTTTTAGTTCATCTCCCACTTTCTTAGTGGAGCATTCCTTACAGAACTTCATTTCTCAGAAATGCAATGCTTTTAAGAATCAGTAAGCCCTTCAAATGTGTCAGTCCTTAACTATCCTTTTTTGGTTGTTTGATTCTAAAATATTGATTGCTTGGTGGTGTTGTATCCGAATCTGTTCTTTTTACCCGGTATTTTGAAGAATTTATCTAAAGTATTTCTTGAGTAGTTCATATATAACTCCCCCCCAGTTTCATTTGAGATATAATTGACATATAATGTGATATACAACCTGTTAATTTTATACCCTTGTATATTGCAGAATGATTATTACCTTACCTTCAGGTCCATCTTATCACATAATTACCATTTCTTTTTTGTGGCAAGAACTTTTTTTTTTTTTTTTAAGATTTTATTTATTTGAGTGAGAGCATGAGAGTGGGGGCAAAGGGAGAAGAAGACTCCCTGCTGAGCAGGAAACCTGATGCAGGGCTTGATCCCAGGACTCTGGGATTATGACTGGAACTGAAGGTAGATGCTGAATGCCTAAACCACCCAAGCGCCCTGTGGTAAGAACGTTTAAGGTCTACTCTCTTAGCAAGTTTCAAGTATATAATCTAGTAATCTTAACCATAATCACCATACTATGCATTAGATCCCCAGAACTTATTCTTTCATTACTGGAAGTTTGTACCCTTTAACCAATATCTCCCCATTTCTTTAACCATGTTCCCCTAGCCACTGATAACCACCATTCTATTCTATTTCTATGAGTTTAGTTTTTTTTTTTTGAAGATTCTACACAGATTCTACAAATTTTTGAAGATTCTACACAGATTCTACAAATATTATACTATTATATAATATTTGTCTTTCTCTGTTTGATTTATTTCATTTAGCATAATGTTCTCAAATTCCAGCCATGTTCTTGCAAATGGTAGAATTTCCTTCTTTTTCACAGCTGAATACATGCATTTATTTATAAGAAAGATACATACATCTGATAGTTACCCTTTGATAAATGTGGGCACTCTGAATGCTGTGAAAAAGAAAGGGAATTAATAATTGGTTGTGATGAAATCTTTCATTCTATTGTTGGTGATTATTAGATTAATTATCATGAGAAGTTAAACACTTTCTAGAAACCTGAGGCAGCCCAAGGGTATCTCTTCACGGAAGTCCTATAGCAAATAACTAAATTAATTTCATTCAAAATATATCCATTCAACTTTTGTATGACCAATTCTTACTGGAAACTGGAAGATATCAATAAACAGATATTGTTTAAAAGAAGATTAAGAGATATTTTTAAGAATCTCAATAAATACTATAACATGCATCTATATAGAAAAGGCAATTCACCTCATCTGGAGAAAATCAAGTCAAGATTCAAGTCAAGAGCTAATCCTGATTAAAACACAGTTTATTAACTTTATTGACTTTTAATAATTGTTCTAAAAATATTTTTGACAGTTGAAAAAATATTGAAGGTCTCTCATAAATATCTTGCATAACTTTACTTAGAAAGTATAGTTAATTTTTACATGGTATGAATGATCTTTGTTAGCAATATTTTTAAAGACAGAATAGCAACAAAAATGAGGAGTAATGTAATTATTTCTTTTTAGCTTGATATTCTGATTATTTTCAATTTTCCACTGTTAGAAATAATACTACAATTTATATGTCTATGTACAAACTCTTCTGTATTTCCCATTTCTTTGTGATAATATTCCACAATAGGATTAGGAGTATAACCAAAATTTTAAAATTAGCAGGATGAAGGGTATAACACATTGAGGGGTTCTATGCATATTGCTAAAGTGATTTATTTCCTAGTAACTGTTAACCAATTATAATCCCACCATCCAATTAGTTGCAGTCCTACCAATTTTCACTTAAAATAATATTGTCTAGTTTATAGAATGCAAAAAATATATAATTAAGGCAAAATAGAATATTAATTGATAGAGGCAAAATTTTAGCACAAAAATGTGTTAACCCATCAACAAAAATAAAGCAGGGTGATTTAATATAGAAATGGAGAATTAGTAACTGCTATCTGTGTAGGGTTAAGGAAATTAATGCATAAATAACATTCTAACTTTCAAAGAAAAATTATAGTCAACTGAATGTTTTTATAAGTCACTTATATCTGATCTAGAAAGCAATATGTCCTGCAAGTTTAAAATAGATACATGATCACTGGGAAGGAGACAGCACTTCAAACTTAGACAATGGAAGGTTTTGTGGAAAAGATGAAACTTGACAGGACTTAACAATCTCACAGGATTTTCACTGTAAAACATTAAAGTTGGAGAATATATGACTTAAAAAAACAGTAAATTTTTACAGACTAACATACAGCAAATGTTTAGTTTAGAGAGGTATTTCAATGTAGAGGTTAATGGCATAGATTCTGGAGAGAAATGTTGTCTTCAAACCCTGCTCAGCTAACTTCTATCTCTGTTAGACAGAAACTTCCTGTGGTAATTCCTGGGTATAATCTGAAATGTTTCCATTCTTGGAGGGCAGAGTCAGACCACAGGCAGCAGGCTTAATAAGCAAGGGAATTTACTTATGAGGCTTAAGTCAGGTGGCCATATGACCAGTAGATCTCCACACTGCCCACCAGAAACTTCAACATTCATATAGAAGCCTTAACTGCATTCAATCATGTACCCTGTCTAAAGAGCTTCAACACTACATTTCTATATCAAGACATATACATGAGCTACCTCTGGGAGTGCGAAAGGCAAGCAGAACAAACATCCTAAGGAGAGAGAGCCTCCAATGGCAAGGGTCCAGTTTGGGGTCTTCTGCTGTCACATTTTCTTTATGACCTCCTCCAGCAATCTCTGTGACTTTGAGCAAGTTACTTAAGTAATTTTTGTTTCAATTACCTCTTATATAAAGTGATGAATATAATAGTATCTGCCTCTTTGAATAGGGATTAAATTAAATAAGGATTAAATTAAATTTAAATAAGGATTAAATTTAAATGAGGATTAAAATTGTGAAGGGCTCAGAATAATGTCTGACAAATGTTATATATGGCTGGACATTATTATAATTACTGTCATCATCATCATCAATGTGATTACTACAAATAGATAACCAGGAAAAGTAAAATCAGAAGATATATTTTAACCTAAATTTTAACCTAATGGAAGGCCTGGAATAACAAATTAATTAATTTAAATAATGTTCTACAGGTAATGGAAAGACATTAAAATGTCTTCAATAGGAATATATTCAATTAAGAAATGGATGAGTGTAGCAGCAATGGAATAAAACAATGAGAAGAATGCAATGTAATTTTCATCCATATTTTTCCTAGCATACACCTTTAGTATAAATTACACAGCAGATATTGTGCATGCAAAGGAGATTACTATCTCAGACAGTTCTTTTAGAAAAAAATGGGCATCTAAAGGTCCATTGAGACTTCAGGTCATAGACCAAGAGAAAAAAAGAACCAATACAATTGCTGTTTTAAAATGTACAAGTTCCAGAGATCCCTGGGTGCCACAGTTTTTTGGCCATCTGACTCTTGGTTCGGTCATGGTCTCAGGGTCAGGGCATCAAGCTCTATGTTGAGCACCACACTCAGTGTTGAGTCTGCTTGTATTTTCTCTCCCTCTCCCTCTGCTCCTCCCCTCTAGTTCCCTCTCACTCTAAAACAATAAATAAATCTTAAAATATAAATGTTTGAAGTACCTGGGTGATTCAGTCAGCTAAGAATCCAACTCATGATCTGAGCTCAGGTCATGATCTCTGGGTCATGATCTCCAGGTCATGAGATCAAGCCTCAAGCCCTGTACCATGCTCAGTAGAGAATCCGCTGGAGATTCTCTTTTGCCCTCTGCCCCTACCTTACTTCCACGCATATGTGTGTGGGCGCTCTCTCTGTCAAATAAATAAATAAATCCTTATAAAATGAAGTAAAATATAAAAGTTTAGAAGGTGCTGGACTGGCTCAGTTGGTAGAGCAATTGCCTCTTGATCATGGGATTGTGAGTTTAAGCCCCATGTTTGGCATAGAAATTACTTAAAGAAAAAAAAAATTAAAAGCCCAAAGTTCAAACACTTTAATACTTTGTAAATTCTGTTGATTCCAAGATGTAACTGCTGAAAATGTAATACTCCAAATTCTACACCTATCTGTACAGCAGCATTTAACAATCACTTTGATGTTCTTCTGGCACCTTCTCTTTATTTTCCTCTTTAAAGGGTTTTTTTTAAGGACATTTACACACACCTTTTCCCCCCTTTTGTAATAGAATTTGGGTTTTAAAAGAGACTTTACCCTTTCTGAGACTTGATCACTGGTAATATAAGTCTCAACTATGTTCCAACAAAATTTTGCTTTAAAAACCTTAGAATTTATGACAAAGTTTAGCACAGGAAGACAGTAAGTGAAATTCTCCTAGGTTAGTTCTTGGGTTTGAAAAATATGTATAGCTCATTAGTAATTTTATTGTCACCAATATCCTACTTATAGAAAGTAAGTAAGCTTTGGTCTGTTCTTGTGGTTTTTGTCTTTATTATTTCACATGTTGTATATAAAAGCTAGAAGTTCTCCCTTAAAAGAAAAAAACTAAAATTAGAACATTAAAGCATGTATAGTTTCTTTTTTCTGGCAGACTGCACAGTTTTGAAAACCAAAATGGCCTGATAATTAACTCAAATACAAAATTAATCTAACTAAAAAAAGTGTTTAGTTAGTCCAATTATAACAAAAAACAAGCTAATGCTATATTATTAAATTTTGAGTTTAATTACTCCCATTGTTAAGCTGGCTGCTTTGGTATAAATAAATTAATGTCATTTTATAAAAATCTATGTGTTAAAATGAATTAAATTTAAACATATATAATTATTTTGAAATAGCTAATATTAATATTAATAAATAAGGGTTATCCCTTGTTAAAGAAAAAATGGTTTTGTCTATATAACAAATTATCACAAGGAAAATAAAGAAATTACAAAGAAATATTTATTATACACCTTGAGGATGTCATTAAATCCAAAGTCTCAAACTGATTGGAAGACTTCTACTTCCACTTCTGGAAGGATGAAGTAGACACACTTTCCTCTATTTTTCCCACCAGTATGACTAAAAATCCCGAATATTACATGCAAAACAAACATATGAAGATTCTGAAAAGTGAAGATAAGAAACCAAATCAACCAGGGATCTTGATACCAGAAAAATAACACAATGGTGTGTTCCTTGGATATTCTTTTTGCCTCATATACCCCGGACATGGAGCTAAGGAAGCCAACAACCTGGAAATGACAGTGGACATAGAAAAAACAAAAATTTCTGACAAAAGCCTGCTCTCTCTAACCACAGAGGAAAGGGACAATTTTGTAAGAAAAATCTTAGACAATACAAAATATACTCTTCTGAACACCATAAAAAACTGTTGCCCCACTACCATCCATGCCCACAAAGCCCAAATGGGGAGTGTAGACTTCCATCCTTACAAGGGTATAATGAGATACCTGAATACACCCCCCTAGGATGGCATCAGAGAAAGCTCAGCAAGAGTCTGGTCTTTTACCATCACAAAGAGTTTACGAGGACAATTCCAATGTGGTATCAGTAGAAAATACATACTAAGACAGAAATCGTATTCCTGCAAAGTGGCAATGAAAAGACCTACTGCACTGAGTATAACAGAGGCTAAGCCGTGAATCTAGACATTTACATCACTTGGAAATATCAAAGTAGTCTTCTCTTTCCTCCTGGTGAACTGTCAAATAACTAGTTAAAATAAAAAGTTTGAAAATATCCAGTCTTATGATATCTAATGTCCTGGTTTCAATAAAAAATAACCTGTTCTAAAATAAATAAATAAATAAATAACCTGTTCTATCAAGAAACAGGAAGATGTCAATATGAATGCAAACATGTTGCAAACAGATAATCAATGGATGCCATCAAAGTAATGGCAGAATTATATGACCATTATTTTAAAGCAGTCACAATAAAAGTGCTTCAATGAGTCATTATGAGGATCTTTGAAACAAAAAAAAAAAAAACAGAAAGCTTCAACAAAGAAATAAAAGGAAGCAGTCAATAAATAAGAACATAGAAAAATAGAAACTAATGTGAGCAAGAGAGAAAATTGAATTTACAAAAAAAAAGACTAGAAACCCATGCAATTATAACAAAAATATATATTTTATATTATATATGTATATATTATTTATATATTATATAATATAATATATTTATATATTATATATGTTATATATTTATATATTATATATGTTATATATATGTCAAAATATATATGTTATGAATGGAATATATATATACACACGTGTGTGTGTGTGTGTGTGTATAATGAATGCCATATACATATGGCATTCATAACATTCTAACTTTCATGCCATTAGAGAAAAAGATGGTGAGGATAAAATAAAATGACAGTTTTTGAAGAAATAGTGGCCAAGAACTTCCCATTTTGAGTTACAGATTACAGCAGCTAAAGTTACAGATTTAAGCAGCTAAACAGGTTGATTACACTGGACTGCTTCCACAATGGAAAGGGCAGCATTTTGTTCTTGCTGAACACTTAGCCATGATACAGGTTTGCATTTCCTGCATGCAATGCTTCTGCAACACCTACTATCTGTGGATTTACAGAATTTCTTGACCATTATTATGGTATTCCATCCAGTGCTTCTGATCAAGAAACTGTTCAGAGCAAATGAAGTGCAGCAAGGGGCCCATGCTCATGAAATTAACTTGTTCTGGTCTTTATCATGTTCCCCATCATCCTGAAGCAGCTAGATCAATGAAACTGTGGAATGGCCTTTTGAAGTTTCAATTATAGTGCCAGGTAGATGCCAAATATCTTGCAAGTCTGGGTCAGGATTCTCCAGGAGATGGTAAAAGTTTTGAATAAGCTTCTAATATATATCACTGTTTCTCCAATAACCAAGATTCATAGGTCCAGGGAAAAGGGATAGAAATGGGAGTGGCACACTTGTTTTACCCTAGGAACCCTCTAGAAAAAATGTTGCTTCCTGTTTTCTTGACTTATGCTCTGCTGGCCTAGAGGTCTTAGTTCCAAATGGTGGGATATTTCTAGTAGGAGGTATAATAATTCCATTGAACTGGAAGTAAAGACTGTTGCTACCTGGTCACTTTGGGTTCCTCATAACTCCAAATCAGCAGGCAAAAAAGAGAGTTACTAATGCTGACTGGAGTGTGTGATATTAACACTGGAAAAATGGACTGCAAATCCACAATGGAGGTAAGGAAGAACACATAGAGGTAAAATAGATCCCTTAAGCTCTCTCTTAGTATTGCTATATTCTGTGATTAAAGTAATGGAAAAATAGAGTAACCCGATTCAGGCAAAACTACTAATAGCCCATATCCTTCAAGAATGAAGGTTTAGGGGGCGCCTGGGTGGCTCAGTGGGTTAAAGCCTCTGCTTTCGGCTCAGGTCATGATCTCAGGGTCCTGGGATCGAGCCCCGCATCAGGCTCTCTGCTCAGCGGGGTGCCTGCTTCCTCCTCTCTCTCTGCCTGCCTCTCTGCCTGCTTGTGGTCTCTGTCTGTCAAATAAATAAATAAAATATTTAAAAAAAAAAAAAAAAAAAAAAAAAAAAAAAAGAATGAAGGTTTAGGTCATATCACCAGATAAATAACCATTACTTTATAGTACATAGTAAATAGTGTATGTATTGTTAAATATTGTTAAATTTACTGTAAAATACTTAATTTTGCTTAACATCATGACTTTAAATGCTGTTAATTTTACTTTATAGTTAAATATTGCTAAGTTTACTTTAAATATGGTTAAATATCATTAATTTTACTTTGTAACATTTAAATTACAGGGCATCAAGGGAGAGTGAAAAATCACCCAAGCACTTCTTATTCACTTTTGGAAAAAGGCTTAGTGTGTTTTGGTTATACACAGGATGGTTGTATCATGTTAGGTGAAGTATGACCTTGTTATTGTTTTTTATTTGGAGATTAGGTATTATCTAAAGAAATGTATATGGGTGCCAAACTGGTAAGAGATGAACTTGCAATAGTTAATTTTGTATGTCAACATAACTAGGCTATAGTACCAAAACATTTGGTCAAACAATAGTCTTAATGTTTGTATGAAGATATTTAAATTTATTAGACTTTAAGTAAAAAGTCTAATAAAATTTAAATTTAAACCTTTATATTACTAGGCTTTGAGTAAAGCAGATTATTCTTCATAATATGAATGGGTCTCATCCAATCAAATGAAACCCTTAAGAGAAAAATGGCTGAGGTCACCTTCAGATTTGAGCTGCAATATCAATTCTTCCCTGACTCTCCAGTCTACTGGATTTCCTTGTTTGTTTCTCTTGAGAACCCTGACTACTACACCATAGAAGTAGAATCATACAGAATTTGTCCTTTTTTGATTGTCTTATTTCTCTCAGCATAATCTTTTTAAGGTTTATCCATTTGTAGCATGTGCCAAAAATCTTTCTTTTTAAGGCTGAATGATATCCCACTGCATGTATATAACATATTTTGTTTATCCATTCCATCCATCAATGAATGAAAGCAACTTGGATAGCTTCCACTTTTTTTGGCTAATGTGAATAAGGCTACTATAAACATGGGTACACAAATATCTGTTTGAATCTCTGATTTCAATTCTTTTAGAGATACACAGATGTAGAATTGCTGAATCACATGGTAACTTCAGTTTTAACATTCTGAGGAATTGCCATATCATTTTCCATAGTTGCTGCCTTCCTATTTTACCTTCTTATCAATAATACACAAAAGTTGTAATTTCTCTGCATCCTAGTCAACACTTACTTTCTGTGTTTTGTTTGTGTGTGTGTGTGTGTGTGTGTGTGTTTTAATAATAACCATCCTAATGGATGTTAAGTGGTATCTGTTTGTGCTTTTGATTTGCGTTCCCCTAATGGTTCATGATTTTGAGCATCTTTTCATGTGCTTTTAGCCATTTATATGTTTTCTTTGTAGAAAACCTATTCAAATCCTTTCCCCATTTTTTAAAAAAGATTTTATTTATTTATTTGACAGAAAGAGAAAAAGCACAAGCAAGGGGAACAATAGAGGGAGAGGGAGAAGCAAGCTCTCCCATTAGCAGGGAGCCCTATGTGGGGCATGATCCCAGGACCCTGGTATCATGATCTGAGCCAAAGGCAGATGCTTAACCGACTGAGCCACCCAGTGGTCCATTTTGCTCTTTTTTTCTTTATTAATGTTGTGTTAGTCACCATATAGTACATCATTAGTTTTTGAATGGAAATTTGTGAAGTTTTTTGTTGTTGTTGTTATTTGGAGGGTTGTTTATTTTTTTATTTTATTATGATTATGATTATGATTATGATTTTTGGTCATAGGAATTCTTTTTATTTTCTGGGTATCAATCTTTAACAGATATAGTTTCTGCAATTTTTTTTTCCTTCATGGGTTTCCTTTTCACTCTGTTGATAATGTACTTTTATGCACAAAAGTTTTTACTTTTGACATAGCCCAATTTATCTATTTTTATTTTTGTTCCCTGTGCTTTTGGTGTCATATCCAAGAAATCATCACCATATCTAATGTCATTAAGGGATCCCATGTGTTTTCTTCTAAGACTGATACAGTATTAGTGTTTTCATTTAGGCCTTTGATCCATTTTGAATTATTCTTTGTATGTCATATAAGGTAATGGTCCAACTTCATTTTCTTCCATGTGGATATACAATTTTCCCAAAATCATTTGTTGAAATGATTGTTCTTTCCCCACTAAATAATCTTAGCAACTTTGACAAAATCATTTGAACATATATGTGAAGAATTATTTCTCAGATCTCTGTTCTGTTTCTAGATAGACAGATAGGTATCTGTCTTTATGTCAGTACTATGTATTATTATGTTACTGCAGTTTTGTTGGAAGTTTTGAAATCAGGAAATGTGAGACCTCTAACTTTTTTTCTTTCTCATTCAAGGTAATTTTAGCTACTTGGGTTCCCTTGAGATTTCAATTGAACTTTAGGATTTTTTTTTTTTTTTCTGCAAGAAATGTGATAGGAATTTTGACAGTGATTCAACTGAACCACAGATTGCTTTGGGTAGTACTGACATCTTAAGGAATCTGAATCAACCAATCAATGAACATGGGATGCCTTTCCATTTGATGGTGTTTTTTTAATCTCTTTCAACAATAATTTGTAATTTTCTGTACACAAACTGTTTACTTCATTGGCTAGATTCATTTCTGAGTGTTTTATTCCTTTCTGATGCTCCTGTATGTGGAATTGCTTTCTTAATGTCCTTGTCATATTTTTCATAGTTTATGTATAAAATGTAACTGATTTTTATGAGTAATTTTGTATCCTGCAACTTTACTGAATTCTCTCTCTCTCTCTCTCTCTTATTCTAACAGGAATATGTGTAGCCTTTATAGTTTTCACCATAAAAGACCATATCATCTGCATCCAGAGATAGTGTTAATTTTTCCCTTTTCAATTTGAATTTTCTTTATTTTTCTAGACTAAATTCTCTGGCGAGGCCTTCTGTTACTATGTTGGATGTAGGTGGCAAAAGCAAGTATCCTTGTCTTGTTGCTGATATTATAGGATTACAGGAAAATATTTCAGCCTTTTACCATTGAGGAAGATGTTTGCTGAGGATTTTTTCAAATATGACCTTTATAGCCACATAATGTATGTATTATTACAATGATGTAATGTTTTTCTATTCTTAGTTTATTAATTGTTTTTATCCTGAAAGAGTCTTGAATTTTGTAAAATGCTTTCTCAGAATCAATTCAGATGATCATGTATTTTTGTTATTGTTTTCCAACATTCTGTTAATGTAGTGTATTACACTGATTGATTTTAGTATGCTGAGGCATCCTTCCCTTCCAGGAATAAATCCCATTTGGTTTATGATCCTTTTAATACACTGCAGAGTTCAATTCCTCCAAACCATGCCAAGCCATCATGGAGAATGGTTTAGGTAAGTCTGAGTAGAAATCTCACAAAAGTTCCTTACCATTTCGAATGGCTTTTTCTTGGTTGGGCATTTTTTGTTGTTGTTGTTGTTGCTTTAGGTCTTTGACAGACTCCCAGGAATCCTATAAAGTTATTTACACCAGCCTCCAGTTGTTTATTTAATGCTTTTGTGGAAGAACAAGGCCTGAAGCTTCCTACTCTAATATCTTGCTGCTGTTTCCCGACTCTGTTAATTCTTTAAAAATGGTATTAATATATGCTAGCAGTGAACATATACACATTGAAATGAAAACTCCAATATGGAATGAAATACTTAAATGTAACTCTAATAATCCTTGTTTAGAACTTGTATCCAGTGTTCATGGATTGGAACACTCAGGACAGTAAAAGATGTTGATTCTTTCCAAATTGATATGCAGATTTAACACAATTGCTAGGAATATTCCCACAAGATTTTTGGTACATATAGGCAAATTTACCATAAAATCTATATAAAAAGGCAAATAAATAAGTGCAGCAAAATCATTTAAAACTAAGTACAAAAGAGAAAAATCAATCTACTAAATTTTAAAACATGTTCTACATCTACAGTTATCAAGAGTCTGTGGTACTGATAGAGGGAAAGAAACATAGATCAACGAAACGGAATAAAAAATCCAGAGATATCCCACCAATTTTCTCAATTTTTGACAAAAGTAAAAAGGCAATTCAACCGAAAGGATAGTCTTTTCAATAAATAGGGTAACTGGAGATCCATATGCAAAAACAAAACAAAACAAAACAAAAAAAACAAAAAAAAAAAACAAAAAAACTGAACTCCATCAAATATCACACTTTATGTAAAATTAACCCAACATGATCATAGATTTAAACATAAAATGTAAAATTATGAGTCTATAAGGCTAATAAAAAAGAGGGAGAAACTTTGGAATCTAGAACCAGGTAATAACTTCTTAGAATTAAAACCTAAAGCATAATTAATAAAAGGGAAAGAGTGATAAATTAAACTGCATTAAAATTAAAAATGTTTGCTATTTGAAATATTCTGTTAATGGAATGAAAGACAATTTACAGAGTGGAAAAAATGTTTTGAAAATCATATATCCAACAAAATACTAGTATCTAGAATACATAAGGAACTCTCCAAACTCAACAATGAAAAAAAAAAATCTAATTAGGAAATGGCAAAAGACATGAAGAGACATTTAATAGAAGATACTACACAACAGAAAATAAGCACATGCAAAGACGTGCAACATTATTAGCTGTTAGGGAAATGCAAATTAAACCACAATGAAATGTCACTCTATGCCTATCAGAATAGCTAAAATAAAAAATAGCGACAACACCAAATGCAACAGAGAAAGTGGAAAATTAGATCACCCATAAACTTCTGATGGGAATGTAAGATAATATAACCATTCTGGAAAACAGTTTGGCAGTTAAAAAAACAAAAATAAAACAAAACAAAAAAACTAAACATGCAACTACCATACAGTCCCACAGTAACACTCCTGGGAATTTATCCCAGAGAAATGAAATTCATGTTTCCATCAAAACCTGTACAAGAATATTTATTGCAGCATTATTCTTAATAGCCAAAAGCTGGAAGCAACCCAGATGTTCTCCAAGTAGTGAATGGCTAAGCAAACTTTGTTATATCCATAACAGGGAATACTATTCAGAAATAAATAAGAACATATCAATAGATACATTTATAAACCTGATGGATCTCCAGAGAATTTTGCTCAGTGAAAAAAGCCAATCCCTAAAGGTTTCATTTTAAATGATTCCATTTACATAATAACATTGTTGACCTGAAAAAATTATAGAAATGGAAAACTTATTAGTGGTTGACAGAATTTAAGAAATAGGTGACAGTGGGAGAGAAGTGAGCAAGGTTATAAAGAGCAATATGAGAAAAGATCCTTGAGATGATGGAAATATTTTCCATCTTAATTTATCCCAATATTATTATTCTGGTTGTGATATTGTAGTATAATTTTGTAAGATAATACTATTGGGGGAAGAGGTAAAGGCTACAAGGGACCTCTCTATATTATTTCTTAAAATTGCATGATACTCTATTATCTCAAAGACATATATCTCAAAGACATATCTCAAATAAACGGTTTAATTTAAAGAACAGCTTTTTGTTTACAGTACAAGGTGAGATGTCATCTATCAAAACTACAAAAGTAGAAATATTTTTTAAATCATGAAGATAAGATCAGGTAAGTATCCTTAACTTCCTTGTTTTATATAAGAAGATTAAAAAATAAAATATAAATAAAATAAAATGGTTAAAAAACTAAATTTCTTTGTTGTGGAAATGACCTATAATAAAGAACAAAATATCAGAATTTCAAATTGGTTACAAATGTCATTCCTTCATTTGATGACTACAACATGAATATGCTGTTAAATGATATTAAAAGAATGTGAAATAGAAGGATTTAAAAACTATAGTAAAACAATACTGAATAAATTTGAAGATTTATCTATTTTTTCCTTAATTTTAACAATAATTATAAGACAAGATTATATTACATATATATATGGCCATAAAACAACCTAAAACGTAATTTAAACTGTGTAGTTATACTCAGAAACTAATAAAACAATAAGCTTGAAACCACTACTTTAAAGATATGTGCATTCCATAAAATGATACCAGATATTAACAGAGACAATTTTTGTTTTTAAGTGGTAGAATTAGAGATATCTTTTTAAATCTCTATTTTGTAAATATTCTCAGGTATCAACATGCTAATATAGTTTTTACTAAATTCTAGGTATCTTCTAATCTACTATTTTATGAAGTGACATTAAAAGAAGTAGTTTGGCTATGAAAATGGAAAAGCTAATCCAGTCTTTAGTCACATGAAGATACCATTTATAATACATAGTACATATTCATAAAGTATAGTATTAACTCATGAGTATTTGTCATTTAGAAGATATTTTCTAAAATCTACATATAATCTTGATGATATTCATTATCTTAAGGGATGAGCAGTGAAAACTCAAGTTCCTGTTCTCTGGGAATCATCCAAGATAAAAATTCATATTCTCCTCTTCCCTCCTCTGTAATAAACCATAACTGTTCAAAAAGACTCCCCCCTTTCCAAAATAAATAAATAAATAAATAAATAAATAAATAAATAAAACAAAACCAATCCAAATTAAAAATTTTCCCAACAATTCTAACTACACAGACTCTGACATTTTCCTCCAACTGTTCTTCTGCATTTTTTTTTTCCTTTTCTCTTTTTCTTTCTCCCTCCCTCCTCCCCTCCTTTCCTCCCTTCCTCTTCTTCCCTCTTTTTCTTTTATATTGTTGCTTGTTAGCAGTTCTGGCAGATGCATTTAGTAAAGATGAGGTCATAATGAATTAGGGTGAGTTTTATTTTTTGTTAACATTTTATTTATTTATTTTAGAGATAGTGCATGTGGGGGGAGGAGCAGAGAAAGACTCAGAGAAAATCTCAAGCACACTTCCTGCTGAACACGGAGCCCCAGAGCCCTATGTGGGCCCTGTGTGGGGATGGATCCCACAACCCTGAGATCATGACCTGAGCACAAATCAAGAGTTGGAGTTAAGTTTAACTAACTGAGCCACCCAGGCACCCCAATTAGGGTGAGCTTTAAATCCAATATAACTATGTCCTTATGAGGATAGACACAAGGACACACAGCTAGAAAAGCCATGTGACAAGGCAGGCAGACATTAGAGTGATGCCTCTCAAACCAAGGAATGCCATATTTCCAGAAACCATCAGATGCTGAGAAGAAGCAAGATCCTCCTCTAGAACCTTTAAAGAGACCACAGCCCCCCAACACTTTAATTACAGACTTACAGCCTCCTGAAAGGTAAGAGAATAAATTTGTGTTGTCTTAAGCCAGTACGTGGTAATTTGTAACAGCAGCTCTAGGAAAACTAATACACATACTTTTCTGCATTTTTCAAGTTATTTTTTATCTCAATTCTCCCACAACATACCTAAGTCCTTGCTATCTTCACATAAATACACATTTTACTATCTATCTAAAATAAAAATTCAAAACCTAACCAGAGAAAGTCACGTCCTGTTTGGACTGCTTGTGGAGAGACGTAGGAAGTAAGAATGGAAACCTCATTTTACAGGCAGGTCTGTCTCTTAATATGTCAAGGATACCCAATTCAGTAATTGACGAGGAAAAATTATAAGGTAAATAAGAGGGTGCAAGTTTTCAGAATCACTGCCAATACATATTATCATCAAACCTACAGACATTATAGCTCTTAATATGTTAAAGACACCATGCTAGATTTTTCTGGTCTAGAAATGGACCCAGGCTGAAACCCAGGCCTACTGAAGCTAGAAAGCCAATTAAATTACTTTTGCTATTTATTCAGTCTTTCAGTAATTACTCAGGATTGGAGGAGTCTGGTGAACTGTTACTTGCACTTGGAAATGGGCAAGCTTGTTGTCAGTTTTAAAAAGAGTGAGGAGAAGCAGAGGACTGTGTAGTAAACCCTGAGAGGAGAAAAAGACAAATTTCTTAATGCACATAACAAGATCTTCTTCCTGCTCAGGAATTATCAGAAGCACTGAACAATTTATGGAGACTTGAAGGTCAGAGACAAAGGTTCTTTGGACTGATATGTCCTGCTTTTATGTAACAATGTCACCCAATAAATCTCATTTTTCACTTAACCTTATATCTTACTGTTTTTCTAGGTCTATAGATATCTTTCCAATAACCATCTTAAATCTTTGGGCAAACTGTGTAAATGAAACCGAAAAATATAATAAGGCATAATGTCTCCCTCAACTGGCTTATGTTCTATCTGGGACTCAGAAACACCAACCTTATCATACTTGCAAATTGACATAAAAAATTAAAAATACCAAATGAGTTCTGACTTTAGAGTGCTCAATTCTAAGTGTCAAAGAAACTCTTTAAAAGATAAGAATTCATCTGCTTTTAAGAGGAAGGACAGGGGAGATAGAAAATTGCATAAAGAAATTTACAGCGTAAAACATACATGTCAGAGAAAAGATTGGTGTGGATGGAATAGGATTAGTGGGGATGGAAGGCTTATGCTTTCTCATCACATTAGTGATACTCATTCTTTTAGTTGATTAACAACTGATGGTTCCTATATGCTTCATTTTAAGTATAAACAAAATTAAAATAGTTAACTAAAATATATTTTTATTAGTATGGATCAAGGTTTGTTTCTTTGAACTTTGAAATATCTACTTAACCAAGTGTTTAGTTATATACTTAATAGTTTCTCTGTTACAGAACAAATATAAACCTTTTTAGAACTAAAGAATTTTGTATTGGTACAAATACATTAACAGCCACTAATTAACCTATTTTGCCAATAAACTGTAATACTGAATTTTTTTCTCAGAAAGTATTGATAAATATCCTCTTTGTTTTTTTTTTTTTTCTTTAAGATTTTATTTATTTATTTGATAGATCACAAGTAGCCAGAGAGGCAGGCAGAGAGAGAAGGAAGGAGGCAGGCTCCCTGCTGAGCAGAGAGCCCGATGCGGGGCTCGATCCCAGGACGCTGGGATCATGACCTGAGCCGAAGGCAGCGGTTTTAACCCACTGAGCCACCCAGGCGCCCCATCCTCTTTGTTAATATAATAGATAATATATATTAGTATGTGTTAGTCAATTGGTCACTAATTATAAGCACGAATGAGGTAGTCTTTTTTTTTTTTTTTTAAGATTTTATTTACTTATTTGACAGAGATCACAAGTGGACAGAGAGGCAGGCAGAGAGAGAGGAGGAAGCAGCCTCCCCGCTGAGCAGAGAGCCCTATGTGGGGCTAGATCCCTGGGCCCTGGGATCATGACCTGAGCCGAAGGCAGAGGCTTTAACCCACTGAGCCACCCAGATGCCCCCCAATGAGATACTCAGCACTGTGCTAGTACTCTAGGAACTGTATCAACATTACAAAATCCCGGATCTTACCTAAATAATCTTGCAATTTTACTGACCATAAAAAGTGACACACATCTACCTATTTGTATCTATCATCTATTCAGCTAGCTATCTTCTATTATTATTATCTCTATCCATAAACCATGTAACAGAAACAGTACAAATGCTCCAGCCTGACAGATATATACACAATAAGATCTAAATGTACTTAAGATTGTTTTAAAAAGTGTTGATTTGCTTAAATTACCAAGATGCCTGGGGAACAAAGTATAAATATATCCCTATGGAATATAATTCCTAATATGGTTGAACATTTTCCTACTTCTTCAACTTTAAAATCACTCCCCCCTTGTCACACCAAACTCTACCCATGCTACCCACAATTTCAGTGCTCAAATACATAAAGCTTGTTTTTCTTCTGACTGAAATGCACCTCCTCTTACCCCTGCTATGTCTGGGTTCTTTTTTAACATTTAAGAGTCTTTGCCCATCATCATCATCACACTATTCCATGCAAACTCATTTATTTCCTAGTCAGCTCTTCTCACAACATAAAATTAGTTTGTTTCTGTGCTTACTTGTTTATTGTTTGACTTTTGATAATGGCCTGAGTATTGTAGCTTCTGTAGATCCTGACCTAGATGGCACATAGTACACAACATACACTTCATGAATTATTTGTTGATGAGATGAATGAATGATGCTTCAACCTTTATAAATCACGGGGCTAGATGACTTGTCTAAAACTAAAATGCAAAATTTTTTAAAGACTGGCTTCCCTTCCAGGAAGAAATGAGAGTTACAGTAGATTTTCTAAGGCTTTATAGAGGATAAGGGTATCCCCCGGATGTACAAATTAATGTTTTGCACAAGTTTAAAGAATATGAAATATAGTGCATGCTAATACCGAAAATAAAATTTTGGGTTATTTTCCCCAAATCAGTCGAGAAATATTTAAAAGCTGGCTGAATTAACCCTCACAAATATTATATCTATAACCAATATCAATACAGAGTGACTGAGGCAGCTACTAGATGGTTTTAAGGGCCAAACATTTAAAGTGACTGTGGTTCAAGATATGGCAATTCTTTTGCCTCAATACATGATGGCTTGAGGCTTTCATTCACTGTGTGGAGAGAGTGAAGGTTGTGGAAGTTCTCTTTCTCAAATTCCAAAATACTAATCCAAATGAAGGTGAAAAGCTCTCCAATAATGTTCATAGCTTGGGGGAAAAAAACATAGAGCAACAAAAGCAGTGACTAAAGGATAAATGCTTTTGGACCCTGTGGATTAGACTTTTTTACAAGGTGAAAAATTACCTTCAGAGATAATGAAAAAGGTGTGATTCTCAGTTATTCAATGTTGATAAAAATGATCCGTGGACACAGCAAGTTAGCTACAAAGAACTGTTAGTGGAAACAAATATAATCTGGTAAACTATTCTATGCCATAGGTTGGGTATTCAAAACGTGGGTATTCAGAACACGGAAAAGTCTGATGAACACTCATACAATTTAATAAGTGAAATCCAAGGAGTTGTCTTAAAAAAAAAAAAAAAGTCTTATTTAACTTTGGGAAATGAGAGGCATAGCATTAAAAAATTTGTGAAAAGATCAACTGTCTTTTGTTATTCTACTGATGTAAATGGATAATAACAAATTGCTCACATTTGGAAAGCTGATACTTGGTAGAAATACTGCCCCAGAATCTTGAAAAATATGAAACTACACAGTACCAGAAAGGAAAAAAAAAAAATCTCCTGTTTCTTGCTTTATTGTGACCATTTCATCAACATAATAGAGATTCTAACTGAAAAGATTTTAAAATATGAAGGGACTAGTTTTGGTTATCTACTTCTGCAAAGAATGCAAGTCAAATCCAGTGGCTAAAATAACTTGTTCTCTTTCATGTTTCTCTGGGTTGACTGAATTCAACTACGTGGTTCTCTCCTGGGTTACATCAAGTTGCTGTGGCCAGATACTGCAGTCTGAAGTGTTCTCAGGAGTAGACACTGAAGAGAACTTATTCATATGTGGCAGCTGATATGTAGTATCGCCTGGAAACTCTTAGGATGCTGTCTACTACAGCGCCTAGATGACCTCTCCATTAGATTTTGATTTCTTATGATATAAGAGCTGGATTCTAAAGGGCTGTATTACAAAGTAAGCATTCCAAGAGACACACAGCTGCTACTCTCTTAAGGACTGGGCCAGGTGCAGGCACATGGCCACCTCTTAACATTCTGTTGCACTGAGAAGTCATGAAATTTGCCTGATTTCAAAGTGAAGTGACATGGTCCTATATCTCAATAAAAGAAATGTCAGAAATCTCATGGTAATTTTCAAATTTTTATAGTAAGTAACACTGTAAGGTGACTTTTAAGAATTATTGCATTCAAATAAGCAATTAGAAACAAAAATCTTGCTGACTTTTGGAGGATTTAGTTCTCTTGAGCCACAAAGAAAATAACATTGGTATCAGTAACATGTCATGTATCCATTTTCAAGCTTCATCTGTGATAACATCGACTAACTGCATTGGTGTGTCCAACCCAGTGCACCACTGCTGGAATTTCTGCTCACAGAAAACAAACCAAAATCTATTTATATTGATAGCAGAATATTATAAACAGAAATGTAATACCAAAAGCATCCTGACTTGCCTTTCTGAAATTCGATTGTAAGGAACACAGCTATATGTTTCTTTCATGTATGTGTAACAAAAGACTTCAGTATGAGAAAACAGTATTTTTGGTATACCCTGAGAAATTTGATTTCAGTGACTCTACGGAATTATAGAATGGAAAACATGTCTGAGACCTAAACTTAATATTATGTCTTCATCGTCTTTGACTTAATAAGGAAACTTAGAATGTACCCAGGAATATGAGTTCACTATTCAACTATATTCCTGTGTTTTCTGAGAGAGAGCTCCATGGGGGCTTTCAAGAAATACACACTAATATAAATCCAGGACAAGGAGGAAAACTTTTTTGTTGTTGTTGTTTGACCAGAACATCTTACCAAAGATATGCCACAAGGTATTTCTCAAGTGATCTTGAGAAATAATGGAAAATTAGATTAATTATTCAATTGCTAGATTCCATTGATCTAAAAGGAATGACATCAGTGTTTGAAACCTGGAAGAGTAAGAGTTAGAAACACTGGCAGCATTAGATCAGATGAAAATGCTGGGTTGAGACATGTGTTTTGAGAAGCAATTATTATTGTTTTATTTGGATTGTTGTTAGAATATGTGAGCTATTTTGAATTTCAAAAGGACTTCAGTTAATTTCAGAACTTGGGCACAGGAAAGGAAAAGAAAAGAAAAGAAAAGAAAGGAAAGAAAAAAGAAAAGAACGAAAGGAAGAAATGACTAAAAGATAGTTTTAAGTACATATTAATTCAAAGAATATATTTAAAAGATGACCAATTATTGTGGGAATTTTGGAGTTTAAGAAAGTGAATTGAGAATTGAGTTCTCAATTACACAGTTGATAAAAACCTAATTGTGAGGGTAAATGTAACAATTTAAACAAAAAAAAAAAAAAGAAGAAGAAGAAGAAAGAAAGAAAGAAAAGAAAAGGTACAATCTATAGCCACTTAGCGGCTTTGTTCAGAATCTGTGAAAACCTATATAATCTTTGAAAAACAAACACACAAGCATGTTGTCTTTCACCTGGATGTAAACTCCATGAAGGCAGAATATTTTTTTCTATTGTGTATACCTCAATCTCTGATTTTTGTCAGGAATATAGGAGGTTTTAAAAAAATACCTGTTGGAAAAATTTTGAATGGATGTATGGATATGAAAACAAAAAAATATATGGCAAACCTCACAAGTGAAAACAATCCGCTTTAATCTACTGTATCAGTAGCAGTAGTATTAGTACTACTCATTATTTGGAAGCCACTGGAAAGAACTATTAAAAGGAAACAAAATATCCAAACCATCCATCAGAGTTGATGTTTGCTAGTGTAAAATATATATATTTATCTACCTCTCTTTCAATCCATCTAGGTATAAAAGGAAGAAAGTGTTACACAAAAAAATTTTGGTTGTTAAAAAACAAATCCACAGCTCGAAATCATTCAGAGTTTTATTAGATGAGGACTGTCTATTAAAGACCTTTTCATTGTATGTATTTTTTATTGTCCCTACTTCAAAATTGCTGAATATCAAGCTTTACTCCTTTCACATCTAGGTTGGCCTGTGAGGTGTGTCTCCCAGTGTGAGCCAGATAACCTCACAAAGGTCTTGACAAATAGGAAGTCTTAAGAAGGAACCATTATTTTTGAAACCAAGGAACTTTGTGCATTTTTTCCCTCTTTGTCTCTCTCTCTTATCATAATCTTCCTCTTCAATGTTATTACATACTGTCTCTCTCTCTGCATCTCTATATATACTCCTTCATGGCATAAATTGCACTGTAAAAGGATGTCTTTCAGGGTTCCGAAAATCAAAGCTCTCTGAAGGGAGGAAACATTGTTTCCTGGCTAATGTATTGAAAAAGTCAACCATAAGTATCTTATCAAATTAAGATAAATAAAATGAAATACAATTTATGTTCAATTAAGTAAATTTAATTTGTTAATTTAAATTTATTTAATAATAAATTAATTTAATATTAATAATATTAAAACCAATAAATTAAATTTTAATTATTAAATAAATTAAATAAATAATATTAAATAAACAAATTAAAATTAATAATACATTTATTTAAATTTAATTAAAATTAAATATAAACCCAAAATTCATTCATGGGCTTAAATAGGTGCTAAACTGGAGCCACAAATTTGTCTCTGAATTCTACTATGTAATATAATACAGGAATATCACTTTTTATAATATTTATTTATACTGTTCAAAAATAAAATTTTAAAAATATGCAAAGGATAAATGAAATTTTGTGTTTGAGGAAGAAATAATTATCTGTCATATTTTAACTCTTTCTAAAATAAAGCTAAATATTTAAATTTCATAATGAAGCTTGTGTATGTCCAAGTCCATAGAGAAAAGGAAGTAGTTGAGCCTGCTTGACAACTGAGGCTAAATAGGTGAGATAAAAACAACCTAAGGACAAGCACTATTCCCAGCCTTGGTGCCAGGTCCTATATTCTCTCATCTTTATGGATGGTCTTTCTACAGTCTCAAGTACTGGCTTAGAAACTTCTCTAGGCAGTAAGCTAGAGCAGTTCTATGGTTCACTTTAATTGCTTCCTGTCTCTCAGGGCTCACTTTCCTTCATTGTCTGATACTCAGTATCTTAATAAATAGTTTCATATATTTTGTATCATTTTTGGTTTCTGTATTTTTGTTTGCTTGGATGAGAGCAGAAGTTTCTCTCATCTAAGTCCTGTATACCTCAAGATAAAGTAAGTATACTATTACTTTCTACCTCCTAGGAATGCTGAACTCCAAATTATATAATTATAATTTATTATTTTTTATTTTATTTATAATTTATTATTTAATTTACAATTTGTTAAATAATAAAAAAACAAGATATAATAGTATCTGAAACATATTAAATATTCAGTAAGTATTATCTGTTATTAAATTACTCATTCTAGGCCTTACTCTCAAGCACCCTCTACTCACTGACGAAGACTTTCCTTGACCAAAGTTCAGAGAGACTTCTCAGAAGCCCTCTTCCCAAACAGGCCTTTACAATTGTCTCCTATGTCCCTCCTGTCTGAGTCCAGTTTTAGCAAAAATCTTGTTAGGTCAGTATGGTGAGAAGGCACCCATTCTTAATACGCAATCACCCTTGATACGTGATCAAATTCCTTATCTCCACCCTTGATACCTGATGACCTTGGGCTACCTTCATCAACAATCCTGTTAAGTTGTATTAACAAGACTCTCCCTACCCTGGATGATTTCTTTTTCAGTAATTTTCTATCCACTGACCCCTCACTCTGCTATTGGCCAAAAATCTCTGGTTATCTTTGCTGTATTTGGAGTTGACTCAGGTCTATCTCCCCTATTATAATACTCCTACTGTAATAATCTGCAATAAAGTCTTTCTTACTTTTTAACAAGTTTCAGAATAATTTTTTATTTAACATCACCATTTTTTTTATCTCAATCCAATAATTCAGTTATCACTTAATATTATGGCCCAGTCTATGTGCCTTCTTCGACTTTGGTTTCTATTTCCTGTTTTTACTGAAAACATTTCCAGCTAATCCTCAGGTAAATTTAGGTGCTCTCTTGTCCCTGTCAGTCTCCCAAGCCTAAGGAGGAAACTGAATTTGCATATGATAGGCTTGATATTTTGTCCAGTGGTAGAATGTCTCTTCTCCCACATTCATCCAAATTTTAATTCTAATGAAAATCTGATCCCACTATGTCTTCACTACACATGTACAGCTCAAACAAAAGGTCTTGTCACTGAAGTGTGGTCCTTCCTATATACATATTCTTGTTGGCTAAAATTCAGCTGTTATTTCTCACCAATATTCTTCGAGATCTACCATGAATTTCACCTACATATCTTCTAGATTTTCAAATAGGTATTCAAGTTCTTTATAACTCTGAGACTATTTACAAAAGTGAAAACAAATCCCTAAAATTAAGCTTGTCATATATTTACTTTTCAATTTTCCCATTCCATGAAGTACATTAACAATGACTCACTATTTATTTCTTAAATCCAAGATGTAATCATAATCAAACATAAATAGCCTGAAGACATATTCCTATAAGTAGAATCAAATTATAAGAGTGGAGTAAAATTACAAAATTGCTTATTTTATGACAATGACCAAATTCCTTTATTTCTCCTAATTTTTTTTCTTTTACTTTTCTTTTTCCTTTTTTTTTTTTTAAGACTATAATACTTCAAAGTATACCAAGAAAATACTTAAAGTTTGAAATATTACCTTGGACTTATGAAAGAAAAAAATACACCAGTTATTTGTATCTCAAGTTATATTTGTAAATTCTGAACTAAATATATTGCATTCTTAGGAAAAATGTTACAAGCCAGTTGGAGACTACTTGTCTCCACAAAATGTTCTCCTTCTGTCTTTTAAATACTACTATAACTTATACACGCATTGTTTAGATCCAGCCTTATAATCAGTATATATTCAGTATCAACATTTGCTTTGTGATATGTCAGCGCGAATTTTGTTGCACCCTAGAGGAAGAAATATAAGTGTAGACGGCCACATTCCAACTGAACGTTTTCATATTTGTAAGCTGAATTTGAACCTTGTAATTATTGAAGAGTAGATTTGTGGGTTTGATATTCTTTTTTTTTTTTTTTTAGGTATTATTGTATAAAACAAGAAAATAGCCTTTCATTGACCTTGTATTGAGTTATAATTTAATGTTTTTGTGTGCTGAAATGAGACTGCTTAATTAACATGTTCCTTTGTACTGAGCAATTCCAAGATCCACAGGCAGCCACGTTTGTGCAATATTCAATGGCTCAGAAATGTATAGGATATGTTCCAAGGGTACATTCTCCTTTGTAATAATCAGTCATTCATCATAATCCAAGAACAGATTTTTTCCCCCTACAAAGTTTACCATATGTTGAATATTAGAAATGAAATCAAATCATATGTCATTTCTGAAAAGACCAGAGAATTGTTTGACAACATGACCACAATTTCCAAGTCTCCCTATAGACCATCATACTACATTAAGCAAATTAAAATATTAATTGTCTGATTTAGAATGTTGTCGTTATAAATTTTATGGCCAATATTCTTTCACATTCATCTCCTAATGCTGTAAGGAAGAAATAAAACATCTACTAAATGGAAACTGCTCTTACAGGTAAGAGGAAATAATAGTGACTTCTTTCTATCAGTATCTTTCATACAATGTGAATTTGGAAACTGTACTTTGTACTATGTATTTTGAAGGCAAAATATGGGTAGGAATCTTAGTGTCATTCTGAGAAAAAAAAAAAAAAACTATGGGTGATGTTTTAGTTTCTAGGCTTAAAAGAAAAATTTATTTCTCACAGGGCTATAGGGTAAAAGACTAAAGAGAAAGTGTTGGCAAGGTTGGTTCCTTTTGAGAGCTGTGAGGGAAATAAGAACACTTATAAATTACGAAATAACACAAACAGGCAATTCACAGAAAATAAATAGGCAGAAAACCTTAATTTTACTTATAGCAATGAAAATTGAAACCATAATATACCTTTTAAATTGAAATGACAAAAAATAAATACTTTTTATAATCATCATTATTGGTGAGAACGTGTGGAAAAATGAACTTTTTTTGCTTTATGGGGAAGGAATTGATATCTGGAATATTTTTGGAGGGTGATTTGTCACTAGGTTTGCCATAGTTAAAGTATAAAAACCTTTAGTTTTAGCAGTAGTTGAAATTTAATTTTCAGATATATACTCAAGTGTATACAACTGAAAGTGTTTATTTTTACATTATTGAAATGCTGATATCAAAAGTGGAAACAATGCAAGGACCTGAATAAGCATTATTCTAAAGGAGACTTACAAATGGCCAAAAAGCACATGAAAAGGTGCTCAACATCATGAACTATCAGGGAAAAGGCAAATCAAAAGCACAGCGAGATAACACCTCACACTTGTGGTTTTGCTTTTGTGGCTTTTGCTTTTGGTGTCAAATCCAAAAACTCATTGCAAGACTAATGTCAAGGGGCTTTTCCTATTTTCTTCTAGGAGTTTTATGTTTTCAGCTCCAGTTTTGGGTACATAAATATTTACAATTTTTATATTCTCTTAATGAAGTGACCTCTGTCATTACTGAATGGCCTTCTTTATTTCTTATTACAGATACTTGAAGTCTACAAAGTACTTCAAGTATGCTTTGTTTGATAGAAGAATAGCTACTCCTGATCTCTTTCGATTTCCATTTGTATAGGTATATTGTTTTATCCCTCACTTAAACCTGAAATGAGTCTCTTGTGGTTAGCATATAGTTCGCCTTGGTTTTTTTTTTTTTTTATCGATTCAGCCATTTTATGTCTTTTGATTGTAAAATTTATTCTATTTACCTTTAAAGTAATTATTGATGGATAAGGGATTATTGTTACTATTTTAGTAATTGTTTTCTGGCTGTTTTGTAGATCGTTTGCTCCTTTTTTCCTCTGAGGACCATTCAATTATCACTTTTAGGTGGATGGTAGGGATTTATTTTATTTCAGGTGATGGATGGGGCAGAAACTTGATCATCTTTTCTGTTTTTGGGGAAAATCTGCCAATTGTTTCTTATACTTTAAGCCAAATGATAAACTAATTTTCAAAACTGTCTAGCACAATTCCTCATTATTTAAGAATGTAATGAGCATAAATCTGCTAAATATTGTCCTGAATATTTCGTGAAGCCAATAGATCTTTCCTAGAAGGTGTTGACAACTATAATCTCAGAGTGTGTTGCTGAGCAGGTTTTTCTTTTTTCTTTCATTACCTATTGTGGTTTGAATTGTGTAATCCAAAAAGGTGTTGAAGTCTTAACCCCAGTAGCTATGAATGTGATCTTACCTAGAAATAGTGTCCTTATAGGGGCACCAGTGTGGCTCAGTTGGTCAAGTGCCTGCTTTTGGCTCAGATGTCCTGGGATCAAGTCCTACGTTGGGCTCCCTGCTCAGTGGGGAGTCTGCTTCTCCCTCTCCCTATGCCTACCTCTTCCCTGCTGGTGTTCTCTCTCTCTTTCTCTCTCTCTCTGTCAAATAAATAAGTAAAACGTTAAAAATAAATAAATAAATAGTATCTTTATAGAGGTAACCAAGGTAAAATGAGCTCATTAGAGTGGATCCTGATCAAGTGTTATGCCCTTGTAAAAGTTGGGGTAAATTTGGGCACAGACAAATGCAGAGAGGGAAGATGATCTGAAGACACAGGGATAATGCTATCTACAAGCCAAGGAATGATTAAAACTACAAGAAGCTAAGAGAGAGGCATGGAACAGATTTTTCCCTCACATCAAAGGTTAGTTACAATTTTTCAAGCATATGTTTTCAATGCTCCATAGTTCAATACAAATACAATAAACAAATAATAACAATGTCAACAAATAAGCAGAAGAACATATACGCATTGTATGTATTAAAGTAAATCCTTTTTCTGTATCAGATATCTCAACCCCTACCAGAAACATTCAGAGGACATACACATGTGATTTTTTTCATTTCTTTTTCAAAGAAAGAGATCATAATATTCCTGCCATTTTGTATATTTTCAACTTTCCATTTATTCTGATAATCTTCCCATATTGAACATAAGTCTATTTGTTTTAATGGTCACATATTAATACACTTTACAATTGCAAAACAATGTATTTAATCATCCCTTCATTTATAAATATTTACATTGTTTCCACTTTTGATATCAGCATTTCAATAATGTAAAAATAAACACTTTCAGTTGTATACACTTGAGTATATATCTGAAAATTAAATTTCAACTACTGCTAAAACTAAAGGTTTTTATACTTTAGCTATGGCAAACCTAGTGACAAATCACCCTCCAAAAATATTCCAGATATCAATTCCTTCCCCATAAAGCAAAAAAGTTCATTTTTCCACACGTTCTCACCAATAATGATGATTATAAAAAGTATTTATTTTTTGTCATTTCAATTTAAAAGGTATATTGTGGTTTCAATTTTTATTGCTATAAGTAAAATTAAGGTTTTCTGCCTATTTATTTTCTGCGAATTGCCTGTTTGTGTTATTTTGTAATTTATAAGTGTTCTTATTGTGTGTGCATATATAAAACACTAGTCAGTACTCTATTACATATAACAACTGAGCACTTCATAAAACTATATGTTTCATACATTAGAAGAAGAAGTGTTACATAATTTTATTACTTTTTGTCAAAATTCTTCCCCCCTTATATATGCCTACATAAAATTTCCACCTGCAGGAGCATGCCCTATTTTTAATAAAATCTAGGCTTGGAGATGTTTGACTTTGCTCTTATAGCTGTTTGTGCTGATTTAGTGAAGTGTACTCAATGTGCTTAGATAAAATGTTTTCTGACAGAAAAAATAATATTGTTCCCATCTAAAATGCTTTGTCTCAAGGTAAAAATAGCCAATTTCAGTCTTTCTTTAGAAAAAAAAATCATAGCATTTTATATAATAACAATGTGAGAGTCAGAGGGGTGGCTTACCAGGCTGTATTTCTAGAAGACTTCCTAAAGCCAAAGTTTCCAATCACATAGGACCAGTTAAGCCCTTCATCTTCTTCTAGGTAGATAAATTGAGTGCCATGCACTTTGCTGTGCAGGGAACTTTTGAATGAAACCTTTTAAAACAAAGGTCTTGTTTGCTGTGAGTGAAAATCAAATGAAAGCCTTGCAGTTTTTATTAATAAAATAGGTTTACATGGGAGCTGATTCTGTCTTAGAAATTGCTTGATATTATTGACTATTTATATAATTTTGTAATATGATGAAAATTTATACAGCAACCCCTAATCAAATGTCCACTATATAGAATTTGATTTTTATCTGCATGTTATTCAAAGCTGTCTTTATTTATATTAATACAAATACAAGTAAAAATGCTTTTACGTTTAATTATTCTGGTATGCTGATAAACAATGAATGAAATCACTTTTATAGTGGTATCCACAAAGGTAAAGTCATCTTTAGAAAAATAACACCATGACTAAGAGAGAAGAAAAGAAGGTAAAGATTAAACATAATGAAATAAAAAAAGGCATCTTATACATGTCACATATTTGTAAAAATGATTCATGTTAAAATAAATACTATGAAACTATCTTATTGTTATTTTATTATAACTTCAATTGCCAAAAAATGACTCTGATTGGAATTTCCTCCATTAAAAAATAAGTATCATGTAATATTCAAGTACACTATTCCAGAATAAGTAGAACTGAACTTTCTCATCTAATTATTATGTGAATTACTTAAATGACTAAACTTTAACCTCACAAAGTTGTTGTAAGAATCAAATCAGATTTGTACATATAAAATCATTTAGCATACTGCTTACCACATTAATAAGAGCTCAAGAAATGTTAGCCATTATCATCAATGTGATAAATAGCTATCATTCTCTATAAGAGAAGTCTAAATTTTCTGTAACAGAACAGGGAAAGAGAATGTTGGTAGGTATATTATGCATTTATGGGTGTGTGCATGTTTTGTTTCTTCAAGAAATGGAGAGAGAGATATGAAGGTATGTTCTAGTTTAAGATGAAAGATGAAAGAGATTACAAAGCAATGCAAAACAGAACAAAGAATAAAAGGGTAAGTAAATGAATTAAGACAAAGCTAACAAGAAGCATAAATAAAAGAAGATTAAATATCAGGAGAAAATAATGAATTTCAGTTTAATATTTGTAATACTGAAACTATATTAAAATAATTAAAAGGAAAAAAAAACAACAAAAAGGAACATGCAACACTTTTAAAATTGTATGTTTTCTTGTTTGTAAATCATTTTAACCATCCTCTTCTGTAGTAATCTTACAATAACTGCATTTGTGAGAATAGGTATTATGTTTTCTGTTTAACAGATGAGAAATTAAGCTTAGAAATTGTAAGCGATATGACCAGTTACCATTCCAAGTAAAAAATTAAATCCAATTTTTCCTTAGTGTTTTTTCATGACATCAAATTGTCTCTGTAAACAAATCCTAATGAGATGGATCATTCCAAAACTTTGTTGAACACCTATCATATCCTAAGAGTTTTATCACACACTGCAGACCTCTTATTACTTAAAACTTGCAATAATCCTGCGAATATGTTACAGATTTGAGAACACATAAATGTTTGGTATTTTACCCTAAATTATAAATACCAGCTTGTAAATCATGGATCTTAAATTGAATACCACTCTGCAAACTCTCATCTTTCTCTCTGGGTCTCATAAAGGAATGATTTCCTCCTAATGAAGTCTCATTGGCATGTAGTAGTCACTCCATAAATACTCGTTGAAAGACCAAGCAAGCTAACAAATAAATGAGTGAATGAATGTGTTCCAATTTAAAATCTCTGCACCTCTACCACAGATATCTGGGAATAAGAAATTAGAGAATAATATGAACTACATAAGGAGAAAAGAGTATAAAATTATTACACAATCACATATCCCAAGTTACTGCACTCAAGGAAAAGTGTTTAATATTGTTACACAGGAATCTGTTTATCATTTATTTTTATTCCAAAAGAGCTTTATTCTATATGCTGACCTCAATTAGACAAAACCTTTTTTGACAAATGAGGTGGGACCATAGCCTTTCTATTTGCTGTGGCAAGGTAAAAAGCTCTCTAATTAATAATTAACCTGTTCTGAATGTGAGCTCATTCAGAACAAGAATGTCTGTCTTACTCACTTCTACATCCTTCAAAACTAGAATATTTACTTATGCATACACAGAACCTAGAATACAAATATATATGTTGAATTACCATTCATTCTGCAAAGTTCAATATAAAACAGGCATTTTCCCAATGTTTTAATTCCCTACTATACTTTTCTTGGCTACAGGGGGGGTGGGTGGAAAATCCCTAGAAGCTTTGCATAGAATTGAACTGAAATGTCTTAGAATATACCAAAATCTTCTACATTCAACAGCTCTTTTTTTTTTTTCTATATTGAATGACCATAGCCTAACACATTTATTAAAACTTATTATTTCCTCTCTTCACTATAGAGAAAAACTGATGGTTACCAGAGAGGAGGCTGGTGGGGGGATGGATGAGATATGTGAAAAGGGATTAAGGAGTATACTTGTTACAATAAGCACTGAGTGATGTATGGAATTGCTGAATCACTACATTGTACACCTGAAAATAATATAACACTGTATGTTAACTATACTGGAATTAAATATAAAAAATATATATATTCTCTCTTTATTGACTCAAATTCTGTCTTTTTTTTTAATTTTTTTATGTTAATAAACATATAATGTATTTTTATCCCCAGGGGTAAGGGCTGTGAATCGCCAGGTTTACACATTTCACAGCACTCATCATAGCCCATACCCTCCCCAATGTCCATTTCCCCACCACCCTCTCCCGTCCCCCCTCCCCCCCGCAACCCTCAGTCTGTTTCTTGAGATTGAGTCTTTTATGGTTTGTCTCCCTCCCAATCCCATCTTTTCATTTTTTCTTTTCCTACCTCCCCCCAAACCCCCCCGCCTTGGATCTCCACTTCCTCATATCAAAGAGATCATATGATAGTTGTCTTTGTCCGATTGACTTATTTCGCTAAGCATGATACCCTCTAGTTCCATCCACGTCGTTGCAAATGGCAAGATTCTATGTATTTGATGGCTGCATAGTATTCCATTGTGTATATATACCACTTCTTCTTTATACATTCATCTGTTGATGGACATCTAGGCTCTTTCCACAGTTTGGCTATTGTGGACATTGCTGCTATAAACATTCGGGTGCACGTGCCCCTTCGGAGCACCACGTTTGTATCTTTAGGATATATACCCAGGAGTGCAATTGCTGGGTCGTAGGGTACCTCTATTTTGAGTTTTTTGAGGAACCTCCACACTGTTTTCCAGAGTGGTTGCACCAGCTTGCATTCCCACCAGCAGTGTAGGAGGGTTCCCCTCTCTCCACATCCTCGCCAGCATCTGTCATTTCTTGACTTGTTAATTTTAGCCATTCTGACTGGTGTGAGGTGGTATCTCATTGTGGTTTTAATTTGTATTTCCCTGATGCTGAGTGATGTGGAGCATTTTTTCATGTGTCTGTTGGCCATCTGGATGTCTTCTTTGCAGAAATGTCTGTTCATGTCCTCTGCCCATTTCTTGACTGGATTATTTGTTCTTTGGGTATTGAGTTTGATAAGCTCTTTATAGATTTTGGATACTAGCCCTTTATCTGATATATCGTTTGCAAATATCTTCTCCCATTCTGTCAGTTGTCTTTTGGTTTTGTTAACTGTTTCCTTTGCTGTGCAAAAGCTTTTGATCTTGATGAAATCCCAATAGTTCATTTTTGCCCTTGCTTCTGTTGCCTTTGGCGATGTTCCTAGGAAGAAGTTGCTGCGGTTGAGGTCAAAGAGGTTGCTGCCTGCATTGTCCTCAAGGATTTTGATAGATTCCTTTTGCACATTGAGGTCCTTCATCCATTTTGAGTCTATTTTCGTGTGTGGTGTAAGGAAATAGTCCAATTTCATTTTTCTGCATGTGGCTGTCCAATTTTCCCAGCACCATTTGTTGAAGAGGCTGTCTTTTTTCCATTGGATATTCTTTCCTGTTTTATCGAAGATTAGTTGACCATAGAGTTGAGGGTCTATTTCTGGGCTCTCTATTCTGTTCCATTGGTCTATGTGTCTGTTTTTGTGCCAGTACCATACTGTCTTGATGATGACAGCTTTGTAATAGAGCTTGAAGTCTGGAATTGTGATGCCACCGACTTTGGCTTTCTTTTTCAATATTCCTTTGGCTATTCGAGCTCTTTTCTGGTTCCATATAAATTTTAGGATTATTTGTTCTATTTCTTTGAAAAAAATGGATGGGATTTTGATAGGGATTGCATTAAATGTGTAGATTGATTTAGGTAGAATAGACATTTTCACAATATTTGTTCTTCCAATCCATGAGCATGGAACATTTTTCCATTTCTTTGTGTCTTCCTCAATTTCTTTCATGAGTACTTTATAGTTTTCTGAGTATAGATTCTTTGCCTCTGGTTAGATTTATTCCTAGGTATCTTATGGTTTTGGGTGTGATTGTAAATGGGACTGACTCCTCAATTTCTCTTTCTTCTGTCTTGTTGTTCGTGTAAAGAAATGTGACTGATTTCTGTGCATTGACTTTATATCCTGACACTTTACTGAATTCCTGTATAAGTTCTAGCAGTTTTGGAGTGGAGCCTTTTGGGTTTTCCACATATAGTATCATATCATCTGCAAAGAGTGATAGTTTGACTTCTTCTTTGCCAATTTGGATGCCTTTAATTTCTTTTTGTTGTCTGATTGCTGAGGCTAGGACTTCTAGTACTATATTGAACAGCAGTGGTGATAACGGACATCCCTGCCGTGTTCCTGACCTTAGCGGAAAAGCTTTCAGTTTTTCTCCATTGAGAATGATATTTGCAGTGGGTTTTTCATAGATGGCTTTGATAATATTGAGGTATGTGCCTTCTATCCCTACACTTTGAAGAGTTTTAATCAGGAAGGGATGCTGCACTTTGTTAAATGCTTTTTCAGCATCTACTGAGAGTATCACATGGTTCTTACTCTTTCTTTTATTAAGGTATTGTATCACATTGATGGATTTGCGGATGTTGAACCAACCTTGCAGCCCTGGAATAAATCCCACTTGGTCGTGGTGAATAATCCTTTTAATGTACTGTTGGATCCTATTGGCCAGTATTTTGGTGAGAATTTTCGCATCTGTGTTCATCAAAGATATTGGTCTGTAATTCTCTTTTTTGGTGGGATCCTTGTCTGGTTTTGGGATCAAGGTGATGCTGGCCTCATAGAATGAGTTTGGAAGTTTTCCTTCCATTTCTATTTTTTGGAACAGTTTCAGGAGAATAGGAATTAATTCTTCTTTAAATGTTTGGTAGAATTCCCCTGGGAAGCTGTCTGGTCCTGGACTTGTGTTTGTTTGGAGATTTTTGATGACTCTTTCAATCTCCTTACTGGTTATGGGTCTGTTCAGGTTATCTATTTCTTCCTGGTTCAGTTGTGGTAGTTTATACGTCTCTAGAAATGTATCCATTTCTTCCAGATTGTCAAATTTGTTGCCATAGAGTTCTCGTAGTATGTTCTTATAATTGTTTGTATTTCTTTGGTGTTGGTTGTGATCTCTCCTCTTTCATTCATGATTTTATTTATTTGCGTCCTTTCTCTTTTCTTTTTGATAAGTCTGGCCAGGGGCTTATCAATCTTATTAATTCTTTCAAAGAACCAGCTCCTAGTTTCGTTGATTTGTTCTATTGTTTTTTTAGTTTCTATTTCATTGATTTCTGCTCTGATCGTTATGATTTCTCTTCTCCTGCTGGGTTTAGGCTTTCTTTGTTGTTCTCTCTCCAGCTCCTTTAGGTGTAGGGTTAGGTTGTGTATTTGAGACCTTTCTTGTTTCTTGAGAAAGGCTTGCACCGCTATATATTTTCCTCTCAGGACTGCCTTTGTTGTGTCCCACAGATTTTGAACCGTTGTGTTTTCATTATCATTTGTTTCCATGAATTTTTTCAATTCTTCTTTAATTTCCTGGTTGACCCATTCATTTTTTAGAAGGATGCTGTTTAGTGTCCATGTATTTGCGTTCTTTCCAAATTTCCTCTTGTGATTGAGTTCGAGCTTCAGAGCATTGTGGTCTGAAAATATGCAGGGAATGATCTCAATCTTTTGGTACCAATTGAGACCTGATTTATGACTCAGGATGTGGTCTATTCTGGAGAATGTTCCATGTGCACTAGATAAGAATGTATATTCTGTTGCTTTGGGATGGAATGTTCTGAATATATCTGTGATGTCCATCTGGTCCAGTGTGTCATTTTAGGCCTTTATTTCCTTGTTGATCTTTTGCTTAGATGATCTGTCCATTTCAGTGAGGGGAGTGTTAAAGTCCCCTGCTATTATTGTATTACTGTCGATGTATTTCTTTGATTTTGTTATTAATTGGTTTATATAGTTGGCTGCTCCCATGTTAGGGGCATAGATATTTAAGATTGTTAGATCTTCTTGTTGGACTACCCTTTGAGTATGATATAGTGTCCTTCCTCTTCTCTTATTATAGTCTTTGTCTTAAAATCTAATTGATCTGATATAAGGATTGCCACCCCAGCTTTCTTCTGATGTCCATTAGCATGGTACATTGTTTTCCACCCCCTCACTTTAAATCTGGAGGTGTCTTCGGGTCTAAAATGAGTTTCTTGTAGGCAGCATATTGATGGGTTTTGTTTTTTTATCCATTCTGATACCCTGTGTCTTTTGATTGGGGCATTGAGCCCATTAACATTCAGGGTAACTATTGAGAGATAGGAATTTAGTGCCGTTGTATTGCCTGTAAGGTGACTGTTACTGTATATTGTCTCTGTTTCTTTCTGATCTACTACTTTTAGGGTCTCTCTTTGCTTAGAGGACCCCTTTCAATAATTCCTGTAGAGCTGGTTTGGTGTTTGCAAATTCTTTCAGCTTTTGTTTGTCCTGGAAGCTCTTTATCTCTCCTTCTATTTTCAGTGATAGCCTAGCCGGATATAGTATTCTTGGCTGCATGTTTTTCTCGTTTAGTGCTCTAAATATATCATGCCAGTTCTTTCTGGCCTGCCAGGTCTCTGTGGATAGGTCCGCTGCCAATCTAATGTTTTTACCCTTGTATGTTACAGACTTCTTTTCCTGGGCTTCTTTCAGGATTTTCTCTTTGTCGCTAAGACTTGTAAATTTTACTATCAGGTGACGAGGTGTGGACCTATTTTTATTGATTTTGAGGGGCGTTCTTAGCATTTCCTGGATTTTGATGTTTGTTCCCTTTGCCATATTAGGGAAATTCTCTCCAATAATTGTCTCCAATATACCTTCTGCTCCCCTCTCTCTTTCTTCTTCTTCTGGAATCCCAATTATTCTAATGTTGTGTCATCTTATGGTGTCACTTATCTCTCGAATTCTCTCCTCGTGGTCCAGTATTTGTTTGTCTCTCTTTTGCTCAGCTTCTTTATTCTCTATCATTTGGTCTTCTATTTCACTAATTCTTTCTTCTGCCTCATTTATCCTGGCAGTGAGAGCTTCCATTTTTGATTGCACCTCATGAATAGCTTTTTTGATTTCAACTTGGTTAGATTTTAGTTCTTTTATTTCTCCAGAAAGGGTTTTTATCTCTCCGGAGAGGGTTTCTCTAATATCTTCTATGCCTTTTTCGAGCCCGGCTAGAACCTTGAGAATTGTCATTCTGAACTCTAGATCTGTCATGTTACCAATGTCCGTATTGATTAGGTCTCCAGCCTTCGGTACGGCCTCTTGTTCTTTTTTTTGAGGTGAGTTTTTCCACCTTGTCATTTTGTCCAGATAAGATTTGCTTTCTCCTGCTGTGGAATTCCGCTGTTCTTGGTGACTGAAGTTGGTTTTGGATGGTTTCTTGTTGATCTTCTGGGGGAGGGGCCTGTTGTAATGATTCTCAAGTGTCTTTGCCGCAGGCGGAATTGCACCGCCCTTGCCAGGGGCCGGGCTAAGGAATCCGCTCGGGTTTGCTTTCGGGAGCTTTTGTTCCCTGAGCGCTTTCCGTAGAGTTCCCGAGGATGGGAATGAAGATGGCGGCCTCCCAATCTCTCGGCCCGGAGGAGCCGAGAGCTTGGGGTTCCGCTCCTCAGTGCGCTCTCAGAGCAAAGCGCCCAACAGCCCCGCCTCCCTGGCTTGCGGTCGCGCCTCGAGGAAAGCAGTCAATTGCTGGAGCTGGAGAAAAGCGCCGGGTCGCTTTCATCTCCATGGCCTCGGGCTGCGCTTCAATCCCACCCAGCCTGCGACCGGCACAAGGTAACCCCGGGCTTAGAGCTCTCTCCTCGGCTTTGTCGCTGTAGCCGGCTTCCCCGCTCTAATACCTGGGAGCTCTGCGGCACTCAGACACCCCCAGTCCTTCTGTGACCCTGCGGGACCTGCGGTTATGCTGACCCCGCCTGGATTTCCCCCCAGTTTAGCCTCTGGAGTGATGTCTCCCAGTGGAGCAGACTTTTAAAAGTCCCGATTTTGTGCTCCGTTGCTCCGCCGCTTGCCGGGTGCCGGCCCCTCCCCCCCGGGGTCTATCTTCCCATCGCTTTGGATTCACTTCTCCGAAGGTCCTACCTTTCAGAAAGTGATCGATTTTCTGTTTCTGGAATTGTTGCTCTTCTTCTCTTCAATTTCCCGTTGGATTTGTAGGTGTTCACAATGGTTAGATAAGCTATCTAGCTGATCTCCTGCTACCCGATCTCTTCTCAGCCTGCTACTTCTCTGCCATCTTGACTCCTCCCTCAAATTCTGTCTTTAAGTAATCAGTCTTTTTATCTTTATTTATTCAGAGTTAAGATGAAAACATGAGTGTCAGAAAAAAAGGGGCTTTTTTTTTGTTTTGTTTTATAACTATAATTATGAAGTTTCTGAAATTCAGAATCACTAGAATTATCTATTTTACAATTAGCAATGGGGAAAATAGGTTTCTGGTTTTTTTAAAGCATTAAGGGATTCGGTTTATTCAGGATCAGCACTGAATGAATGTATTCAATTAAAAGACTATTTAAGTATAAGCATATAAGATATTCTGTCTACCTGATACATTAACATTGTAATTTGAATTTATGATCACTATGAAATTTCTTTCCAATTGTCAGATAAAGTAGCATATTTTCTCCTTGTTTTTATATACTGTTCTTCAACTGCCTCTGGTAGAATATTTTCTCCTTATTTATTTTTGTAAATTTTCTTAAAAAGATAATTTATTTTGAGAGAGAACACAGGAGTGGGGGTGGGGAGGGGCAGAGGCAAAAGGAGAGAATCTCAACCAGCCTCCATGTAAGCACAGAACCCTTTTCAGGGTTCAGTCTCATGACTCATGAGATCATGACATGAGTCAAAACCAAGAGTCTGACACTCAACCAACTGAGCCACCCAGGCACCCCTTTCCTTGTTTTCATATCCTTCTCTCCAAATGCCTCTGAAATATTCAATAAGAATGTTGAACACAATATTATTTATCTTAGGAAAAGCAGTTTAAGCTATTGAAAGGCCATGCACAATTTCAAAACCTTTGATACACTTTATCACATTATAAAAGAAATCATATGAATCTCCTTAAAAAAAAAATAAGGTAATACTGACATTGGCCTGTTCTTGGACCTCATTTTCCACAAGTACAGTCATATTAGATTGAAATGAAAGTTTTCACTTCCTCTCTTTCCAGCTGTATGTGTGGGAAATACAGTTTCCCTTGGTACTGCAAAAGGCTACCAAGGTAATCCTGATCTCCTTGTATGTGATACAAAGACAAGCCTCAGAGAGTTAAATAGTGGAAATAATTATAGACCTAAGTGTGGGGTCTTGTAGTACTGGGATTTTAACTTGACATACAGTATTTGAAAAATATCTACTGTATTATTATTTTTCTATCAAAAAATTGAGATTAAAGTCATGCTATACTTCTATAACAAAAAAAAAATAAAATAAAATAAGCTTTTGTTCGGAATTTTAACTTTTTGGTCCATAAAACAGGCTTACACATGACTCTAACTTTCTTTCTTTTTTTTTTTTTTAAGATTTTATTTATTTATTTGACAGAGAAAAAGACATCATAAGTAGGCAGAGCAGCAGACAGAGAGAGAGAGGGGGAACCAGGATCCCTGCTGAACAGAGAGCCCAATGTGGGGCTGGATTTCAGGACCCTGAGATCATGACCTGAGCCAAAGGCAGAGGCTTAACCCACTGAACCACCCAGGTGACCCGACTCTAATTTTCAAAGCCCAATTGAACATTTACTTAATTGTTTTACATTGTCTTCTTTGTAACTGTACTCTGAAAAGCATACAGTTAAAAACAATGTATTTTAAACAGTTTCATTTATTTCTGAATTTAAAAAGAAACAACAGGCATTCAGAATGGTTATTTTGACTTTTCAAATACCTTTGTAATAATATCCAGGCAAGTGTCATTTCAGTGTACTATTAAAAATTCATATTGATTACAGTGACATTTGTTGTTTAGAAGAAAGTATGGTTTTATTTATTTTCTCATAGTATAATCTTACTAGGTGAGGTGGTCATTTCTAACTTTGTTTTTTGAAAGTTATTGCTTTTTTGCACTTTGTGCTCTATACAATTATTATTTTGTGAAATCGTAAACTAAAACTTTTATACTTCTTGAAAAAAAATGAGGCATAATATGAATGAATTTTTTTTCTTGGCTAGAGAGCCAATTTTCATTTTTCAGAGTTGAAAAGATGAGAATAACAATCTATATTCCAGTACTTTGATTTTGGAAAACTCAGCACTAATTCATAATAGCCCCGACTGGTTATCATCTATTTTAAAAGTACAGGCATTTTGACTATATTATATTAGAATGGACATCT
Source organism: Martes martes (assembly GCF_963455335.1). NCBI lineage: Eukaryota > Metazoa > Chordata > Mammalia > Carnivora > Mustelidae > Martes > Martes martes. The sequence continues at coordinate 36,067,239 of NC_137888.1, forward strand.
TAAAATAAAAGTAATGTTTTATAGGATCTGTTACAGATACATATATATTTTCCCATCTGTTTGGTAACAGTTAAAATGGGATAAATGAACCCAGAGGGAATGGCTTTACTATCTTTAAGAAACCAAATATTAATACCATGCACTAATGAAATTTTAAGCTCCAAATCAATTATGAATGCCTAAAAATAACCAAGGAAAATTAAGGCAATTCATCAAAAACAACAAACCAACATTATCAACTGATCATGTGATCTGATGTGGTTAAGTTTGCTGATCTTTAAGCTTAGTTTACTCATACCCAATTGAACTGTAACAAAAAGTATCAACAAGGTGCGCCTGGGTAGCTCAGTGGGTTAAAGCCTCTGCCTTCAGCTTGGGTCATCATCCCAACCTGCTGGGATGGAGCCCCACATCGGGATCTCTGCTTGGCAGGGAGCGTGCTTCCCCCTCTCTCTCTGCCTGCCTCTCTGCCTACTTGTGATTTCTGTCTGTCAAATAAATAAATAAATAAATAATTTTTAAAAAGTATCAACAACCTAAGTGTCTATCAAAGGATGAATGGATAAACAAATTGTGTGTGTGTGTGTATGTGTACACAATGGAATACTATTAATCAGCCAAAATAAAGAATGGAATCTTGTCATTTGTGACAACATAGATGGACCTCAAGGGCACTATCCAAAATGAAATGAGTCAGACAGAGAAAGACAAACACCATACAATCTCTATTATTTGCACAATTAAAAAAAAAAAAAAAAAAAAAAAAAAGCTTGTGCATGCAGAGAATAGATGGGTAGTTGCCATAAGCAAGGGATGGGAATGGAAGAAATCAGTTAAAGGGAAAAACATGTTAAATAAAAAAATAAATAAATTTTAAAAATAAAAAAAAGAAACCAGCAATGATAAAGGCAAGAAAACTAAGAAAGGTCTAAAGAGATTAAATAACAAATCTCAGGATTAGGTAACTGTATGGAGCTAGAAGTTGAAATAGGACAAGTCCAGAGTTCTTTCCACTAAATAACATTACCTCACTTGTTTGATTCTTAGTCCTCTACTTGCTAAATGGTAATAAAAAGGAGTATTTCCACATTTCATGATATCATGATAATCCATGAAATCATGAAAGGTCTATGATCCATTAAAAAAAAAAAAAAAAAAGAAGAAAAAGAAAGAAAGCAATGTTCCAAAATTTTATATGGGCTTCTCACCATTTTCATAGCAAACAATGGAGTACTTAGCTCTTGAAAGTTCTTTAAAATTCCTTAAAATTTCATCACTTTCCCACCATTCAGGTTTGTTTAGAAGGTGAGATAACATGAGAAAAGGTTTGTGAAACAAGTCTTACTCCTCTCCATTCTGGTACATACTATGAAGAAGGAAAAGGAAAGTTTCAGTGTATATTATTTTTACTCATTCCTTTATTCATCCATCCATTCATTCATATTTTACAAAACAAATCATACTGTAGTCATCTTTACATTGTAAAATTTTTTCACCTTCCATGATTTCATGGACATTTTCACATTTTGCATTTTCAAGATTACTTTGGTGAAGGAACCTTTGCAAACATGATTTCTTTATTACTGTTTGATATCTTATTAAATGGATAAAGCATCATTTATGTAACAGGGATGAAAAAGTGGTGTTGGGAAAACTGGTTATCCACATACTAAAGAATGAAATTGGACTCTTATCTCACACAATACACAAAATCCAACTAAAAATGGATTAAAGACTTAAATTTAAGACCTATAAACTCCAAGGGGGGGGGCATTGGAGAAAAGCTTCACAACACTGGTTTTGGCAACAATTTTGTGGATATATCAACAAAAGCATAGGCAACAAAAGCAAAAATAAACAAGTTGAGTTACATCAAACTAGAATGTGTCTGCAAAGGGAACAACTGACAGAGTGAAAAGGCAACCTGGGGAACAGGAAAAAAAAAATATTTGTAAACTACTATTTTATAAGGGGCTATAACCCAAAATATATAAAGAATCCCTACAACCCAATAATAAAAACAAACAAACAAACAAGAATACAACCTGATTTTAAAATAGCAAAGGACTTGAATAGGTATTTAGCCACAGAGAACACACAAACATCCAGTAGGTATATGAAAAAATGTTCAACATCATCAGGGAAATGCAAATTAAAACCACAAGAGATATTACTTTACACCTACTAAGATGACTACTAGAAAAAAAAATTAAAAATGAAAGTGTTGGTAAGGATGTGGAGAAACTGGAATGCTGTACTCTGTTGGGAATGTACAATATGCAGCCACTATGGAAAACAGTATAAAGGTTCCTCACAATTACCATATGATACAGTAATCTCACTTCTGGACATTTATGTGAAAGAACAGGAAATAGGATCTTGAAGAAATATTTGCATTCCCATGTTCATTGCTGCATTATTCACAGTAGTTACAATGTGAAAGCAACCTAAATGTTCTTTGATGAGTGGAGGAAGAAGATGTGGTTCCATTCAGCCTTAATAAAGAAGGCAATTTTATCGTATGGAACAACATGGATAAACCTTGAGCAATTATGCTACATGAAATTAGCCCATGACAGAATACTGCAGAATTCCACTTACATAAGGTATCTAAAGTAGTTAAACACACAGAAGCAGAGAGTAAAATGGTGTTTTCCAGGGGCTGAAGGAAGGAAGAAATGGGAGTTTCTGTTCAATAGGTTAAAATTTCAGTTATGCATGATGAAAAAGTCTGAGATTTGATGTACAACATTGTGATTACAATTAATAATGTGCTATATGCATTAAAATTTGCTAGATGGTAAATCTCATATAATTTTTCCATTATAAAAAATAAACAAAAGTACATGTATGAAGTGGGGAAATGCCAAATTATTTAGAGTGGAGACCATTTGAATTACTAGAATTGCTTTTTGAAGGAAGTTTGTTTATCACTGTGTAATGGTGACTGGGTTTTGGGACTCAATGATGGAAGAGTTTTAGAATTTTCCACAACAGTAATATGGACTTTCAAAATATCCACTATTTTTTATTTTTAGTTTTATTTGCTCCTGTTAAGCACAACAGTGGTAGAAAACTTATGGAGTACTGTTACAGGGAAGTTGATAGAATTTTAGTATTTATGTTTTAAATACTAAATTAAAAAAATAAATTTAAAAATTTGGTTTTAAAATCCAAATTAACATTTTTAAAATATACAGAATTATAGAAAGTTGTTGTTCATGACCAAAGAAAGAACCATTTTACATAGGTACCAAACACATGCATATACACAGACATATACAAAAGCTCCAAATAAATTGCCTACAAATAAGTTTTGCCCAGATCAGAAAGCTTTTCTGTGACATTATCATTATATAATGAATGCTAAAGAATAAACTTTATATTGCACTGAAATAATGCCAACCTTCTATCAGCTCTCAAGGATTGTTTTATTTATTGTTCAAAATGAATGATGCTACCTCACGATTTCCTATAAAAATCTCAATTTTCTCTGAAGAACTTTTATATAAATGCTGACAGATTTGATGCTGCCATTTTATGAGATGACTAAATCAGAACTCATACTGACATGTTTGTATGCTAAAAAATATTGCTATAATATTGTATGTCTTGATCTACTTTTATATTTCATTCTTCATTTTGTATCATTTTATAATATACATTTGAACATAACAAATTCTGGGCAAGGTTGACTCTGATGTTTCATGGTATTATTGAACATAATCCTCAAACTACTGTATAATATATATTTGAATGATGTTTCAGTGTTTTCAAGCATTGCTCATGTTTTACTTCCTACAGCATTTATTCTACCTATAGGGGGAATAAATGTCATGTCTTTGTCTATCACATTGCATATTAAAGTAAATAACTTCAAAACATTGGTCTTTTTCTCTAATACATAAACATTATGTATTATTTGTATGTTGGCAATTCATAATAGCTTGCCAATTCTTAAACTCAAAAAATATGTCATTTTCAAAAAGCACACATTTAGACACTAACTGAACCTAGAGAGTCTACTGACTGGGTTTTATTTCCAATATATTGTTACTGAAGAACATCTAATAAAATATATTATGCCAGGCATAAGGGAACCTTAATATAAGACATGTTGCTCTCCATAAATGTACTATTTCAATGGTTATCAATAATTTTTCTAAATCACCATGATTTATCTGACCAGTGCCATTTTGTGAGTAATGCTTAGACATTATTGTATATTAACAATTGTCATATTCAGTGGGGTGGAGGGAGAGATTGGCTTGCTTTCTCTATTATCTCTACTGAAGAAAATATAACTCCAAAAGGAATATAATAGTATGAAATTCATCCATTCCACCCACCTACTGGAAATTTCTGACCTGATTGATGAAACACAATTCCATACCTTGTGTGGAGAAAGTGCTTTCAAATGGATTTTTGAAGAGAAAGAGGTGTGACATTCTAAATCATGCAGCCAGGAGAGAGCAGTCTTCAAAGCATAAGGAAAATTGTGAGGAATCATTCAAAGAATAAATAGTTTGCTCAAAATAAAGGATTCATACCACAAAGAAATTGAGGATATGTTTGTGAATAGAAAGGAAGTATATTATTCTTGGGTTTCTTGGGAATCTGTATATCATAGGATCATGGGAAGAAGAGAAAAGGTTTTTCTTAAATTTTTGGTTAATGATTGGAATGTTTCCCTATCTAAATATGTGGGGAAGGAGGGAGAAGGTGGATTCAGTGATAATCTAAAAAATTATTGTAGCTTTCCTTCATGTAGTTCTAGGCCATGATGATAATAAAGTAAATAGAAAAGAATGAGTGCTCATAAAAGATACGTAAAGAAAAAAATAAGTTTATATAGAAGACTGAATTTAGGGATGAAGAAATAAAAACTCAGAAATGGCTAGAGATTTAAAGTCATCAGAATAAATACAAATATATAATCATAAAGCATTATATCCATGTAAGTGGTTAACAGATTTCTAAACCAAAGCTGAAATTTGGAAGCTGTAGAATTGATTAGTATTCACCGACAATGTATATTTGTTATATATTTGCATTTATTATTTACATGGGGCCTGAGAGGTCTGACTGAAGGGCAGAATAATTTTGAGGATGTTTCCTCAAAATGTGTTCACAGGGACACTCTCACAGACATAGTTGTAGGTACTCATCCAGATGTGATCTTTGTGTCATAACCAATCAATCCAGCTTTTGAAGGATCATATGTAGTTATTTATCAGGCATTTTCTTTCAATCTCTATCTCTCTCTCTCTTAATCTCTCTCTCTCTCCCTCTCTCCCCCCACTCCTTGGTCTCTTACACTAACTCTATGATATGTGGATGAACAAGTCCAAACCCATCAGGAGTGGTAGTTAAATATTTATTTAACTTTCAGTTGAAGTTCTGACTGAAGACAAATGAAAAGTGGGATGGACAGAAGAGCAAGAAAATTGAAAATATTACCTTATAAACAGTACAAAGCAACAATAAATTAAGTGCCTACTTTTATCATCCTCCATTTAAAAGTATAATAAATGAGCTAGCATTTGCAAGTTTATTTTAAAAAAATGGAATGTTAGCTTCTAAAACAGATGTATTATTTTTCAATCATCTAATTCTGTGTGTGCATATATGTGTGAGATTGTATATTTATCTTTATGAATCAAAGACTGATGAGTTTTAAGTTGTATACTCAAATATATAATATGCACAAGTTATATGTTATTAGTATATTCCGTACTGTTATAAGCATTAACTAGATTAAAAGATCATTGAGGCTAAAAGTACTTTTTGTATGTACCTTTGGATCTCTTAGAAAATCAAGCTCAGTGCAATTGATAAACTTGTTGGAAATGTAAGAAATGAATGAATGCATATTAACTCTCTGTAACTAAAAAGATAAATCTTCAAGATAAGTATCTAAGATTCAAAGTGAACCCTTCTTTAGATTTAGATTAAAAATAAAGTTTTTCTTTGTGTAGTGGAAGATTGAATATATGACCTTAACAACCAAGTTTACCATCTCAGGAATGGCAAAAATTTTGTCTTTGTATAATGATGGATTGGGATAAGCTTATTAAAATTCTTTTTTTAAGCTCCTTCAATTATTAACACAAAAAAGTACACAGATCAATCAGCAATGCCTGTCATTAACTCCAGATATTGGGAGTAGTAATAGGCATACTTGCTCACTCCAACTGAATTCATTTATAAAGCATTTTCCTATTTCACAACATAAAAAGGACTTCTTGGGGCACCTGGGTGGCTCAGTTGGTTAAGCATCTGACTCTTCATTTTGGCTCAGGTCATGATCTCAGGGTTGTAGGACTGAACCCCACATTGGGCTCTGTGCTGGATGTGGAGCCAGCTTAAGATTTAAGATTCTCTGTGTCCCTCTGCCTCTTCTGACCCACCCCCCCCTCCGCCCCACTCAGCTCATGCTTTCTCAAAAAAAAAAAAAAAAAAAAAAAAAAAACAAACTTTCTTATGATAGCAGAGGCTCAGAAAAGAGGGAACAGTGTAATAATGTGTGAGCCAGAGGCCAGACAGGGAAGATAAAGAAGGCATGGTCAGCCTTTTGGGGATTGGTGGAAATGTTAAAACATAGGAGAAAATGTTAAGTGTAAAAAATGGATGTTAACTATAGAATACCTATTCATTGGGCATTAATATCAGGTATAGGTAAGTTCCATCTAAGAATAGGTAGTAGTATTAAGAGCACTTTCAAATACCTTTCTCTGCTGGCCCTGTGCCTCCTGACTTTCATTACATTTGCTTTATTTCCTTAGTTATGACTCTATTTTTGAATATCTCTTCCCTTATAATTCTTAAAAAAACAAAACAAAACAAAACAAAAACTGTGATTGCTGCTTCCCTTCTTTCCTTTCTGTTCTTCTCAAGTCATGTTCTTTTACTTTAACACTCACTCTTAATGAAATTGTTTTCTTAAAGGTTACCCATGATCTCCAAATTGCCAAATTTGATAGCTGTGTTATCATGGTGCTTAGATTCTCTGCAGAATTTGACAGGGTTAACAATCTATTTCTAAAAAGTCTGTTCTATTTTTCATCCATTAAAATTTATTCTTTTTGTTCCATACTGAATTTTCAGTGTTTTTTATAGGGTCTTCCCAAATTCACAGTCTTCTTTTTATTTCTTTAGCACTATTTATTGATGTACATATTTGGAAAGATTCTTAGAAGTATGGAACATTAAGATCTGTCTATCCTCAGTCAAACCACACATCAAGTAGGTTGTTAGGAATACAGAGAGCTATACAACATGTAAGTGAAAGAATATAAACCCACATTTGTGAGGTCACAAAAGACACTTGTTACAGTTTAAAAAGCTTAAAAATTAAGTTACTACATGAAACAGAAGATTATGATAGTTCCCTACTGCACTTTCTCTCACTTGTCCACTTTGGCATCATCTCAGGAGGCATTTTCATAAGTGTGAGGAACTCATTTACCACTTGCAGAGAATCTATGCTTATAAAATTGATCAAAGGTAAGTGTCCCTAAAATTTTCTAACTTATAAAGAAACTTACAATCTATACATACACTTTTGTCTACTTCTCAGAGTAATTTTAAACAAACTGTATGCCTGTGCATTTAAATATGAAAAATAAAGAAAATAAGCAAAATTTCAGGAATTTGGAAAATAAAGTAATATGTTTTCATTACTTCTCTAGTTTTCAAGTAGTCCAAAAAGTTTTCTCAAGGATGACTTAACAAGGTCAAGTGAACTGATTAGTGGAAAGAATGATACATTATATGCATAACATGATCTGCAAATTTAAAATCACAATCAGTTAAGAACCTGTGTGGGAAATTTTTTTAAAAGCATATTCTGCCTCGGGGCACCTGGGTGGGTCAGTCGGTTGGGCCACTGCCTTCGGCTCAGGTCATGATCCCAGGGTTCTGAGATAGAGCCCCGCATCGGGGTCCCTGCTTGGTGGGGAGCCTGCTTCTCCCTCTGCCTGCCTCTCTGCCCGCTTGTGCTCTCTGCCTCTCTCTGTCTCTCTCTGACAAATAATAAATAAATAAAATCTTAAAAAAAAAAAAAAAGCATATTCTGCCTTTTTTTTTCCTTTTTTTTTTTTTTTTGGAAAAGTAGTGAAACGTTATTAAGTTTGAGTGATGTATTCAAAATAACACAATCATCTAGTACAAGAAAAAAGAATAAAACAACCATGTCCCTTTTTACTGTTCTGTGTTCTTGCCATTATTCTGTGCTAGTCTTACTGAAGATAGTATTCTTTTAAAAAAATAAAAATATCAAAAAATTTATTTTTCCTAGTGAATGCAAACCTTTCTTTGATCAAACAAAATGGATTGCTTTTATAAAGAAAATTTCACTTTGATAAATGTGAAATAGAAATATTTCAGAGGAGGAGGACAAATATGGCAGAGGAGTAAGGGACTCTATTTTAACTGGTCCCCTGAATTGAGCTGGTTATCTACCAGACCACTCTGAAATCCCACAAAATCAGCATGAGATGTAAGAATATATTTACAAACAGAATATCTGTGGTGGTTGGTTTCAAAGTATGAAATGGGGAGCTGTGACTCTGCAGGCAGATATCAGAAGATAAATAGAAGGAGGAGGGAGCCTCTGGGATCTTGTGCCACCAGACCACAAAAGCCTCCCCAGCTGGGGACCAGACATAGACTCACAGACCAGTAGCAGCTGGGAAAGGACATTAGGGCAGCCCCAAGACTGAAAACTGGAGCTGTGGGGGTGCATGTACTAACTGGGTGTGGCTGGCAGTTTTAGAAGCACAAAGGCCACAGGTGTGCCTGGACCTGGAAACAAGGGCAATACTGCTACTATTGAAAGCACAATGCAGGACGCTGGTTTTTAGTGGCACAGACAGAAATGGAGTCACTGGGGCCTGAGGGGCTCTCTAGAGATCCGATTGTGATCTCTCTGTTTTGAGACAGAAGTTTGGATACGTTCCCTTCTGCTCTGACTCTTGGAAGAGATGTGGAAAGCTGCCAGGGAAAGCCCGAAAGAATAAAAGCGCCCCAAACTGGTTTTCACTGAGCCCATCCCCATCCATGGGGGGTGGGGGGCAATGCAACTCTGCCCAAACAGAGTTGCCTGAGTAACAGTGTGGCAGTCCCCTCCCCCAGAAGACAAGCTGGAAGAACAAGAGGCGGACAACCCTAAGTTCCCTATAAAACAGGTGCATCTTGCCTTGGGTATAGTCAATAATCTGCACTCTGTACATTCCCTCAACCATCTCTTAACAGAATGACTAAGAGGAAGAACCCCCAACACAGGAAAGATTCAGAGACTGTGACCTCTACCACAGAACTAATGAATATGGATATAAGCAAGATGTCAGAAACAGACTTCAGGGTAATAGTAATGCAGATGATAGCTAGGATGGAGAAAACCATTAATGGCAACATAGATTCTCTAGGGACAGAAATAAGAGCTGATCTGATAGAACTTAAAAATGAGATCCAATCTAATCTAGATAATCTAATAGCTAGGGTAAATGAGGCAGAAGAATGAATTAGGGATTTGGAAGCCAAACTGATAGAAAAGAAGGGACAGGAGGAGGACTGGAAAAAAGAGCTTAAATCCATGGAAACAGAATTAGAGAAATAAATGATGCCATGAAATGTTCCAATGTTAGAATTATTGGGATCCCTGAGGGGGTGGAGAGAGAGAGGGGACTAGAAGATTTATTTGAGCAAATCATAGCTAAAGACTTCCCTATTCTGGGGAATGAACAAGCATTCATATCCTAGAGGCAGAGAGGTCCCCTCCCAAGATCAAGGAGACCAGACTAATGCTCAGGCATGTAATAGTGGAACTCGCAAATCTTAAAACCAAGGAAAGCATCCTAAGGGTAGTTAGGGGAAAGAGATTCTCACATACAGAGAGAGGAACATCAGAATAACATAAGACCCACCCACAGAGTCCTGGGAAGCCAGAAAGAGCTGGCAAGACATATTCAGGGTACTAAATGAGAAGAACATGCAGCCAAGAATACTTTATCTGACAAGGAAGTCATTTAGAACATACATAGAGATAAAGAGCTTCCAAGACCTGCAAAAATTGAAAGAATATGTGACCACTAACCCGGCCCTGCAAGAAATGTTAAAAGGGGTTCTATAAAAGGAGAAAGATCCCAAGAGTGATACAGAACAGAAAATTACAGAGACAATCTACAGAAACAAAGACTTCACAGGCAACCTGATGACAATAAAATTGTATCTCTCTCTCTCTCTCTTTTTTTTTTTAAGATTTTATTTACTTATTTGACAGATAGAGATCACAAGTAGGCAGAGAGGCAAGCAGAGAGAGAGAGAGGAGGAAGCAGGCTTCCTGCCAAGCAGAGAGTCCGATGTGGGGCTCAATCCCAGGACCCCGGGATCATGACCCGAGCTGAAGGCAGAGGCTTTAACCCACTGAGCCACTCAGGCACCCCTAAAATTGTTTCAATAATCACTTTCAACATGAATGGCCTAAATGATCCCATGAAATGGCACAGGGCTGCAAATTAGATAAAAAGACAGGACCCATCCATATGCTGTATACAAAAGACTCATTTTGAACCTAAACATACATCCAGACAGAAAATGAAGGAATGGAGAATTATCTTTCATGCCAAAGAACCTCAAAAGAAAGCTGGGGTAACAATTCTCAAATAAGACAAATTAGATTTTAAGCTAAAAACTATAGTCAGAGATACAGAAGGACACTATATCATTCTTAAAGGGTATACCTAGCAAGAAGATCTAACAATTGTAAATATCTATACCCCCAACATGGGAGCAGCCAACTACATAAGCCAACTGTTAACCAAAATAAATAGACATATTGATAATAATACGTTAATAACAGGAGACCTCAACACTCCACTCTCAGCAACAGACAGATCATCTAAGCAGAAAATCAACAAAGAAAGAAAAGCTTTGAATAACACACTGGACCAGATGGACCTCATAGATAAATACAGAACATTCTATCCTAAAACACAGAATACTCATTCTTCTCGAGCACAAATGGAACGTTCTCCAGAACAGACCATATACTGGGTCACAAATCAGGTCTCAACCAATACCAAAAGATTGAGATTATTCCCTGCATATTCTCAAAGCACATATTCATAGTGCTTTGAATCTGGAACTCAATCACAAGAAAAAGTGTAGAAGAAATTCAAACACTTGGAAGCTAAAGACCATCCTGCTCAAGAATGTTTGGGTCAACTAGGAAATTAAAGAACTTAAACAATTCATGGAAACCAATGAAAATGAAAACACATCAGTCCAATACCTATGGGATATGGCAAAGGTGCTCTTAAGGGGGAAATGCATAGCCATCCAAGCCTCACTCAAAACAAACAAACAAACAAACAAAAACAGAAAAATCCTGAATACACAAAATAATCTTTACACCTTAAAGAACTGGGGAATCAACTACAAATTAAGCCTAACCCATACACAAGAAGGAAAAAATTAAGATTAGAGAAGAGATCAATGAATTAGAAACCAGAAATACAGTGGAAAAAAATCAATGAAACTAGAAGCTGGTTCTTTGAAATAATTAATATGATAAACAAACCACTGGCCAGACTTATCCAAAAGAAAAGAGAAAAGGACCCAAATTAATAAAATTATAAATGGAAGAAGAGAGATCATGACTAACACCAAGGAAACAGAAACAAACATCAGAAATTATCATCAACAGTTATATGCCAATAAATTAAGCAACCTAGAAGAAATGGATGTATTCCTGGAAACCTATAAACTACCAAGACTGAAACAGGAAGAAATTGGCAACCTGAATAGACCAATAACAAGTAGTTGAGATCGAAGCAGTAATCAAAAACCTCCCAAAAAACAAGAGTCCAGGACCTGATGGATTCCCCGGGGAATTCTACCAAACATTCAAAGAAGAAATAATACCTATTCTCCTGAAGCTGATTCAAAAAATAGAAACAGAAGGGAAACTTCCAGACTCATTCTATGAGGCCAGCATTACCTCGATCATGAAACCCAGCAAAGGCCCCATCAAAAAGGAGAATTTCAGACCAATGCCCTGAAGAATATGGATGCCAAAATTCTCAACAAGATCCTAGCTAATAGGTTCCAAGAGTACATTAAAAGGATTATCCACCATAACAAGGTGGGATTTATCCCTGGGATGCAAGGGTGATTTGATATTTGCAAATCTATCAATGTGATAGAACACATTAATAAGAGGACAGGGAAGAGCCACATGATCCTCTCAACTGAGGCAGAAAAAGCTTTGACAAAATATGGTATCCTTTCCTGATTAAAACTCTTCAGAGTATGGAACATTCCTCTATTTCATAAAATCCATCTATGAAAAACCCACAGTGAATATAATTCTCAATGGGGAAAAGCTGAGAGCCTTTTCCTTAAGATCAGGAAACAACAAGGACATCCACTCTCTCCACTATTGCTCACCAGTACTAGAAGTCCTAGCAACAGCAATTGGACGACAAAAAGAAATACAAGTTATTTAAATTTGCAAAGAAGAAGTCAAACTCTATCTCTTTGCTGATGACATTACATGATCCTTTATGTGGAATATCCAAAATTCTCTACCCCCAAATTACTATAACTCATACAGCAATTCAGTAATGTGGCAGGATACAAAATCAATGCACAGAAATAAATTGCTTTCTTATACACTAACAATATAACTGTATAAAGAGAAATTAGAGAAAAAATTCCATTTACAACACCAAAAACCACAAGATACCTTAGAATAAACATGATAAATGATCTGTATTCTAGGAACTACAGAATACTTATGAAAGAAATTGAAGAAGACCCAAAAAGATTCCATGCTCATGGATCACAATAATAAGCATTGTTAAAATGTCTATGCTGCCCAGACCAATCTACATTTTCAATGCAATTTCCATCAAAATATCAATGGCATGTTTCAAAGTCCTGGAACAAACAATCCTAAAATTTATATGGGACCAAAAAAGATCCCAAGTCGCCAAGGAAATGTTGAAAAGAAAAACAAAGTTGGGGCATCATTTCAAGCTATATTACAAAGCCATGATCACCAAGACATCAAGGTACTGGCACAAAAATAGACACACAGACCAGTGGAACAGAATAAAGAGAGCAAATATGAACCCTCAACTCTGTGGTCAAATAATCTTCAACAAAGCAGGAAAAAATATTCAATGGGAAAAAGACCATCTCTTCAATAAATGGTGCTACCAGCTACATACAGAAGACTGAAACTCGACATTCTTTTACACCATACACAAAGATAAAATCAAAATGGATGAAAGACCTCAATGTGAGACAGGAATCCATCAAAATCCTCAAGAAGAATATAAGTAACCTCATCGATGTCAGCCACAGCAACTCCTTCCAAGACGTGACTCAAAGGCAAGAGAAACAAAAGTGAAAATGAACTTTTTGGATTTCATCAAGATCAAAAGTTTCTGGACAACAAAAGGAAACAGTCAACAAAACAAAGAGGCAACCCACAGAATGGGAGAAGATATCCGTAAATGACACTACAGACAACGGACTGATACCCAAAATCTATAAAGAACTTATCAAATCAACACCAAAAAAATAATCAAGTCAAAAAATGGGCAGAAGACATGAACAGACACTTTTCCAAAGAAGACATACAAATGGCTAACAGACACATGAAAAAATGTTCATCATCATTATCCATTAGAGAGATTCAAATCAAAACCACATTGAGATACCACCTTATACGAATTAGAATGGCAAAAATTGACAAGGCAAGAAACAACAAATGTTGGAGAGGCTGTGGATAAAGGGGAACACTCTTACACTGTTGGTAGGAATGCAAGTTGGTATAGCCACTTTGGAGAAGAGTGTGGAGGTTCCTCAAAAAATTAAAATTGAGCTACCCTATGACCCAGCAATTGCACAACTGGGTTTTTATCCCAAACATACAGATGTAGTGAAAAAAGGGCCATATGCACTCCAATGTTCATAGCAGCAATGTCCACAATAGCCAAACTGTGGAAAGAGCTGAAATGCCCTTCAACAGACAAATGGATAAAGAAATGTGGTCCATATACACAAAGGAATATTACTCAGCCATCAGAAAGGATGAATACCCAACTTCTGCATCAACATAGATGGGATTGGAGGAGATTATGCTAAGTGAAATAAGTCAAGCAGAGAAAGTCAATTATCATATAGTTCCACTTATTTATGGAACATAAGGAATAGCATGGGGAACATTAGAAGAAGGAAGGGAAAAATGAAGAGGGGGGGATCAAAGGGGAAGATGAACCATGAGAGACTATGGACTCTGAGAAACAAACTGAGGGTTTTAGAGGGGATGGGGGTGGGGGAATGGGTTGGCCCGGTGACGGGTATTAAGGAGGGCACGTATTACATGGAGCATTGGGTGTTATATGCAAGCAATGAATCATGGAACACTACATCAAAAACTGATGATGTACTGTGTGGTGACTAACATAACAAAATTTTTTAAAAAAAGAAAGAAAGAAATATTTCAAATGGTACATAGTTCTCTTTAAATGTGAATCCAAAGTCAGAGTGTAATAACCAGTCCTTAACTTTTTTGAAATGATGAGACTTGAAACTTTTGAGGTTTGTAACCATATTATAGCAATTATTTTTATGATTCACACTGATGTTAGTTATAAAAACAAAACAAAACAAAATCTTGAGCAGTAATTATTTTAATTATAGTGAAGAAAATCTTTGGTAATGGTGAGCAGTGTACTTCTTGTGGTATGGGAAGGTATAGTTTCACAGATCCAAATATCATTTAAGGAAGTTAGAAAAGTACAGAGAGTTTATTTCATAACATGTGAAAATTACTTTATAATATTAGTCATAATAGTAATAATTAGATGTTAGTTGATGAGAAAAAATAATTTTAATGATACCATTCAGTCTTTAAAAACATGTACTATTTAACTAAGATTTTTATACAACTAAGAAATAAACTAGCTAATCACCAAATCTTAATGGCATTCCAGAATTTTTTTAAAATATTAATTTATTTAAAAAAATAAAATGTAATAACCACAGTGGCACTGAGACAAATAATCATTTAGCACAATGGCATTTCAATTGCTTGTAATGAAAAATCTCAATGAAAAAAAAAAGCTTTTGAGGCCATGGCCCCAATAACTACAATTATTTATTAATATATTATATCCAGGTATTATTTAAATGTTGTACTTTGTACAATATAAAGTAAACACAAGGTAGAAATGAATAAATTTGCTTGACATCATCAGGTTATAAATCCCTGCCTTAGAGATTACTACTCTAATATCATAAACAATAATATCTGATGATGAAAACAAGTTTATCATAAGCTGTTTCCTAAATTATCCACAAAGACTTAAAGCTCTTTATTGCTATATCCAAGAAACTAAAGACTATTTAAACAATGTGAGGGAGACTCAAATATAGCTCATCTGTGAATAATTTCATCGCCAAATAGATGAATGGATGTTTTTCCAACACTATTTTGTAGCTACTGAGCTCATGTGAAGTAGCACTGGAGATGACTCTTACAAGATAAAAACATAAGAAGTATGGATATTCTACAGGATAATGTCAAGGAGCTCCATCAACTCAGCAAAGAATATCTCATATAATCTGTAATGAGAACAGTTAAAATATTTCATCATTGTCATTTTGCAGATGGAACAGTTAAAGTTTGAGGAAGTTAATGGTGATATCTATAAGCATTTTTTGTTTGTTTGTTTGTTTTGTTTTGTTTTGTTTGTTTGTTTTTGAGTAGGCTACACACCCAGCATGGAGCCAGATACAGGGCTTGAACTCACAAACATGCGATCAAGACCTAAGCTGAGATCAACTTAGACACTTAACTTGCTTATACCACCCAGGTGTCTCTAAAAGTTGGTTTAATATAAAGGTGCATGACTATCTTAAAAATGGTGAAACTGAAAATAAGGGTTCCTGTCACTCAAACCAATGAGTACTCTTTTCTTCCTTAGTACACAAACATATGAGTCACCTTTTAAAAATCACTGGTAAGGAACACCTGTGTCATTCAGTCGTTAATTATCTGCCTTCAGCTTAGATCATGATCCTAGGGTCCTGGGATCAAGCCCTGCATCAGGCTCCCTGCTCAGCAGGAAACCTGCTTCTCTTGCACCCACTCTCCCTGCCTGTATTACCTCTCTTGATGTCTGTCAAACAAATAAATAAAATCTTAAACAAACAAACAAACAAACAAATAAAAATTACTGATAAACCAAAAGGTAAAAAAACTTCTTTACATGTTGGTCTCAGCCTAGGATCAATTGTAGAACTTGATTATCAAATTATCAATATGACAACATTATAACATAATGTACCCAAAAGAAAGGTAAACGTCTAAGTCAACATTTCTGTATTAATTGAGGTCACTTTGCAATTCACCCCTCATTGTGTAATTATTTCAAAGGGAACCTGCCCACCTAAATGAAACTGTGTAAGACTTGCTTTTCTTGCCAGTATATATATGAGAAGACAGAGTTAGACTCGCTTTGTTGCTGCTGATATTGTGTTTTCTGATCCACTTTCTGCAACCTTGTTTACATTCTTATATTGAGGGAATACATGCTTTACCTGTGTGTGAGACAGAGTTAAAAACAGGAAGATAGATAATGATGGTACCTACTGCAAACTGTTTAACAGAATACCCTTCCAATAGGCAGTGATCCATATCGGGATCCGGAAGAAATGTAGAAACAGATTTCAACATTGTCCTTGAAGCAAAGATGGAGTAATAACTTCATATTTTTGGTAAAAGGAAGATTATAAAAGAACACACACACACACACACACACAGGACTGACATCTTCCACAGGAACAATGTAGTCAGTTTGCTAACTGAACAGATTCTGCATGGAAACTATGTTTATTTTAATTTTGAATTGTTCCCCATTTTATCCCTTTGCACCCATAAAGCCTTGATTTGCATACTTTCTTTCAAAAGGTATCATGTTCTCTGTGTGGCAAATTCTTTAAAATACAAATACACACACACACACACATAATACACACACAAAAAATACTTAGAATTTTACAAGAAGGTTTCATAAGAGTAGACTTAATTAATATTAAATAAATTAATATTAATTAATAAATATATTAAATAAATAGATTTAAATTAAAAATGAAGCAAGTTTATTAGTATAGATATTTGACACATACCCTATGTTGATTTTCCATATTATGAGAGTTTCATGTTGGTGTGTAAGTTTATTTAATTGGAAGTATATTTAATATAGGAAAATGTTATTTCCTATAGATACTCCTGATCTATCACCATAGCTGCGCTGTTTGGATATAACCTACTTTCTGCATAACTAAATTTAATCACATATTACACAATCAAGATTTTCGACATGTGGTTGTCCTCAAACTAGCTTTGTTTGCAGTTCTGCTTGGAAACTTAATATCAGGCATAAACTATATTAAAAAAGAAAGTGATCCATTAGGTAGTAACAATTCTTCTGAGCACATCAAGATCAAACTCACCTTAGTGATTATATTTCATTTGCTTTTGAGTACAGGTTAGGAAGATCATTTTCATTTTAAACATTGTCATTTTTATTTTAAAAGTACAGAAACACTTCCAGGTAATAAAACATGTTTACCAAGTTACATTGCCTCAAGGCTACACCACCTACACCATACAGAGATGGTCAAATGAAACCATCATTCTCTACAACAGTACTGTCATAAATGTTTACTGGAATGATGCTGTCAAGCTATCTTAAATAAAGTAAGCCAGAATCATTGCACACAACATTTTAGACTTCTGTTCAGTGACTACTGTGTGTCATCCCAAACTCTTGTCCCTGACGGTACTTTAACAAAAACTGGGATTAAAGCAGAGCCTTAGTCAGCAGATCAGCAATATCTCAGCCTCACTTATTTGAGAAAATGGAATGTAGGTCTACATATTGATACCAGAGTAACAAGAATTGAGAGCAAACCTTCCCAATGGAAGACATAATTCATTATCAATGATTTTAACTGAAGCACTGCACATTGTATTTTCATCTTACACTTTTGAACTTTTTTTGTCTAAGGCAGATATTCACATAATGATGAACATAATTTTAATATATGGATTAATTGTTTTAAAAATTGAGACAAGTGTGATATGATGAGCACTAGGTGTTACACATAACTAATGAATCATTGAACACTATATCAAAAACTAATCATATACTATCTGTTGGCTAATTGAATTTAAATTTTAAAAAATTGAAACAAGCTATTTTTTAACTATAGTATAGAAAAACAATTCCCATATGAACATTTTTCCTTCTGTAGTTTACACAGAAGGAACTAGAATTATGTCATGGTCTTAGAGCTTCATTTTTTCTTTGCTTTTCTTCACATTTTGTTTTTACTTTCTCTTCTTTTTTCACCCTTTCTTCTTTTCTGCAAAGTTATGTTTAGAATTTGTTCGTGAAAATCTTTCCACTGAATTAATAACAATGTATCTTTTAAAAAATAAACTATTTCATAAAAATCAGATTATCAAGCATTACAGGGGTGTACTGCTGACATAATCATACACCCTTTCTTTGCTAGCTTAAATTTTAGTTGGAAAGATGACAGATTGGTCAGATAAAGCCATTTGAAATGAAGTACTGTGTCTTACATTTTTTTTATCTGAAATTCTATGAAAATAAAATATATTAAAATATGTCAAACTGAAATGAAAATGAACTATTTTCCTTCTAGATAAGACTAGGTAAGCATGTGCTTTAGCTACTAGCTATTTTAAATATACACACCAAATCAAAAGCAGATTCCATATAGAGTTCTCCATCTAATAAATAGTCTATTTTGTAGGAAGGTCAGCATACATGGGAAATGATAAGCCATAAAAATAAAATCCTTCCTTACTCTCTGTTATGTTTAAGCTGAAACTGTCCGAGGATACCAAATTTCTATACAGTTGTTGATTCAGTAACATTAAGAAACCTAGTAATTTTTCAAATGTGAGACGAGGATCTCATTACCCTGTCTTAAATGTAAAAGCTTATAAACCATAAAATTGAATGATTCAGTAAATCAATCCTTGAAGAAGCCTGTCAAAAGGATGTATTGGTGATTTATGCATCTTTAAGCATATATAAAGGACTACCCCAGGGATCTTGTTATGAAAGGAATTTTCTAGTATACTCATCAATCCAACTACTATTTTTGCTCATTCTAGACATTTTTTGCTACACACTTAGGACTTGGATATGTGATGAATAATGATTGATGTTGGTAGGTAATCTCTTCTCCTCTGGACCCACACATCACACTAAAATTCTCTAAATTGCACATTTTGGGGGAACATTATGCATTATGCTAATCTCATTTTAAGTGTTTGATGCTCCGATAATTCATTACTCATCAGATAAAATTTGATCCAGGGAAATATACCAATCTGTAGAGTGGGCAGCATGTACTAAAAAAACAAAACAAAACAAAACAAAATGAGAAATATAGCTAAGAGTCCATACTCATTTTAAAATAGAATTTAAGAGGTTACAAATTATCATTTGTTTTCTTTTAATATTATCAGTTACTGGATACTTTTTAGGAAGATTTCAGTGTTCACAGTTTGATACATCACCTACTTTTCTTTTCTTTCTTTCTTTTTTTTTTAAAGACCCCATTTATTCATTTGACAGACAGAGATCAGGCAGAGAGGCCGGGAGAGAAGCAGGCTCCCCGCTGAGCAGAGAGCCCGATGTGGGGCTCGATCCCAGGATCCTGAGCCACCCAGGCGCCCCCATCACCTACTTTTCTATTCTGAACTTAATTGAGGCTAACTGAGGTTTCCATAGACAAAATTTTGGTATTTTGAACCACTCTTTAAATAAAATGCAGGAGCCCTCTTTAAAGTGACTTAGAATCAACTTTAAGAAGTCAAAATTTTAAAAGCTTTATTTTTCCCTTAATCTTTCACTGTTACTGCAAATAGCAAGAAACAAAACCATAAATTTTTAATTTACTGGGCAGAGTAAGTGAGTAATGGGAGTTTTTATCAAAGATTAACCCTATGGTTCTATTTCCCAACTTGTTTTATGATTTTAACCACTCTAAATCTGAATGAAAAGCTGTTTTCCAGCTATTATTCAAATAAAATTCTCACCAAAAAAAAAAAAAAATGAAATTGTTCTAATAAAATAAAAGTTTTTACAGTGCAAAGGAATAAAATCATAGTTATGTGATGTTGTAAGGCAATTCCATCATTTACTTTTTTTGCTTTGATAAGATAGGGGAAATTTTTTTTTTTGAAAAAGACAATCTTGTGATAACTTACAGAAGTCTCTTATTCATAGATATGCAAGGACCAGACTGTATTATAATGATACATGGCTACCTGAGTGTCTTAATTTTTTTTTTTAGTGCCTAAAACTATGATATTATTAGATTATAATTATTAGCTCTCCTGGTGGAATGTGTTTTTGCACAAAACCAAAAATTTTGGGTCCATTAGAAAATAGATCAAATGATCTTTTAATTTGTCTTTTGTTTTTGAATATATTTTGCTTTCAGTTGTAGTTTTGCCAGTGTTCCTACTAAAATATTAAATACATCACACTAAAACTATATCTTAGTAACGAACTTTTAAAAATTCTAAGGAATTTATATAATACATACCACATACTTGACATTCTGTTATATGGTCTAGAAGAGATCTATTTATGGTCAAGTTATAGAGATCAAAGAACATACAAAAATCTAACATGTAATCCGAACAGTACTGATTACAGGACTTTACACTAGTATTCAAAATTAGTAATATCAAAATTAGTAATATCAAGATCAGTAGAAAGACCAGAAAAGTCTTCATGGAGAAGTTAAACCTTGCTGTCATAAAAATAAAACACTTACTAAATATTTACTAACATAAAATGAGGCACATTCTTATAATTCTCTCTTACCTAGATCATTGAAGCAAGTGTGAAATTGCCTCCTTGACAATTTTTCCTTCCTATTCATCTTCTGCACTACTTCTAAAGGTATTAAAGATCAAACTGATCGTACCATCTCATTTTAAGTTATCTGTCTGCTGATTAGTTGATAAAACCCAAACTTTAAACTGAAAAATATAAAGGTTATTTCCATCATACTGCAACCTAAATTTTTCCTTCTCTTATGTGTAATTACCCCACTGACTCTTCAACATTCAGCTCAAATGGTACTTCCACTGATGAACCTTGCTTGGCTCCACAAGTGAGAATCAGTGACTCCACTGTTTCTCAGCTTATGAGTACACACACACACACACACACACACACACACACACACACACACAGATGCCTCCTAAACTTCAAGGACCATCAGTGGTAGAGTGAGACTGGGAATATATTTAACTTTGTGTTAGTCCTGGACCACTTGTAATTATCTAACAACTTAATCAATATATTCTGGCAATGGTATGTTGGTGGGAAAATTTGGCTTAGGTCAAGGCTGAGGAATAAAGATTGAGATGTAAGGAAGAGGAGAATACTATACTTTAAAAAAATCTACTTCTAATTTTGCTTGCTATCATATAGTAACATATATGTAGTCTGAAGAACTGTGAGAAGTAATCTAAATATTAAAAATGTCCATAAAGCAGGCATTTATGCACAGATTTTCTATTTAAAATACCAGTTGGGTATGATATTCTGTTACTATTTTAAACATGTTCAGTCAGCCCTCAAATCTTCAAAGCAGAGCTTATAATTAATGTGAATATGGAACATGAGATTTTAAAGATTATGTATATTTTAATATCTCTTTGTAAGAGAGTTCCCCATGAATAACTGAAAGAGCTTTACCTTAAAACTCAGGAAGGTGTATTTTCTATAACTTCTCTTCTGGAAATAAAATAGGAAATAGCCAACTAAATAATCAATTCACCACATATGAGTTTGCCAGTTTCAAAATGAGCAAGAGCAGACATAATATGATTATGAGGACTCAGAGCATCCAGGACATACAGCTGAATCCCACATAAATTGCCAGCCAAAGGGAAATGTTGTTGGATGGCCTACTAACAGGGATTTACGAAAATCAAGCTTTTCGATATGTGTTTCCATGGTGAGGGGGATGCCATGTCCAAGAATTAGACTTTCATAATCACAAATTCTGCCAACACTTTAGCTCATTACCTCTAAACAAGTCTTCAATAATTACAACATTAATACTATTGGGCATTTAGTACATTAAAGCATTTGCCATTGTTGTGAAGATTTTCTGGGAAAAAAAAATTGCCTAAAGTCATCCTTATTTAGATAAAATTAAGACATGAAATGTTTTTCATAATGTGATGTAATGCATTAGGGCAAGAAGATATGCAACAGAATTAACTTAGTAGTGTGTAGGGTAATATTCAATAAGAAACATAGCAAATAAGAACAAAGAAAAGTGTTTTTCCTCTGATTTATGAATATTTCCATGTATATATGCATATATATGTATGCATATTTATACATGATATATAATATGTAACTTTTATAAGTATGAAGATATTAAAATCACAGTGTATACAGCACTCATATGCACACATATACACATATATTTAATGCATATACACCTAGAATTCCTTTATTGTAGAAAAATATCATTCTGTTAAGTCAGAAACATGAAGGTTATATTCTACATATGGACAACACAGCTAACCCTTTAAGACTGTGACTGAGAGAACATGATTTTATATTCTGTATGTAAACTAAACCGCCATAAAGGGACATCACTAAGTCCTAAGTCAAGAGAAATAAGACAAAAATGATTAGTCCCAAATTTTAGTAGCAAATGCCAGGAAGATGCACAGGAATGGGAATATTCCTCAGTTGATATAAACTGGAACACAACTCCCTCCACAACTGAGAATACACAAGGAGCAGAATGAAGCCATTAATCCAGCAGCTCTACATCTAATGCCAAATGGTCAGAAAACTTTTCCTATGTCAGAGAGAGTTTCATCATCTTTTTAGGGACTTGAACAGTGAACTGGTCAAATAATTATCCAAAATGATATTTTTATACAACAAAAGAATGAGGTACTACTTAGCAAGTTTTTCAGGCACGTGAAGGATGGCTAAAATTCTTGGTATACAGTATTTTACTACTAAAATGGGAAATAATCAGTCTATTGATATGTAATTATATTCATAATTTGTATTCCTATGGTTCTAAATGTGTTCTCATTTTTAGTATGCAATGCTGTTTTTTATAAAGAAAAACTGTCAGTCACTTGTTTTGTCTCAAAGATGAATCTGCTACCTTTTTTTTGAGATTCATCTCAAAGATGAATCTGTTAATCTTTTCTCTTTTTCCTATGCTATAAAGGTACAGAAGTTTTATCCCTCTTTGACTTTTAGAAGGAAAAAATAAAGCAAATTTTTTTTTTTCCTGATTGTGAGTCCAGTGAGAAAAATGATCTTTTATTTTGCAGACATCAGTAAACATTTTGGCATTTCTTATGAATTACTCCTCCGTATTTTCCTTGGGGAAACTACCATATTTTCCTTTGTGCTATTAAGTCATTTACTCCCACTATGACACAGTATACAATTTGACTCATAGTATTTCCCAGTCATACAATAATGAAGCATGTTAGTAACAATATTGTGATGTGTAACAATTCATGATTTCTTAGATTCTATATTTATATTATCCTCAGCTACAATTACCTCTGGACAACTCCCACCTTGATATATCTTTACATTTTTTTTGAAAGACAATATAGTGATTTGAAAGGAGCTCTTAACTAGCAAGGAACAAACCCAGACCATTGTAACTTGTGACTGTGAGAAACTTTAATTTGTACTTTCAGAATCATAATTTTCCTATTACAAAAATGAAGGCAATTACAGACTTTATGTGGAACTTTGATGTTTAAAAGTATGTGAAAACAGAGACTCTATCCCTTCTGCATCAAGGGATGGAGTGATAAAAGTTCTCTAAATCTAACTGTTCAGCTTTCTAAGGTAGATGAAAGACACTGTGTCTCCCCTAACCATGTAAGCATGAGGATAAAGCATACTTCATGTCTTCCGCAAACATTCTCATAGGGGACAAATTATAAAATAAACACAAGAAACAGAGAGTGAATATATAGATGGGAGAAAAGAAACACTTACAATATGCCATATCAACTTTGGTATTCATAATTATGTAGTCCAAGGTCTATAATTCTAACACATGCTACTTACTATGTCTACTTTCAGGAGAAAATGGAGTACAAATCAGATTACTAGTATATTTTTCATAAAGTAGAGACAGGCTGAGTAGGAAAGAAAAAAATTCTGATTTGGAAGAATTAAATGTTTTCTAAAGAATTTTGTAAAGAATTGAGTTTTTAAAATCAGTTTATAGAAAGGAATCAGAAAAAG
The DNA here is from genome assembly GCF_963455335.1 of Martes martes. Taxonomy (NCBI): domain Eukaryota; kingdom Metazoa; phylum Chordata; class Mammalia; order Carnivora; family Mustelidae; genus Martes; species Martes martes. The sequence continues at coordinate 36,091,637 of NC_137888.1, forward strand.
AAAAATAAAGCCCACAGTGGGTAAAGGAAGAAAATAATAAAGACCAGAACAAAAATAAATGACACATACAAAAAAACAAACAAACAAACAAACAAACAACAACAACAAAAAAAAAACCCACACACAGTTTTAAAAAAAAAAAATCAATGAAATCAGGAAATCAGGAGTTGGTTCTTTGAAAAGACAAACAAAATTGATAAACCCTTAGCCAAACTCATCAAGAAAACAAAAGACCCAAATAAACAAAATCAGAAACAGAAAAGAGTAACAACTAACACCACAGAAATACAAAGAATCACAAGAGAATACTACAGAAAATTATAAGCCACCAAATTGGACAACCTGGAAGAAATGGATAAATTCCTTAAAATATACACTCTTCCAAAACCAAATCAGGAAGAAATAGAAAATCTGAACAGACCAACTACTAGTAATGAAATTGAATCAGTAATCAAAAAAACTACCAAAAATAGAAGTCCATAACAGATAGATTCACTGGTGAATTCTACCAAAGATTTAGAGAAGAGCTAGTACCTATACTCCTGAAACTATTCCAAAAGATAGAGGGAAAATTTTAAAAAAATGAAGAAAGTTTCCAAACAAATGCTCCAAGGCCAGCATATTCCACCAACAAAGCCAAAGACTCCACAACAACAATAGCAAAGAGAGCGAGAGAGAGAACTACAGATAAACACAAATGCAAAAATCCTTAACAAAATATTAGCAAAGTGTATTCAACAATACATTAAGAGGATTATTCACTATGGTCAACTGGGATTTATTCTAGAATGGTTCAATGTTCACAAATCAACATGGTATATACCACATCAACAAAACAAGGCTAAAAATCATATGATCATTATTTTTTATTTTTCTTAATTTTATTTATTTATTTGAGAGAGAGAGATGACAAGTAGGCAGAGAGGCAGGCAGAGAGAGGGGGTGAAGCAGGCTTCCTACTGAGCAGAGAGCCTGATGTGGGGCTCGATCCCAGGACCCTGAGATCATGACCTGGGCCGAAGGCAGAGGCTTAACACACTGAGCCACCCAGGCGCCCCTCATATGATCATTTTAACATACACAGAAAAAAGCATCTGACAAAATTCAACATCCATTCCTGAAAAAGGCTCTCAACAAAGTAGGTGTAGGGAGCATGTGCTAACATAATGAAGGCCATATATGACAAGCTTACATATAGCTAATATTATACTCCATGGTGAAAAACTGAGAGCTTTTCCTTTAAAAATCATGAAAAAATGTATAGACAATAAAATTTACCAATCTAGTGTATAGTTCTTTGAGTTTTGACAAATACTTACAATTAATTATATCACATCAGTCAAAATCAAGATAAAAAAAAAAAAAAATCCCACCAACACCAAAGAACAAAAAGCCACCCTATTCACCTCATAGTCTCTGCTGCTGACAACCATCAATTTATTTTCTGTCCATATAGTTTAATCTATTCCTGAATATCATATAATTATGGGGAAGATTTTTAGTCTGGTTACTTTTCCTTAGCATAATGCATTTGGGATGCACCCATGTTATTTCATATATCAGTTGTTCCTTTTTATTGCTAAGTAATTAAGAGCATTTATGAATTCACCATAGTTTGTTCATTCATCAGATGAAGGGTGTTTAGGTTGTCCCATTTGGATGGATGATTATGAATAAAGTCCCTATAAACACTTACATACTGGTTTCTGTGCAACATGCATTTTGTGTGTGTGTGTGTGGTTAATTACTTAGAGTTGAATTGCTGAGTGATATTTTAAGTGTGTATTTAACTTAAATATTTTCAAACTGTTTCCCAAAATTCTGTATTATGTTTTAGTCCCACCAGCAATATATGAGAATTAAAATTCCTCCAAATTTTTGCCAGTATTAGTATTGCAAGTTTTTTCTATTTTACTTTAGTCATTCTACCTTAAATGAGTAATGTTACTGCACTGTTTTTTTTCAATTATGACTGATGATTATTTACTTTTATATGCTTATTTGACATCTCTCCTTATAATATATAATGTGGTGAAGATCTATTTAGAGTTTACCCACTTATTCACTGAATTATTGGTTTTATTATTATTGATTTTTAGAGCTCTTTATACATGCTGGATTTAAGTCTTCTATGAGACATGTGTTTTGCCAAGTTTATTCTTTTAACTCACATCTTTTTCACAGGAGTACTTTTTAAAGAATGGAAATTGTTAATTTTGATAAAGAAAATTTATCATTTTTTCCTGTAATTGGTCATGCTTACAGCATTAGGATTAAATACTTTTTAATTCAAATATGAATACATTCTATGAAAAGGGGGTATTCTTAGAGCACTGAATTTGGAATCAAACAAACCTACTTAAATAGATAAGTAAGTAAAGAGACACTCTGACTTTCTAAATTTGTGAATGTCTAAGTTTATTTCCTTGATTTAAATCTTTGGTGTAATAACCCTGACTCCTCCATGAAATCTCTAGCAGGATTATAGTAGAAAAATAAGTGAAAAGGGGCCTAATTTAGTGTTTTAAATAAATAAAAGCGTGCTAAACATTGCTGCTTCCTACCAGTTTACCACAAGAGTAGAAAAATAAAGAACTCACTATTCATTCATACATTCATTTCATTAAAAATATTACTTGAGGACCTTCTGTGTGCTGATATAACTATTTGCTGATAATGCGCTCGTTGCTGAAAATTCAATGACCAATAAAAAAGACCTGAAAAACTGGTAAGGTTATAAAGAAAAGGACTGTTTGTCAAGAGAAAATAATAGGGCCTTCAAATTTAGATTGAAAGTTAGAGAATAGCTTCTTTGAATATGAATATTTGACCTAACATTTGGTGAATTATTAAAAGATAACTATTCTTAGGGTGGTAGAATGATAATGAAATAATAATTTCAAATACAGGAAATACCATGTATGATGCCCGTTCCTGGGAAAGAGTATAACACATGGGAAATGGATAGGAGACCAGTAGGACTAAGTATAGAGCATGGAGAGTAATTTGAGGCTGAAATAAAGGAGAACCAGGCTCTGCAAAACCTTACAGGTCTAAGGACTTGGTTCTGTGATAGAATGTGATATTTGCAACTTTCTTGTGGGTAATCTTTTCAGGAAAAGTAAGGCCTACTTCATGAGATTTTGCTTGGAGGATAATGATAGAACCCCAATCCAAGGCTAGAGGTATCATTAAGCTCTTTAACTTCTACCATTAGTGCATGGTAACTCGTGCTAACCATATTGTCAACTGGACATGGAAGTGCTATACTGGATCATATGAAGGGACATCTGAGGGGACTTTGGATACCGTTGCCCAGGGAATCAGAGAACAGATGAGAATAACTGAATTACTGCTCCAGGGGCAGGAAGAGAACCACAAGTGCCCTTAATATACAATATAGAACCAAAAGTACCTTTAATACAATATAGGACCATATAGTTTCATGGTTCAACCAGTTCATGGAACGGCATCCATTTTTGAAGCCAAAAATCAAAAGTTTAGTTTAACAGGAATCATTTATTGGTGACACACAGAAACTACATAGACCAGCATCTAGACCTTAAGGATATGATGTTTCTGAAGCTGCTGATGCATCAATAAGCCAACTAATGCTTCCAAACCTTGCCAACTGTCTCTCCACCCTTACCATAATGTCCTGGTCATTATAATGATGAGTGGAGCAGTGGGATAAGGATAACCTTTTCCAAATGTGAAGTTGAGGAGTAGTACATTATTTAACTCCAGTCTTTATTTTAACTAGTCAGTCTTAATAAATCTGTGTTACCTTAACCTCTTCCCTCCTTCAACACTCTGTACACACCAAGAATGAATAGATATTCTGGATGAAGACTGAAGAATCTATGTATTTAAAAAAAAAAAATCTGTCAGGAAAAATTGCTATGAGAGTGACTTGGAAATTCAAAAAATGAGGCAATAAAGAGGTACAGGATGACGAGGCTTTTAAATGGGAAAAGGAGAAACTTCAATTAATTCAGTTGTAAGGAATATCTTGAAGATGCAGGAAAAGAGGGCAAAAACTGAAAGTGTGAATTCACTAAAAGCAGAGAGTATGGGGTATTAAGCAAATGTAAAAGAATTGGCTTCCACTAAAAAAAAAAAAAATACTTTCTCCTTCTTAAAAGTAGAGGAAAAAAATAAAGCCTGGGGCATATGGCTATAAGTTCTAGATTTACTATTAGAGAAATAAGGGAATTCTATTTTTTACACTGAATTCTGTGGCAATATCATTGGTTGAGCATGTGTGTTGGAGGCATTAGAACTAGGATGTTTGAGAATGGAAAAAAAATACATATATATATATATATATATAATGGCAGAGTCTTTAGGGAATGTAGGAAAGTAAATTACAGAAGACTGAATTCTCTTTTAATCAGTTTTGAAGAAATAATTAGCTCTGGATTTTTTTTTTTTTTTAAGGAGTTTTAAGTTTTGGCACTTGGGAATACAAACTTATGTTATGGGTCTTCCCCAAGAGAAATAAAATGTAGGTATAAGATACAGCATGGTAGTCTGGGTAAGAAGAGAGATTGCAGCCACTTACTGTTTGCACAATTTGGACAAGTAACTTAACTTCCAAGTTTAATATTACCTGAATAAAATCTTTAAATAGTAATAATTCTCATAGAGCTGATATATTAAGGGACTTAATGAGTGTAAAACATCTAGCATAAAAGCTGGTACCTATTGAGACTTCAACAACAGTATTAGTAGAATCATTAGTAAATGATTTCAGACTCACTTTATTAGGACAGTGGAATTCCTACTATGCGGGTCTGGTTTAATTCCTTTCTTTCTAGATATGCCTCTTCATTTCAATCTTGTGTTTTATATTCTAGGTAGGCTAAACTATGTACACTATTCCAGTACCATGATACCTTATACATACACACCTTTGCAAAAGTTTTCTTTCTGCCTAGACATATAATCAAGAACACTAGCATACCCATTAAAACACATACACATACCACTCTTCTTTTGCCAAAGAAGTACTTATTCTTTAAAATTCAATTCAGCCATCTTTTTAAAAAACCTTTGCTGAATGCAGGTTAGTGGCCATTCCTCTGCTCATTCTTTTGACATAAAGTGTCATATAATATTCTATGTGTCATTCCAATCAATTGTGAGCTGAGAGAAGGGGCAGCTTCTACGTATTAGGTACTCTAATACGTACTAATACGTACTCAGTTAATGACAAAAGAAGGGCTTCAGTCATAGTCACTTAATTAAAATCTGGAACTTCTGAAAATAGAGATAATTCCATGCACACTTTAAGGGAGGCTTCAGAGACAGACATTTTGCACAAGAATAGTTTGGGGAAGAAAACGATTGGGGCATTTCCTAGTGATTAAAACCCCACCAAATGCACCATCAACAGTAATGGTGGTATTCACAGAATCCCAAGGTGGCGTCAAGTTTATTAAGAGGAAAGATCAACAGCAATTCTGAAGGAGAATAAACTACATGGAATAGACAAAGTCAGTGCACAGGCGAAAGCAAATAAAAGTAGAGTTTTCCAGGGATAAACACTCCAGATCATAAAATTCTTAACATCCAAATAAAATGAATAATGCAACAAACCAAAATTTCCTTTGGAGAGAGAGTGATGGGGGTTATCAACTTTCCCTTCCATGATAGGAAATGTCATTAAAAAAAAAAAAAGGCTCATAAAAAATAACATGGCATTCTGTGCCATTTCTTATTTGGGGTAATTTTATATATTTGCAAATTCTATTTTCTGACTAGCATTTCATCTATGTCTGTTTGGGATTTGAGAGGTTTCCTCTTGTGTGTTTATTTAATTGTTTTGTGCTAGACTTCAGTGATAAATGTTGGGTGTATAGCTACACTGCAGGTGGTTAATAGATTTCCCCATACTTACAAAGAATTTTGCCTAAACTCACTCTATAATTTTGCCTCCCATTTTAACAAAATGCATTATCATCTCAATGACCCAGCACAGTGGTACTTCTTATAAGCAAAAACATGGATTTAGAGATAAAGAGAAAAAGGTAAAGTAGATAAAAAAAAATAAAAAAAAAAAACACAAAAAAACCTTTGTCTCATTATCTATCTACTGTAATTTTTAGCAAGAATACAGCAAACAATATGCAGTTTGGAGAGGAGAGGTCCTTATCATTAAAATGATTATTTAAAACACAGTAGCTGATATGCAACAACCTTCTTTTCATTGTTAATGCATAGTATAGTTACCCTTCTTTTTAATTTGTTTAATGGGACTTGCTAGAACTAGTTTTCAGTGTTTTTATGTTTTTATCATGACTCACCAACAAACAATACTGTCTCACCTTTAATCTCAAGTAAGACTTCACTGACCTAAGGTTGCTTAGATAGACAAGAGGACATTGCAGACACACACTAGTGAACTAACTGATTTTCAGATAAAATCTGCATTGAACAAGGTCAATTCTTCCAGATTGCCAAGTGGTATTCTGAGTGTCCCTTTTGTTACATCAGTAGTATTACAGAACTCCTGTCAGTAGGGGAAGACACAAGGCATGATCCCCTTTTAGAGGGAGAAACTGTTATTAGTCCTTGAATACCATTAAAAGAAGAAAACAGAAATATTTGAAATAACCATTATTTAAAAAATTAATTGCACATAACTAAGGTGAACTAGGTTGTTCATTCATGAAAATCATAAACTGATTTATTTCCAATTCCATTTGAAAAATATATTGCATATATTAGAGAGCTTTCAGAAATATCAAGTCTAGAGAGTACAATGCAAAGCAAAATAAGTCAGAAAATGACAAATACCGTACAATTTCACTCATTTGTGGTATTTAAGAAACAAAACAAATAAGCAAAGGAAAAAAGAGAGAAACAAATCAAGAAACAGACTTTTAATTATAGAAAACAAAGTGATGGTTGCCAGAAGAAAGGAGGAAGGGGATGAATGAAATAAGTTATAGGGATTAAGGTGGACCCTTCTGATTAGCACTGGGTGATGTATGGAAGTGTTGAATCATTATATCTTACACCTAAAATTAATATGACACTGTATGTTAATTACACTGGAATTAAAATAAAACTTAATAAAAAAAAATAACCAACCTTGTTATCATTTAAAGGTCCTCATGTGCCAAGAATTCTGCTTTCAAGAAAGAGAATTCTATGGCGCCTGGGTGGCTCAGTGGGTTAAAGCCTCTGCCTTCGGCTCAGGTCATGATCCCAGAGTCCTGGGATCGAGCCCCGCATCGGGCTCTCTGCTCAGCAGGGAGCCTGCTTCCTCTTCTCTCTCTGCCTGCTCCTCTGCCTACTTTGTGATCTCCATCTGTCAAATAAATAAATAAAAATGTTTAATAAAAAAAAAAAAAAAAGAAAGAGAATTCTGTCCTATTGTTCAAAGAAAATTATGAGTTTTCTGAAATCTGCCTTCTACAGTTGGTTGATACTCATAGTAAATAATTAAAAATGAGTATACACCTTTGGTCTCAAATTTGCTTAATCTATTAGGTATGTATTGTTTCATAGTCCTTAATATGTATAGATTATAAATCAAACCAAAGTAATGTCTTTAGGAGTGGTGTCTAATGAATTGTAAATATTAAATAATATATTGGAGCAAAATCCTTTTGATAAATTTCAGATAGCATTTTTCTTCCTGATGGGTGAGAAAAAGATTCTATTCACCCACACACATGCACATGCACATTTATATTCAGTGTCTTCACATTATATTAGTGAATTTAAGTTGCTGGGGGTAACTTTCTGAGGAAGAGGTAGATAGCTAACATTTAATATCTTCTATATATCAGGTTCCTCATTAGTATTAGCTCTTTAATCTTCAGAATAAAGTGTTCATTAGATCTCAGTTTTATAGATGAGGAACCTAAGCTTACAGAGTAAGTGATTGCTTAAAGTCGCACAAGTAATATATTCCATTGCTAGAATCTCAATATTATCAGAAATCCCACTCCAAAGGCATCTATGACACAGTTCTCAATTTAACTCATAGGTTTAGTTCCTATTTCTTGAAAACATATTCTCAGTTCCTTTGTGGGTTGTCTGTTCAGGTTCCATCGTGCTCTCCAGAGCACTCTCTCGGTTTCTGAATCATGATATTTGAATTAATTGGTCAATATTGTAGATTCCTGATGTTACAGAGACCTAACATCAATCATAAGCAAGGTAAAATGCGATTGAATTGGGATTAATTTGATGAACAGGCATACCTGAATCTCCTCTTGAGTCCTACACAGATATTTGGTTTCAATTTCTCATGGTGCAATAGACTTGTATGGCATAACATTTGTGTACAGAAACATTTTAATAGTGTTGCCCCTGTCATTCCACTACTTAATTTAGAATGTTATTTGTTTGTTATATCTGTACGTATTACTGACAGGAACATATTTCCACAAATAGATAAATTTATTTTACATGATCAAGTGTACAAGGTTGAACTTAAACTCTTTAATTTGGAGTTTCATTCCATGCTATATAATACATTGCACAGTATGTCAAGAAGGATTGATCAGTGAAGGTTTCTGCTTTGTCTTCCCCTATTAATTGATGGTACATTAGCATACAGTAATGAGACTGAATGGACCATAATTTGTGACTATCCTATTCTTACTTTAGTCTGGACTAGGACATTGCCCAACTTCCCTAGTGTGATGGACTCCGTGCATTAATAAAATCTCCTAATTTTCTCCTATTAAACTTTCTCTCTTTTTTAATCACCCAAAGGAACTATTTCTACTAGAATTATGGTTCCTGATAACATCAGTTTCCTCCTTCACATTTTCTAAGCGATCTCATTCAAACCCATGATTTAAACTCTTCTAGTTTCCAGAAGAGATCCACTTACTAATTCTTAGAAACATATAGCCATCATTTATAGGGCCAATTTTATATGCATGTTGTCTTAAATCCTTAAGAAAGCTCTTATTTTGCTTTCTTTAACTTCTATGGAAGGATTTTTTTTTTTTTAAGTGTAGAACTGAAAGTAAAATAGTTCTTTTGAATGAGTGTCCCTTAAAAAAGTTAAGACAAATAATGACATAAATGATTAGCATAAGGTTTGCCTCACAGAATTACTATTGTTAGTAATCTGACTTTCCTTTGAAAAGGTCAGAGTGTTAGGCAGGAAGATAGGCATGAACCACAGGAAGATGGACCTTAGACATCCTAACAGAGAGCACCAACAAAGGACCACTCAGGGACCAGCCCATTCTATCCATTTAACAGTTCGTATGCAGTTCCAAGATCTTGGCAGGGGAAGAGTTAAGTTTGTTGTGCTTATTACTCTTGTGCAGAAAGCAATGCTTGTCCTTATATGACCTGTGTCTCCAGAATGGAAATAATGTTGACGTTTCCCTTAAACATTTCTAATACATCTTGGGGAAAGACATGCCTAGTGGCTAATTAAATGATTCAGGTCTGTCACTCAAATGTTGGGACCACAGGACCCACCAAAAAGAAAACATTGATATAAACCCACACCCTGGAGTTTCTGGGACCATTGTTTTTCTTGACTGGCCCACTCTTTCCTTGGAGTATACTTTAATAAAACTTTGTTCTGTGGCTGGGGAAAGAACCGAGAACTTATTTCCTTTTCCATCCCCCTCTCTGTAACAAAGCCATTATTTCATCGTTGCTGTTGTTTTTTTAAAGATGATATTTATTTATTTATTTAATTATTTAATTATTTGAGAGAGACAGAGAGAGAGAAAGACCAGGGGGAAGGGCAGAGGAGGATGGAGAGAGAAGCAGACTCCACACTGAGCTCATGGGGCCCCAAATGGTGCTCAATCTCATGACCCTGATATCATGACCTGAGCCAAAACCAAGAGTCTCATGCTCAACTGACTGAGCCACCCAGGCACCCCTAAACCCATTATTTTAAAAGAAATTATTCAAGGGGCACCTGGGTGGCTCTGTTGTTTAAGGGGCTGACTCTTGGTTCTGATTCAGGTCATGATCTCAGGACCTTGGGATTAAGACCCTTGTGGGGCCCCACACTCCATTTGGAGTCTGCTGTTACCTCTCCTTTCCCTTCCCCCTGTTAATGCATACCCTCTCTCTCTCTCTCTCTCAAGTAAATAAAATCCTAAAAAAAAAAAGAAAGAAAGAAAGAAAGAAAGAAAGAAAGGAATTATTCAAGGTTGTGTACTCTTTGTGGCAAAGGAACCTGATGGAAAAATTCCCTTCCAATTAAGAAAAAGTGGTAATTATTTTTTGAATTAACTTTCTAAGAAAATCCAAATACTAGAAGAGCTAGTATTGATTTGAAGAAACCAAGCCTTCCTATGGTAATTAGATTAATTAAAAAGTAAGGGTCAATTATTTGATGTGTGTGAAGTTTCAGTCACACACATAAGCATAAGGCATAAGCTCAAAACTTGAACAGACCTTAAGTTTATATCTCAGGATAATCCTTGCAACCAACAGGGCCTACAGCAAGCCCCCCCCCCGCCAAGAAAAAATAAATAAATAAATAAAAGCAATAAACAATAAACAAAATGAAAAAGAGCAGACCCTGGGAGAGGGGGAGAATCTGACTTTCATAGTTAGCGCATCATTAGGTTTAAATGTCCAGTTTTCAACAACAACCATAACAAAATCAAGGCATGCAAAGAAGTAAGTATATAACACATTCGAAGGAAAAAAATAAATCAACAAAACCTGCCGTGATAAAGATCTAATGATGGATCTACTACACAAGGACTTGAAAACAACTATTTTAAAACTGTGCAAAGAATGGGATGGTATAAAATACTTAAGAAAACAGTGTATGAAAAAAATTGGAAATATCAATAAAAAGACAGAAAACCTAAAAATATACCAAAATTTAATTCTGTCACTTAAAAGTGTAAACAAAATTAAAAATGTACAGAATGAAGTAAAAAAAAAATGTACAAACTGGATTTGAGCAGGCAGAGTAAACAATAAGTAAACTTAGAGACAGGACATTGTAAATCACTAAGTCTGAAAATCAGAAAAAAAAAAAGATTGAATAAAAGTGAACAGAGCCTTAGGGATTTATGGGACACTATCAAGCAGTCAACATATACATTATGAAACTCTTAGAAGAAGAAGAAATAGAGAAAAGGGCTGAGATAATACCTGAAGAAATGTCAGAAAACGTCCCAAATTTGATAAAGTACATAAATGTAAACATCAAAGAAACTAAGGAAACTCCAAATATGATGAACTCAAAGAGAGCCACACCAAAACCAATTATAATAAATTTTCAAAAGAGAAATAGAGTCTTTGAAAGCACCAAGAGAGAAGTGACTAATCACATACAAAGGATTGTGGACAGCATTATAAGGAGCTTTATCATAAAAAACTTTGGAGGCCAGAAGACAGTGAGCCAATATATTCAAAGTGCTAAAAACAACAACAAACTGTCAAACAAGAATCCTGTATCTGGCAAAACTTCCTTTTAAAAGTAAAGAAGAAATTTAGACATTTCTAGATAAACAGAAGCTGAGGAAATTTGTTACCATTAGAGCTACCTTATAAGAAATCCTGTAGGTTGAAATAAAAGGACACTGAAGAGTAACTTGAAACCATATGAAGAAATATCATTCACAGTGAAGGTAAACACATGAGCAATTACAAAAGCTAATATTATTGTAACAATGGTTTGTAACTTTACTTTTTGTGTCCTACATGATTCAAGAGAACAATACACTTAAAAAATTGTTAGTAAAATAGCATTATTATGTCTTTGATTTGTAACTTCACATTTTTTCTACATCATTTAAGATACTAATGTATTTAAAAGACGTATTAGTTATATTTTTGAGCACAAAAGGTATAAAAACCTAATTTTGTGATACAAACAACTGAAAGGGTGAGGCTAGAGCCACAAAGGAGCAGTTTTTATATGTTATTGAAGTTAAGCTGGTATACATTCAAATTAGAGTGTTATAACTTCAGGATGTTAAATGTAAACTCCATGGTAATCACAATGAAAATAGCTTTAGAATACACACAAATGGAAATGAGAAAGCAATTTTAAACATTGAACTAAATACAAAAGAAGGTAATGCAAGAAAATGACAGAAAAAGCTATAAGACATATGGGAAACAAATAGCAAAATGGTGGAAATATGTCCTCCTTATCAATGATTACTAAATTTGAATTAATTAAAATCTTCAATCAAAGGACACAGATTAACAGAATGGCTAAAACACATGATCTTACTATATGTTGTCCACAAGAGACTAATTTTAGATCCAAAAACACAAAGGGATTGTGAGTGATACGATACAAAAAAGGTATTCCATGCAATTAAATCTCTAAGGGAGCAAAAATGGCTGCATTAATATCAGATACAACAGACTTGAAATCAAATAGCTACAAGACACAAAAACATTATACATTAACAAAAGGTATAATCAACAAGCAGCTACAATTATAAACATTTATGAACCTAATAATAAACCCTCAAAATATATGAAATAAAAATTTACGGAATAGAGGGGAGAAAAGCAGTTCCACAACAATGTTAAAGACTTTAATAATTCACTCTCAAAAATGGGTAGAGCAACCAGACAGAAGATAAGAATTTGAGAGGACTTGAATAATACAATAAACCAATGAGATCTTACAAATAAAAAACACTCTACCCAACAAGAGAATACATATCTTCTCAGGGTCACATGAAGACATTTTCCAGGACAGATAAATTCAGTAATCCATGTAAAGGTTTTAGGTTGTGTCTGGCATAGAAAGCCTTCAATTAGTGTTAGTTTAAGAATAATGATTTGATTATACTTATAAGAGCAGTTGTGAGGAGTGATGAGAATCAAGCCAAACTGCAAGAGATTTAGGATTTAGGTGTAATTACAATAGAGGAGGCAAATGTGCACTAACTTTTCCAATAATCACGGCAGTAGAGAGGTCAGTCTTTCTATCTTGATAGGCACATGGTTTAGGATTAGACACTTTTATTTTTTATTATTATTTATTTTCAGAATGAAGTTCTCTTGAACATATTTTTGGTAGATTAGAAGGATACAGTGAAAGGAGATTTTAAAAGAGAAAAGCCATACATAAGAGGAAAGAATCATAGCTTCAGTAGGCAGGTTAGCTTTGTTAAATAAGACTAAAAGATATTCCTCTGAATTCAGAGTGGAGTAGAAAATAGGTATGTTGAGATTAAGAGTCGTCCCCCCCCCCCCGAAGGCCTCAGTGTAAAAATACACTAAGAAAAGTCAATTATAAAAAGTAAGAATAAGAGAAATTGGGTTTGATACATAGAAAGCAGAAAACTTTAGAATAAGACCAAATAGAATATTATATAGTATCACTTAAAGATAATTAAAAAATATTTCCCAAAGATGACTAAAATATTTCCCAGAATTAGAGAATAAAGATAAGGGAGGGGACCTATGGTTACCTTAATCCAAAATATAGGAAAGGGATGCAATTTGGCAACCAACTGGATAACCAAGAAAAAAGAAGTTAATCACACAAAAATTGTAACTGAAGATGATAAATCTCAAAGAACACCATAGAAAATGTATTGGAAGAGTGATCTTGGATGAAGAAAGACTTGTCCAATAACCATCTTTATAAAAGAACTCAGTGTGTGGACAATGAAAACGAAAATGAAAGCAGGGAGAATGAAATGAATGGCAGATGCATATTTTCTTTTCAGTTCAATTTATCCATTTATTTCACATTTACAAAACATGTAATATAAAGACAATAATGTGATTATCTGGTATTTTCTATTATTCAAACACAAATTCCATTATATATTATATAATTTATTTCAAACACTTAATTTTCAAAATCAAATTAAAATATCATGGCTAAATTTTCTTTTTTCAGGGAAATGACTCTTGGCACTGTGAAAAACAATGAATTGCCTGGTCTGAAAATGGAATTAATTAGTATGATTTGAGGCTATGGAACTGGAAATTTGGCTTATTTAATGAGGGTTGTAGTCTACTACATTTTCACATAAAACTAATTCAACTGTTAACTTTCTTAAATACAAGTAAAAAAAAAAGAAAAAAGAAAAAAAATTCCTGAAAAAAGCCTCCTATGTGACTGGGTATTTGTAAAATTCTCATGAAGTGACCACTTTTTCTGTCTGAGTGGTTTTGTTTTGTTTTGTTTCGTTTTTAAGTTTGGGTCTAGTCCTTAGAATCAAAGCAAACTCACAGGACCAATACAGCCATTTGAACTTTGCTCTAAAAATGAATGAAATGAAAGTTCTGTTTGTAGAGAAAAATCATGTTTTGTTTACATAGAGGCAAAGGCAGCAGAAAATTCTTCCCCAGGGAAAGACATTCCCTGTTGATTTATTTCTACGACAGGAGAATAACTTAACAGATGTATATTGCCTGGAATAAAGTGTAGACTGCATACAAATTTAAATCATATACAACTTATGTCTTATGGTACAGTCGTGAATTACACATTTTTGTTTCCATGTGTAATTAGAAAGTAGAACAGATGTGAAGGTTAACTTTAATATTCCCATTACAAAGAAAAATATATACGCTGCCCAGGGAAAGGAGTTTTGACTTTCCTTGTACAGACATTTTGCTTTAGTAAGACACACCAAATACAGAGAAATGGAATTTAGGACCCCATTTATGGGAACATGCACATTAAGAGGCACCACAAACAATGTCAACACTAATTTATGAAGCATACTCTGTGTTACAAAGTTGGAGCTCTCTGCCTTGAAACTTAGGTAAAGTACTGTTTGAACTAATACATAATTGCACAAGATACTCCTACTTCTAGCTGTTTACTGTGCATACCTGTTCTTCAGAAAAACATTGTTTTCCCTCCCCCATACCCAATAACAAGATTAGAGTACAAGGCAAGCTCACAGATATTACTCCTTTCAACTGTGTATATTTTGGCTAGGGCTATCTCCAAGCCTGTGGTACCTGTAGGTTGGCTATGTTTTTTAAAAAAAGTAGATGAAATAATCAACCCATGGTAAAAGGGCCCCAGAGTACACTCTGGCAACAATTGTCAACTTTATGTTTGCATCTCACAGTATAAAGAAGGCTTGTGTGTTTTTCCTACCATTAATTTAATTCAAAACCACCAAATTTAATGTTTTCAATTTGCATTGATAGACAAAAATAGGACTGATTATGATCTGCCAGTTTTACCCTAAGGTATAGAAAAATACTCTAAACTAGGAAGAAATTGCCAACTAAAAATATTTTGTACAAGATCATTCTGTCTTCAGTTGAAAGGAGGATTTAGGCAAGCTTTGTTTAAGGGCCAAATTCCATCTGTACATGACATTTGATCTTTTGGACTTATTTTCCATACTAAGAAATTATTAATTTCAGAAAGGTAATCTCCAAAATGGACTCCTTATATCCTAAACAACTAAGACAAAATTAGTAAAGCATTTGTTTCAGAACACTCAAGAAAGCAATTAATTGAATATTTAAATAATGAAAAAAGCCTTATAAATGGTTCTAATCATAGTTAAAATATATAATGATATTTTAATTTAAATATTTCTTAATTTTAAAGATCTGTGATAAGACTAGTAAATAAAATTTTGTACAATGTACATGATATTGCTACTAATTCAATGAGAACTGGTCATTAGTTCTATGGTAATAAAACAAATTATTTCCAAAATACTGTATTCAAATGGATCAGAATGCCAGGATAATGATAAAACTTGTCATTCTTGATGTGCTTTTTAATATCATTAACAGAGAGTATATTCAAAGATTACCAGTAATTGTCTAAATCCATGAAATTCAAAATAGCACATCATCTCCTCATGTATTATCTGTATAATATGGATAGCAATACCAATTTCACTCCCTTATTATTTGAGCTCAATAAAAAAAAAAAAAAAAAAAAAAAAAAGGGACGCCTGGGTGGCTCAGTTGGTTGGGCCGCTGCCTTCGGCTCAGGTCATGATCCCGGGGTCCTGGGATCGAGTCCCACGTCGGGCTCCTTGCTCAGCGGGGAGCCTGCTTCTCTCGCTGCCTCTGCCTGCCTCTCTGCCTGCTTGTGTGTACTCTCTCTCTGACAAATAAATAAATAAAATCTTTAAAAAAAAAAAAAATATTGCATTAAATGAGACCAACAGGGCTGCTTATAGAAGGGGCACTCACCCAGGTTTGCACCCTCACCACATGACTCCTTTCTCCACATAGACATTTACTGTGTTTCAAATTTCCATCTCAGCGACAGGAATTACTATTATTTGTAATGAATTAGCATGATCATTAAATCTACAAATGTTTAAACTTGCTATCAGAGATTCACCCTCAACTTTGTCCTGTAGGTCTCCCTCACTGCCCAGTTTTTCTAAAGGCAAAGAAAGCTATCCAATATCTGCTATAATTATCCCTACTTCCAGCTGCAATGTGAATTACAGTTTTATTGTTATTTGTTCTACACTCTTGGGCCTGAATAATCTCCATTCTTACATTTGTTGTTTGATTTTCAATTACTAGACTGCAGATTATATGAAGATAGAATTAGATAAGTACAGGTACAGTTTCTTATTTAAAGCTCTGTGGGGTTTTTCCTTAGTGAAACCACAGCAAATCCTAATAGTTCCAAATAGATGTTATTTGCTAACCTGCAAGAGAACAAAGTGAGTCTTAACAGCAGGCTATGGCCACAGTATTCCAAGGAGGACCACATGAGCTATGGGTGAGGGATTGAGCCTAGATAATCTTGCCTTTGTGATGCTGTCCAACTCTGTAAATGACTTCCTCACTTCATTCAAACCCCTCCATCCAGCCATTGGCCGGCCTATTCTATTTAAATTACCCTGTCTCAGCTTCTGGTCTAATCAGAATGGTAGTCAGCACTGCTCAACTCATTGCTCCTGCAGTGCTTAGCTCCATAGGAGCCAAAACATAATGGACCTGCATAATGGATGACTGAATTGGAAATAAAAATAAGCTATTTGTTTGAAATTTACCTCCCATTTATTATATACTTGCATAGGAGGTCTCCTAAGAATCTGTAGGAAAGCCTTGCCTGGAAAAGTTATACAATATATATTTATGTGCTGAGAGTGGAATACACATGTGATTACCATAGTGTTTCACAATACTGATTTTTTTTTTAAAGTAATACAGCCTTGAAAAAATTGGAATGTAAGTCCTGTCACCAAACACATGCCTAAATAACATACTAGTTATAAGAGAGTCATGCAGGTATACATGCATAAAGACATAAATCACAGATGATAACTGTACTTCTAATCATTAGGGGGTTTGAAATGTTCTTCAGCTGTGCAGTGTGCATAAGATGATCTTATCAAAATAAGCGATTTCTCTATGCATACCATGAGCTCTGTCAAGATTGAGAGCCCATCATCATCTAATGATTTAGAATTAAACATTATAAAGATCCATTCTCCATACTCTGAAAGAGCTATTACTTCAAGTGTAAGTGCTGTTATTGGTAGGAGGAATTTTACTCATATTTCACCCTGTGTATCATTGAAAACGCACTCTTATACATTTTACATTATTATTATTATTACCCGATGGCCATTCAGCATGCAGCCATCAAAGTGCAAGATATATGGCTCTCCAGTTGAACACCAGAAAGCAATGAGGTAGCGTAATTTGCTAGCTCTGGAGAGGAATGTCACTTGGAATTTATGATTCTTAAATGGAAATTAAGGATGATATACAAAGGCTTATAGGAATAGTTTCCTCTATGGGAAAAGGGTTAATAGTGGTAGTCTGACAGGTTTCAGGTATTTCCTTAAAGTCCCTTAATAATAAAATCTGAACTATTGAATCCTCTGTATGGTAACTTACAAGTGCATCTAAACTGTGAAATATTTTTTGAGCAAACTTTTAAACAAGAGAGAAGTGTTATTTATTACACAGGTTTCTGGTATCAGTATAAATTATCTCCATACATGTTAAAGGATACATTAGGTTATTCTACAATTTAAAAACAAATAGACAAGCAAAAACTATCAAATGTGTGTGGAGGAAGACTAGGTTAGGAAAGTCCACCGCTTCTAGCAATGCAAAGCAAAACATAAAAATTAATCAACTCATCCTGGTTTTCCTGGGATTTTTTTTTTCTTGGTTTTAAAATTGAAAGCTCTGTCTCCTGAACTCCTTTAGTAGTGAACAAACAGCGACCATCCGTCACTAGACTGGAAAATGACAATAGTTCTTTATTGGAAGCTTCTGGTATCTAACAATGTGCCTAGAAAGTTAATGTATTTTGGCTCCATACTACAGATGTATATAAACATATGCAGTGGCTGAATAGGATCAAAGAGAAATTAGGAATCAGAAACTAGAAAATGAGTGACACACCGACAAATTCTGAAGGCAAAACAAATAAAAGAAATCAATACTGCTCACCTCATCTGGTGCTTACAAATTATGAAGTTCAATTCTCATAGCAACATCAATATTTTTAGCACACTCTGGTGGTTAAGAACATATCTTTGTGGGATGCATGGGTGGCTCAGTTGGTTAAGCATCTGCCTTCAGCTTAGCTCCATGATCCCAGAGTCACAGGATCAAGTACCATATCAGGGTCCCTCCTCAATGGGGAATCTGCTTCTCCTTCTGCCCCTCACCCCACTCGTGCTGTCCCTCTCAAATAAATAAATAAAATCTTTAAAAAAAGCATAATCTTTGGAATTGGACTATTTATAAAATACAGATGATGATGCATGGGTTTTGATTTATAATATGTTTTTGATTATATATATATATATATATACACTTAATATGTATAAAACACCCAGAATATAATAAATGTCAGTATTATCCCTTCATCTTCTGTCATTTGATAGGAGTAAGAGTATCCTTGCCATTTGGTCTTCTCTATAATTAAAACATTTGTCTCTTGGAATTGGGATGGCACTGAGCAATAGGATATACAAACATGAAGTAATATATATTCAGATATTAATATTTAAAACCTTCCTTGCACATTGTTTTGATATTACTTCACTTTTAGGCTACCCTAAGACACATACGATCAGATTTCCTATACAGTAAGTAGTTCACTTTGAGTTGACAGTTGCATGGCTGACCTATGTTCTAATGACCACAAATTCAACATCACCAGTGCTTTCTGTAACACATGATTACAATATCTAAAAACATTTTAAGGAGGGTACATGTTGGAATGAGCACTGGGTATTATACACTACTAATGAACACTACAACAAAAACTTATGATGTACTATATGCTGGCTAACTGAACATAATAAATAAATAAACAAACAAACAAACAAATGAATTTTAAATGTTCATTTTCCCACTTTTTGCATAAATCATTTTGATCACATGCAAAGGTCCTAAAGTATCATGTTAGGATAGAAAAAGTCAGAAAGAAAAACAAATTAAATGAAAAAAAATTGGTCTAATTTTTAACTGCAGCTTTGATAAGTGTTTCTATGAATCTTTGTCTCTTCAATGAAACTCACTATTATAATATTGTGAAAGCTAATGCTTGTTATTTTAATATATAGATAAGATGAAAGATATAAATAATATAGAATGCTAAGTAAATGGTTGGCTTGGAATGAACTAATGAACCATAGCGCATTTGTAAAGTATATATTTTCTTCCTATTTAACTTGTGCAAAATGGTGAATGAACCATTTAAGAATCAAGATCCATTCACTACAACAACTAGGATAAAATTTTAAACTATATCAAGGTCATGAACTGCAAATATATGAGGGCCCATTCTATTTACCTTTTATAATTATCATTTCAATCAAAATCATGGTTTATTAAGAAAAGAAAAATGTACAAAGGAAAAATAATTTGGATTTACAGGTATAATCAAAATTAAAGCCAACTAGATATCAGTTGCTTTTTGAACAATACCAGGGATTAGGGGTGCTGATCGCCTGCATAGCTGAAAATTTGCATGTAACTTTTGACTACTGTTGACTGGAAGCCTTATCAATAATACACTCAGACAATTAACATGTATTTTGTATATGTATTATATGCTGTATTCTTACAATAAAGTAAACTAGAGAAAATAATGTATTATTAAAAAATCATAAGGAAGAAAAAATAATTTATATTACTGTAAAAAATCCAGGTATAAGTGAACCCACATTATTCAAACTCTTTATTCAAGGGTTGACTATATTTGAAGAGACACTGTTTTCCTTCGTACTTCATCAGATATTTATAAGAATCAATTCTGATTTCTTAGGGAATGGTTTACTAGATTAACCCCACAGAGCAGGATTTTTTTAAATTTCATAACTATTATTAGTGCATAATTCAGTTGATGTTATGCTTGTTTTCACAAGTTACTGTAAGTTTTATAGATACATGTGTATACATATTTACTTAGGATAATGTTAATTATTTATGTCTTCGAAAATGGTTGTTTCCTGAATTAACATATAAGCTAAACTGACATTTAAAGTTCGGATCGCTAACACTTTTCAAAAATACATTTTATATAGCTAGAGGAACTATCTCTCCCATATGTACACATACACAAAATGTCTCTACAAAAGATGCTGATAAAGAAACAATCTTGAAATGAAATTAAGGATGGTACTCTCAGATCCTAGAGAGATGATAAACTGGCACCAACTCTTGTCCCTTTTCACCATAATTTACTCTGCAGAAACTACAAAAAATATAGCTCACCATGAGCCCAGGGGACTACAAATAACTGTGGGAAGTATTTGTAAAGACTAAGTTTCTTTAAACTAGCATAAAAGAAGTATGTACCAACAGCTAGGGATGTTTGGGGATAGGCTTAACGGAAGGATACAGTGGATGAAAGATTAAATTTCTGCTCTTGGAAAAGGCATTGTCTTTCCCACTTCCAAAATAAGATGGAAATAGGCAGCCATAGCTCACATCATTAGAAATAAGTTGTATAATACTCAACAGTGCTAAGGCTATTCTGGAGAAAGTAACTGATGAAAGCAGGTGTGGACAATTAATGTGCCCTATCCTCTGCTCTTCTGAATATTCAAATTTTGAGGAGACTAAGGAGTCTATTTTTTTTTTCCAGTGAACTTATTTCAAAAAGTTTACATGAGATTATGTGTTTAAAACAAAACAAAACAAAACAAAACAGCTAAAGCATTCTTTGTAAATTAAAAAAAAAAAAAAGTTACATGAGAATGTGTTTGTAAACTGCATTGGTCAATAGTTAATCTGTGATCATCTAGAATTATTTAACCACTGTCCCTACCATCTTCTTAACATCACCACAGGGAAAAAACTGGGGCCTGAGATTCTGCTCCTACTCCATTACTCTATCAGAGATAGGGTAGCTAAAACCTTTGGGGAACATGAGTTCATAGATCAAAAATAATTAGATACCTGGAATGACATATGATCACAATAAAAATAAGCAGCAAACAAAGCAATATATAAGCAACAAAGCAGTGGAACAGAGGTGCCAAGGGAAACACGTATAATATAATGACGTATATATAAATGGGGTATGTGTGTATGTGTGTGTGCATCCAAATCTGTATATATACACATATAAGTGAGGGGAACACATTTATTTTATAAAATAAATGAATTAAGTCCAAAATTGAGAAAGGGAGGATATATAGGATGAATGGAGCCAAAGGAAAAATTAAACACATAATCTGAAAGAACAATTATAATAACTGTTTCAAAAAATATCAAATGAGAATTAAAATAAAATGTAAGAGAACAGCTAAGAATCATGAGAACAGTAGAGATATCATCATAAAAATAATAGAAGTTGTAGTGCATAGGGAAAAATGATGATAGAAAATGTTTGAAGATATCATGGGAAGAACTGTCTAGAATTAGATCAAGATGAAGATATAAGATTAAAAGTGCTCAAAAATGTCAAACAGTAGAGAAAATAAAAGTGTTTATTAAGACATATTACAGTGAAATTTAAGAAATTAAGAGGGACAAAGAATTCTAAAACCATTCAGAGAGAAAATCCAGATCACAAGTAATAAAAATTAAGCAATCCTTGATCTAACATAAAAAAAAAAAGTCTCCAGGGGCACCTGGGTGGCTCAGTTGGTTAAGCAGCTGCCTTCGGCTCAGGTCATGATCCCAGTGTCCTGGGATGGAGTCCCACATCGGGTTCCTTGCTCCGCAGGGGGCCTGCTTCTCCCTCTGCCACTCTGTCTGCCTGTGCTCACTCTCTCTCTCTCTCTCTGACAAATAAATAAATAAAATCTTAAAAAAAAAAAAAAAGTCTCCAATATGTAAGAAGAAATGACATTTGAATACATATCCTGTAAAACTGTATCCTACAAAATTGTGATTTTATCTATGTATGTGCAATAGAAATAATTCTTTAAGCATTCAAGGCCTCAGAAGTGTTATCACAGGGGAGGCCATAATAAAAACACTTCTGGAGAAAGAACTGAAGCAAGAATAGAAATAAATTCCTCCAAATGAAACAAAGCACCATCTGAAGTAACATTTCAATCTTAGACTTAATAAATGAGAAAATGAGATACTACCTCCTTATAATAATATACAATATAACATTATTTCATGAAATATTCTTACATAAAACAAAATTAACTGGTTATAACCAGTACTTTAGATCAATGTAACAATTCCCAGGAAATGCAAGAACTAGGAAGACAAGTTAAATTACACCATTAAGAAGCAATCAACCCTTAGAACATGGATATTTGAGAGCAATGGTAACATGATTCCCACTACAAAGCAATGGATAAAAATGGATGAAATTTTTAAAATGAAAAATAAAAATGCCAAGTATGAATATGAGCAAAACAAAATAAAACAAAGAACATAGCATATCTGTAGTGGACAAAATAAAATTCAAATAAAAATGGAAAAATTTATACTTCTAAAAGAACAAACAATAATGAATATTTCTTTTTAAATATATAAAATAAATAACAGAAGACTCAAAAGAAATGAACATATTAGTAAGTATATTTGCAGAAACCAACTTAAATAATGTCAATAGCTATGATTATATATATTGGTTACTGATGAAAATTCAATAAAAATTGGGGCACCCGGGTAGCTCAGTCAGTTAAGCATCTGACTCTTGATTTCGGCTCAGGTCATGATAGAGCCCTCCATGGAGCTCCCGGTTCATCAAGGGGTCTGCTTGATATTCTGTCTCTCCCTCTCTCTCTGCCCCTGCCCCAGCTCTCTCTCTCTCTCAAATAAATAAAATCTTTAAAAAAATAAAATAAAATTCAATAAAAATAAAAATCAATATCAAAATAAGGAAAACAAATGTTGTAAGCCTAGAAACTAAAGGTACTATTACTACACAATTCTTAGTTTAAAAGATAACTCATGGGATTGATATATTTAGAACTGTATGAAAACTATTGTGCTTATCAAAATTTTTGTAAGTATTAAATACAGCTATTAGAAAACAGAAAAATAAAAAACAAATGAAGTGCTCAATTGGAGAACTTTGGACAAAAAAGCATGAGAGCAAGTTCAAATGAAAATGAGAATAATAAAGATGAAGACAGATGTCAATGAAATACAGACCAGCAATAAAAATAGCAAATATAACTACACATTTGGTTATTTAGAAATACTATTGATACGGTTTTTCAAAGGTTGACAAATGAAAAGACTAGTACAGATAAAAATCAACAAAATTAAAAATTAATAAAGGGGAAATCTTTAGATAACAAAAGGTATTTAAAATATTAAAATAATATAATAGTTATTAGGTATAAAATATACATAGAGCTGCACTATATTAAAACTGAACAATTAAGAAACAAAAAATGTAAGCATTTCAATGATTATTAAAGAAACAGAAATTGTATCTTCTTTCTATATTTCTTTCTTCTTCCAAAAAGAAAGAAAAGAAGTTCAAGTCCTAGATAATTTTACAAAGAAGGTCTTTTGAACTTCTAAGGAACACGTTATTTTTCTCTTAAATGACCTCACAGAAAATATAAACAGGAAGGCTCTTTATTTCATTTTAAAATCAAACAGAACCTAGATCATAAAGCTAGGAAAAGAAACAGTAAAAGAACCTAATTCAGTTATGCAAAAACCCTAAATAAAGTATTAGCTAACTGAATCCAATGATGTATTAAAATAATGCTTCGTGGGGCACCTGGGTGGCTCCGTGGGTTGGGCCTCTGCCTTTGGTGGGGTCATAGTTTCAGGGTCTTGGGATCCAGCCCCACCTCCAGCTCTCTGCTTAACAGGGAGCCTGCATCCCACTCACCCTCTGTCTGCCTCTCTGCCTACTTGTGATCTCTCTCTCTGTCAAATTTGCAAATAAAATCTTTAAAAAATAAAATAATGTTTTATGTTTAACTACATTAACAGACTATGAGGAAAATTATAAAAATTTTCTCAGGAGAAGGATTAATATTTGATGAGGTCAAAAACCTCAACTATGATTTTTATGAGACCGACACGCTACCTACTGCACTAACGAGGCACCTTCAACTATGATTTTTTAAAACAGCTCAGCAATCTAAGGACCAAAGGGAAATTACTTAGAATAGGCAGCACTTTAAAAAATCTGTAGTAACTATTATTCTTAAAGAAGATACCCTATAAACATTCCCTTTTTTTTTGAAGATTTTATTATTTATTATTTGAGAGAGACTGAGAGATTAGCAGAATGAGTGGGAGGAGGGGCAGAGGGAAAGGGAGAAGCAAACTCCCTGCTGAGCAGGGACCCCGATGTGGGGCTCAATCCCAGGATCCCAGGATCATGACCTGAGCTGAAGGCAGATGCTTAACTACTGAGCCACCCAGGCACCCCACAAACGTTCCCTTTAAATATCAGGGACATAACCAAGAAAAACAAAATAAGTAATATAGATACATATATGAAGAAAAATAAGGTATTATTATTTAAAGATGATTAAACTATTTATGTAAAAAATACTATATGAAATTAGTATCACTGCTTTCAGTACTTTTAATGCAAGATCAATTATAATATGTGTTTGAATATCAACTACAAAAATCATTAATATTTCTCCCAAAGAATAAAAAATAACTTATATAATTAAAAGTAATATATGCCAATATGAAGAGCAACAACTATACAATATCTAAATATCAAGCTTAAAGTATAAATTTATCTTTTTTAAAGATTTTATTTTTATTTATTTATTTGATAGCGAAAGAGAGATCACAAGTGGGTAGAAAGGTCTGCAGAGATAGAGAGGGAAGCAGGCTCCCCGTTGAGCAGAAAGCCCAGTGCAGGGAAAGATCCCAGGACCCTGAGATCATGACCTGAGCGAAAGGTACCCCTTAAAGTATAAATTTAAAATAAAGGTTAAGGGACACCTGGGTGGCTCAGTCATTAAGGGTCTGCCTTGGACTCAGATCCTGATCCCAGCGTCCTGGGATCGGGCCCCCCATCGGGCTCCCTGCTTGATGGAAAACCTGCTTCTCCCTTTCCCACTCCCCCTGCTTGTGTTCCCTCTCTTGCTGTGTCTCTCTCTGTCAAATAAATAAGTAAAATCTTTAAAAATATTAAAAAATAAAGTTTAAAATGTCCCGACAGTGGACATATTAGTCATATATTAGTGAAAAAATATAAATTAAACTTTAATAAGAGAATGATTCCATATTATTGGATAGAACTTAAAATGATAAAGATGTTAATTTTCTCCAAGTTTTCCATAAATTTATTGCAATTCCAGTAAATATTTCAGCTTGATTTTTAAATAACTCAACTTATATATTTTTATATTTACTTAAAATAATACATTTCCATGAAGAGCTATGTCCACATGGAAAAAATGATTTATTTATAAACAATAAAAAAATGTACACAATCCACATACTCAAAAGTCCCAAAACAAAAATGATAAGACATGGAATAGATGCATCTGAATAAATCAAATGTAAAGAATTTCTGTCTAAAAAAGGTCTTTGTTGATAAAAATTGAACATATGCATCCTGCTTTAAAAGAAATGAGTAATTCTTTATATTTTTAAAATAACTGAATTTTATTGGTTATTATAAATGCAATAGGATTGTTATAAAAATCAAAACTATACAGTAGGTAAGGATATAGAAATAAAGACATTCCTTACCAGACACTCCCTCCTTCCCTAAAATATAGCTAAACTTTATTAAGATCTCACTATGGTCCAGACAGAATTTAAAAGTCATAATTAACAGTTGAATGTGCATTTCCTAGACATCTTCTGTATACACATTCACAGCCAATACAGAAACATTAAATTTAAAAGTTTTACAAAATGCAAAATTTTTTACAAAATTAAAATTTTTGTAAAATTTTCTTCTTTTTCACTTAACAATATAGAATTGTCATGTGTTGTATAATTCATACATACCTACCTTACTCACTTTAATAACTACATATTATTCCACATTTTATGTTTTTATATATCTAATCAATCCTATTAATGAATACACATGTATATGCTTATGCACATATAAATATATCGATATAAATTAACATAATTTTATTATATTGATATACCATGTTCATATGATTATTATAATATATAACTGTATAATAATTATTGCATAATAGTTACTAATGTATATACTAATAGGTATGTGAATGGTAGTGACAGTTGTTTGTACAGGACTAAGATCTGCAGATACAGAAAACTTCGGCTTTATAAATGTAATATATTTATTTTGTAGTGATAATATGTTCATATCTTATCTGTGTTACTAAAAAATAATTAGTAAGGAATGAGTTCACTGAAAAGAGAGATTACTGTAGCAGCAGGAATTTATTTGTTTTCAAATTCAGGTCATAGTCCCATTAATTGATTTATTTTAATGGGTTTCTCCTGAACTGGAGGATTTTCAGCTGCTATCTATATCATTTCAGGTTTCATGTATTCAAAATACCCATCATTTTTCTAAGGGCCACTATTAGTCTTGATGTTTCAATCAGTCTGTATTCAAATATCTATTATGTTATCATTTCAAAATTAAAACTGAAATTTTAGTTGATGAAATTAAATATTTTGTATGCTTTGAGAAGTTTTTAATATCTCTATTATATAATTCATGAAATAAATCTTCCTGTTTTATAATATTTTTTAGATTTAATTAAATTTTTATTTTATTTTTATGTAATGTTAGGTGTTTATAATCATAATCAACTTAAGGATAAGATTATCATGAATACTTTTGTTGACTAGAAAGAAGAAGTAATATTTGAGTTGGAGCTGATCATTTAAATGACCTAAACCAAGTTATTATGATTTTTCTTATCCACCCAATTTTGTAATTTTGTAATTGATAGACTATAATTATGGAGAAATTACATTCATCTAACCAGGGTAGTGCACTCTTAAATCATGCAGTATTTACAAATCAGAAAATCTGAAATTCCTAAAAAAATTAACTGAATATGTGATGACAAACCCTATTAGGAATTTTAATTTCTTTAAGGCTTAACTGTTACTGTTTGCATTACAGGATGTCTTTTAGCGAGATTTCTGAAATAGTACTTTGACCACAGCAATGGTTTCACAGGCTTAATTATATATCAGAACTTACCAAATATATGCTTTACATATTTTCTATTTATTATTCATCAAATAAAGCTTTAAAGTTTATATATGACAAATAATAAATAGAATATTTGATAATTTAATAGAATAATTTAAATGAAACAATATGAATCAAATATGAGCCAAAACTATCATGATGAACATCTGAAATTTTGTTGCTAACTTTTTTTTAAGTTTTTATTTAAATTCTAGTTTGTTAACTTACAGTATAATAATAGTTTCAGGTTTATAATACAGCGACTCAGCATTTCCATACAACACCCAGTGCTCATCACAAGTGTTGTCCTTAATCCCCATCACCTATTTAACATACACCCTTACCCACTTGTTTTCTACAGTTAAGAGTCTGTTTCCTGAATTTGCTTCTCTCTCTCTCTTTTTTTCCCCTTTGTTCATTTGTCTTGTTTCTTAAATTCCACATATGGGTGAAATCACATGCTATTTGTATTTCTCTGACTGACATACTTCACTTAGCATAATACTCTCTAGCTTCATCCATGTCGCTGCAAATGGCAAGATTTTGTTCTTTACGGCTGAGTAATATTCCATTGCATATATATACACAACATTTTCTTTATTTATTCATCATAAATATGTGCACACTAATAAATTTTAAGTTAATGATCTTATTAAGTCCTTAGAACTTGAACTCGTATCTCAGGAAAAATCTATGATGATGACTACCACAAGCATGAGATAAATACAACTTAAAAGGATAGAATAAAGGAAAGAACTTATAACTGCCCTCAGTAAAAAGATGAAAGTTAACATCCACTGAAGGGACATAGGCTTAGAAGTTGTAAAACTTTTCAAAAAATGTTACTTTCTAATTTTTCATTCCCTATTTTCTTTGAGAACTAATGATTTGTCTTCAAAAATAAGAATAAAAAAATCATATATACGGCCCACAGTGATTGGAAGGAAGTCAATCTGGGTAAAGGCAACACCTAGCTATTCTAAAGTGCTGTGTAGATCTTATATCATCAAAGTTCTCTGCTCCACTACTCCAATTCCTCTTTGATGAATGAAACACCAAACATCATAACTGATTATTTGACAATATAGGATGTTATTCTCGGCTGAAAGACTCCTCAATGAAACACACATTCCTAAGATGCAAGTAATAGATTCTGGGAGTGACAAGCCTCTATTAATATGAAATGTCATGAAAATCTGAGAAATTCAAACGTATAGGCTTTTTAAAATTCCCCTGCATTTTTTTTTTTTAAATTTCCATGCAGTGACTATCATATACCCTTAAAATGTGACCAAACACAAAATGAAATTTCTTCTGGTCCACATTTAGATTTCTATTAGCTTTTATATGATTGACACAGCATCATATCAAATGTACTGTGTCCAGGGTAATTAGGAGATGACTGGCAGTGAATAAAATTAACAGTATAAATGGCAGAAAGAGGGGAGAAATAGGGGGAAAATGTGGGCGGAGGGAGAGAGCATATGACACACATTTCTAATACTCTAATAGCAATATTTCTATCATTGATAAAGGACTACTCTTTAAACTAACTCCATAATTGCATATGATTCCTATAAAGAAAAAATAATTTGATAAATAATCAAAGAAGTAAAAGTTGTGTCCTTAATGGCATAAATAATTTTATCAGAGTGTGGAGCTCAAATGTAGTTTCAATTCTTCTAGAATTTGAAAGTGGTCGCTCAATTACATATGTGGACAACTATGTTGACATGTGATATAATGTCTGCTAGGAATAAATATATATATTTGATTGTTATATATACACATGCATACATGCATATACACACATACAACTGCTGAGTGTTTTACATTATAACCATTAATTATTTCTGGATGGAAGTACATATTTTAGTTAGCCTGCCCTTATTCCACCATTGTACTGATTATATATTGGATGGCTAGAAATGTAGTTTGTCTTTGTATCTTAAATTTCTGATACAGGAGAAACACATTTTAGATACACTGTAGACCACCTGCTGACATCACCTGCTGCTGATGAAACCTGAATACATACCCAGACCTAGACTTTCAACATAAAGCTGTGTTTTCTTTTTTTTTCCCCATCCTGATTTTTATTTTTGAGACATCTTATGCCAACTTTTTGCTATTAATACTTTTTTAAAGACATATCATTATTTTTATTTACATATAATGTATTATCTGCCCCAGGGTACAGATCTGTGTATTATCAGGCTTACACATTTCACAGCGCTCACCATAGCACATTGTATTTTTTCTTGTAGATTATGAGTGAGTATGTCTTACCTTTGGTGACCAGAAGGGTAAACTCTTCAGAAAATAATTCAGATTTCCTTCTGTTCAAACACAACAGGATTATACTCCCCTGCCTCTTTGAAGGTAGGTGAAATCATGTGACTCATTTGATTTGACACACGATCAAAGGGATGTATGTCTCTCCTGGACAGAAGATTTAAGAATGAATGGAAAAGTCCGTGGGTCTCTTGTATCTGTTGGCTCTTGTGGGCACATACATCACGATGGGGTCTTTGGCAGCCCATACCCTTGTTAATCACTATCAGACAAGCTTGTCTCCAACTCAACCCACTAATTTGCAAAGGACAAGGAATATGACTGAAATATAAACCTTCTTACACTCATGAAGATTTGGGTTTTTTTTGCTTTTGCCGGTATTTCAGCATAACCCAACTTAACCTGACTGATGTATCTTTCTTAATGATGCTTCTCCAAACCATCTAAACAGGGCAAAATGCGAAAAAAAAAAAAAAAAAGACAAAAAACAGTTTCATCTTGCAGATCAAAGAGTGTAATAAACAGTGAAATCACTAAGTAAGAGTAACAGAGGCATAACTGTAACTAGAAATAATTATTAGTAGTAAATTAATTTATTATAAAAGAAATGATAATGCAGTAATTAAAATTCTGGCATCTGCAAAGCAGAGACAGCAAGATTCCCTAAATAGAACAGATAGCCCAGGAACACAGCTAGTATATATAGGAATTTTATACTTGTAGAAGATGCCATTACACGTCTTTGCAGGAAAGGTAAATTATAAATTTGGCTAATGTTAGCAAAGTATTTAGAAAAAAAAATCCCTTAAATTTCTTGTCTCACAGACAAAAATAAATTCTTTTTTGCTCAAAGAAACAAATATTTAAAAACCTTCAACATTAAAAGTAAGTGTTGGTGCATATCTAATTTCAACATGAGGAACCTCATTGAAAGTGAAAGGCAACAGAAAAAGACGGACATAATGGAATAAAACTAATTACATAATTTTTGAAACATATGTATGTCAAAAATGAAAGGATAACAAAACTGGAAAGAAATAAAATAACCCCAACACATAAGAAAGAAAAAGATAGGTAAGATTGAAAAAAAAAAAAAAAAAAAAAAGCTAAGGACCTAAATAGGGAATTTCTGAAGAAATGCTTCTTTATATGGGGGGGAGGGGAGCCTTTCCTTACTGAAACAAACAAACAAACAAACAAACAAAAAAACAAGTAAAATGATGATCTTTGACTTTTGTATATTAAAAAGTATTTGATAGACATGGAAAATTGCTTCATGTAAAAGTATGCTTAAAGAAAACGTATTACCATATCCTGGAAAGAGGGAAGTAGTTTATATAATCTATTTAATAAGTAAACATACTTAATTCTGGCAGGAAATAGGGAGCATTATTAACTGGTTACCTGTATGGTATGGCTGTAACATGTATTTTCTTTCCCATCTGCTAATTAAATAACATATTTATAATTTTTAAAATTTCACAGAAGTTTCTCTCAGTTAATTCTTATAATTTCTATCATGGCATGTTTTAAGATGTTCATTGGTCAAACATACCTCTTTTGTTCAGATGAACCTATAGCATTAGCATGCTTGTTTGAGAAATGGATATAGAAAAAAACCTTCAACTATGCAAAAGCTTCTCTGCTTGACTGATTCTCAGGAAACAGCAAAAATATCTGATTGGTTTTCTAAAGTTCATCATCCTCCCCCTTTTATACTGTGAATATCAGTAAAACACTAAAATATCTTCATATATATGATATATATATAATATACATATATATATCATACTTACTAAATACCTAAGAGAATCAAGTGGCTCAAATCATAAAATATAGATTCCTGAATATTTGAAATCTTTAAAATACATATAAGTAAATATCCTGTTTTCTATCCCAAAATTGATAATATAAAACAAAGAAAAATTTTACCTTTGTTTTTAAAGGTTATGTATATTCTAGTCTATTTTGTTTTTACAATAAGTAAAACCATACCATAATCCAAAGAGGCTTTTAAAAACATTGTAGTTTCTTGCATTTCTTTCCTTTAGAAAATGTTATCTCCTGATTCATCTATATGAAGTAAAGGTCGTAATTTTAAGCTTTGTCTAATTCTACAACACCTATCAAATGACCTATGACCACTATGGGGAAAATGTAAGGATTTCTCATCATCCAACACTAATGAATACAATTTGTGTTTCCTAAAGTATATTTCTTTTGGATATTTATATTTCTCCTTGAACACTTCCATCTTAATTTGCTTGGGGATACCTTCTCATTTACTGCTAGCACAGAAAGGTCTGGACTCTGTGTGCTGTGGCTCTATACTGTCTCCGCCACTTAGTAATTTTGTGACCCTACACAAGTTGTCGTCCTATTTTGTTTTGTTTTGTGAAATGTTTTTCATATGTAAAATAAAGATAATATAATTTCAACACTTAAGTAATGTTTCTCTTCCCTTGCCTCTCTCCCCAACTAGTCTATAAAACCTCTCTCCTCTAAGGGCAGAGACCCTTCTCATTCACAGCGGGATACCATCCTAGCTTCCTTCCTGATCACAGACCCTCAGTGGCTGGGGTGAAATGTACAGGATGTGTCCTGGCATCTCACATGTACTCTCTCTCCTCTAAGCAGAGTTGGAGGTATATTCTGAGATGCCTAAAGGAACTGCACATCCTGGGCAATACAGCCAAGGCATGCTAAGCAGATGAACTCCCAAATGCCAGGATCCAGGGACAGCCACGGAAACAACCCACAGCAGGATCCAGGAAACCTGAGCATTTGTCTGGGTCCTGTCACTGAATCCCTGTATGTCCTTGGGCAAGTCACCCCATATACCCTCTGGAGCACTTTAGAACATTCCCTTTGGTATTCAGTGTTCCCATCTATAAAATGGGAAAAGCTGGACAAGAGAAAATTTCTCACTCTGACAGTCTACCTTTTCCTCCAGAGAACACAGTCTCCTAAAAGATTCATTTAACAGATTATCAAACTGCTCAATTCTTCTGTAAACAGCATCAGAAGAGAGTTTATACCTTAAGAGTTTCTGAACCCCTTGCTTCAAAATCCCTCTTACCATGTCTCTCACCTAAACCATTAAAAAAAATAAAAAAATAAAAAAGTTGATCAATACTAAACATTTTTCTGGTTATATTTTTATACATTTCTATTAGTAGACAATCCACTCTATAAATACATTATTTTCATTTATCCATGCTTTATTTTTCTCCCTGTATTTACCTGAGGTATAATTTCCATTGCCCTCTATGAGATTAAAATGAAATGCTACTACTCCTCAAGAGACTTCCTTAGCTTATGAAAAGTCTTACATAAGAGAGATAAATGTTAGTGTCTTTATTCTCAGTTGATTGTACAAATCACTTTCCTAAAGTTGGGTGGAAAATTGCCTTAGGCATATAGAATGGATTTGGTCCCTATCTCTTAAGAGAAAATAACTCCAGATTGTTGTTCTCCTTTGAGATCTCAGCCTGTAAAATACTATTCTTTAAACAGAACTTTAAAACCTCCCATTATTAAGAGGGGAGGAGTACTCATAATGTACCTCCAAACTATAATAATTTTTGCCTAAGAAGTAAAATAGTGAATATGAGTTCTGAAAACAAATTTTTTCAATGTCTTTGTCTTAACAATATAATGCTTTGAAGAAGTATACCTTAAATATGAATAAAATATAAAATAATATTTTATAAAAATATAAAATATAAAATATTCAGGTTTTTGTAGGAAACAACTGAAAGATTTATTTGATTTATATGGATGAAATCTAAAGAAGTTTTACTCCATGATTTCAGAAACATAGTTACTTTCCTTTTAAAAAAATAATAACATTTTATCTGGACACTGTAATTGTGAAGGATAGAAAATGTCAGGTTCCAAAATACTAATGTGTAGGACAAAGGTAGTGGCTTCTGAAGGAAATATGCCACCTTCATTCATTCATACTCCTGGTGTCATAGTGGGCTTAACTCAGGCAATGGCAAAAGGGATATCTGAACTGCCAATTTTTAACAGTAGCTGAAGACATTTGTAGCACCCTTAAGACAATATGATGAGTATCAATGTGGGAAGCTGGAGCCTTATCCCTGGGAAGATCAAGCTAATGTGCTACAGCAGACAATGGAGCCAACACAATACTTAACACCCTCAGGACAGGTCTTGGAAGCCAGCAAACATAAAAGCAAAAGCAAACTCCAAAATCCCAAATTATCCTACTCTTGTAGAAAACCTTAATGCACCTGTACCTTGAATACTCCAAGCACTTTTGGTCATCATATTTTAAGAATGAGTATTAGAGAAGGTCCAGAGAGGAAAAAGTAAATAGTGAGAGGATAAAAAAGCTGAATGAACATAATGTTACTCCAGTGATGGAGAGGAAAAAAAAAAAAAAAAGAGTAAGGCACAATTTAAAAATATAATACTATAGAGCAAATTTTAAAATATA
Organism: Martes martes; assembly: GCF_963455335.1. Lineage (NCBI taxonomy): Eukaryota > Metazoa > Chordata > Mammalia > Carnivora > Mustelidae > Martes > Martes martes. The sequence continues at coordinate 36,125,866 of NC_137888.1, forward strand.
ATAATTTAAGAGGCAAATATAAAGGAACACAATAGACAGCCCAGAAATATATCAATGCATACATGGTCATTTCACTTACAACAAAGGAGGAAGAACATACAACTAGAACAGTCTCCTCAATGAATGGTGCTGGGAAAACCGGATAGCTATGTGCAAAAGAATAAAACTGGACCGCTATCTTGTATGATATACAAAAGTCAACTCAAAATGGATTAAAGACTTGAATGTAAGACTTGAAACCATAAAACGCCTAAAAGAAAACAAAGGTGGTAAGTAAATCGACATTTGTCTTAGCAATTTTTTTTTTTTTTTTTTTTACCTAACTCCAAAAAGCAAAAATAAACAAATGGGACTACTACAAACTAAAAAGCTTCCATACAGTAAAGAAAGCTATCAATAAAATTAAAAGGCAATCTACTAAATGAGAGACTTTTGTAAATCACATATCCAATAAGATGTTAATATGCAAAACATAAAAAAAACTCACGCAACTCGGGGCACCTGGGTGGCTCAGTGGGTTAAGGCCTCTGCCTTCTGCTCAGGTCATGATACCAGGGTCCTCGGATCATGCATCAGGCTCTCTGCTTGGCAGGGAGCCTGCTTTCCCCTTTCTCTCTCTCTGCCTACTTGCAATCTCTTTTGTCAAATAAATAAATAAAAATCTTAAAAAAAAACAAAGAAAAAATAAAACAAACAAAAAAACTCATGCAACTCAGTAACAAACAAATGAACAAAGAAAACCCACAAACAATCCAATTAAGAAATGAGCAGAGAACCTGAACAGACGTTCTTCCAGGGAGGATATACAGATGGCCAAGAGACACATGAAAAGATGCTCAACATCACCAGCCATCAGGGAAATGCAAATAAAAACCACAATGAGATATCACCTCACACATATTAGAATGGCTATTGTCAAAAAGAAAAAAAAAAAAAAAACAGAAAACAAGTAGCTGGTGAGGATATGAAGAAAGAGGAATGCTTGTACACTGGTGATGGGAAATGTAAATTGACACAGTCACTGGAAAACAGTATGGAATATTAAAAATATAAAACAACATATGATCCAGTAATTCCACTGCTGGTTATTTACCCAAAAAAAAAAAAAAAATGAAAACACTAATTTGAAAGATTTTATGTACCCCTATGTTTACTGCAGCATTGTTTGCCATAGCCAAGATATTGACACAACCCAAGTTTCCATCAATAGATGAATGGATATGGAAGATGTGGTTTGTGTGAGTGTATGTATGTATGTGTGTGTAGATATGTATGTAATGGCATATTACTCGGCCATAAAAAAGAATGAGATTTTTGCCATTTGCAACAACATGGATGAACCTAGACGGTATGATGCTCAGTGAAATAAATGAGTCAGAGAAAGACAAACACAAAATGACTTCACTCATATGTGGTATTTAACAAACAAAACAAATGAACAAAGAACAAAGAGACAAAGGTAAAAAAGGCTTTCAAATAAGAGTAAAAACTGGGGGTTGCTAAAAGGGAGGTGGGGGTGAAATAGATGAAGAGGGTTAAGAGTACACTTGTCATAATGACACTGAGCAATGTATAGAATTATTGCATCATTATATTGTACAACTAAAATAATATAAACTGTATGTTAATTATACTTCCATACAAATAATAAAAAATGAAAAGATATATGCATTTCTATGTTCACTGCGGCATTCTTTACTATAACTAAGACGTGAAAACAACCTAAGTGTCCATCAATAGAAGAATGGATAAAGAAGATGTGGTATATATTCATCCATAAAAAGGAATAAAATCTTGCCATTTGTGATAACATGGATGGACCCTGAAGGTATTATGCTAAAGGAAGTAAGTGAGATAAAGACAAATACTGCATGATTTCACTTACATGAGGAATCTAAAAAACAAAACAAGCAAAAACAAAAACAAAAACAAAAACACCCAGACTCATAGATCCAGAGAAAAGATTGGTATTTGCCAGACAGGAGAGAGGTTGAGGGATGGGAGGGCAAAATGGGTGAAAGGTGTTAAGTCCATGTTTCCAGCTATAAAATAAATAAGTTGTAAGTCCCATAAGGTACAGCATGAGAAATATAGTCTTGAATGAAATTGTATTAACTCTGTCAGGTGACAGATTGCAACTAGACCTATTGTGATGACCATTCCATAAAGTATACAAATGTTGAATCATTATGTTGTGCACCTGAAAGTAATATAATACTGTATGTCAACTATACCTCAGTAAATTCTAAAAAAAAAAAAAAAAAAAAAAAAGATTTAAGGATGTAAATTAATTAAAGTAGGTGAGTACATTACAGCATTTAACAAAAATATAGAATGGCTTACATTATTGTATAAGCCAAGGAAATGTATAGTTTTAAGATGAGCTTAAAATGAAAACAAAAAAACAGACAGTCTTCAGAAGGGTCACAAATATCAGAAAATAAGAGAATTCATGATGTTTCCATAGCGGGATCATATACTTTATTATCCAAACAAGGATGATGTTGAGAATAAAAGAATGGTTAGAAGTAAGTATACAGATACACGTGTAAACCAGGAGAGTCAAATTGGGAAGTACTCTCACATGATATTTAGGAAATACTTCCTTTGAACCTTTAAGTTAATATAAGGAACAAAACGCATCTGTCCTTCTAGAGCATAGAAAATGTCCTTGCTTGCTACTGTTAAAGTAAATCTGGACTTTAAAAGCACACTTTAGAGATTGTTACCTGAGAAGTGTAATGTTTTAAGACGAAATAGTACTAAGCTACAGCTAATAGATTTTGAAATACCATACTTAGAGTTATATTCTTCAAAGAAGAGAAAAAGGAGTCTCTCTTTTCTGCCTTGTTTCAAATGTATCATTTGTATTCTTAGAGTAGATAACATATTAAATAAGTTCATTATTATATGACTATAACTTCTAAGTGTGTTTTTTATCTGTAGGAAGAAGGAGAAAAGAAAATGCCAGACTCTGAGAAGGTTGCAGAGTATGATTCTGAAGAAGTACTATATTGAAATAGACCAATCTAATATACACAACCTAGTTTCAGGAGAAAGCTAAAACTGTAGATAATATTTAAGAACTGTGCTAATTCAATTAAAAAAAATACTTTGGAAGATATAATCTGTTAAGGTGTAAATAACTGATGTAAGTACCCACATAGATATGATCACATATCCTGAACTAAATTTATAAAATAAACTATTAAAAAAAATAAAATTCAAAGGAGAAAAATGTCCACCTCATATATCTCATATATATCCAAGACCATACTTAACATTTCAACTTGGAAATGTCAAAGGCATTTAAGAATCACATTTCCAAAATTCACTTACCTTCTCAAGCCAGACCATTGGAAAGAGAATTTCAGACTCTGAGAAAGCTATATCCCTGGTACATCACTTTCACTAATTCTTCTGTCCAATTCACCAAGTTCTGTTGATTTAACTTAAGAACAAAAACAAAAACAAAAACAAAACACACACACACACAAAACAAAAACAAAAGAAAACTCTCATCTAAGAGCCCTTATCCATCTCCATCTTCAACTACCAAGACAAAACTACCAGCATCTCTTGCCTCAATTACTGCAGGTCATTCAAATAAATGTTCTTCCCTATGTACATCTCTTTTCCCCAGTCCATTTCATACCTTGCAGCCAATGTAAACTTTAAATGTAAATAAAGATAATCGTATCAGTCCTTACCAATACAAGCTCATTACTGTAAGGATAAAGACAAAGACCCCTACTATAGTTTGCAAGACCCACAACTCTGTTCCAGCTTCTCTCTTTAACCTCATTTCAAACCAGTATTTCTCTTAATCTCTCTAATCTAGTAACACTAGCTAACATCCATGTTGCTATATTATCATACCTGTGTTGGCACATTTTACCTCTGCTTGAAATTCCACCAAGCTCTTTCTACCACTTCATCCAGTTACTTGAATTCAGCCTTCATTACCAGTCCAGAAATTATTCATTAACACCTCCAAATTAAATGATGTTGCCTTTGTTACAGATGCAAAAAGCTCCTTGATTTTTTTATTATTAATATAACAATTTAGATTCAGATTTTAAAGATATTATTTGATTAGTATTTGTCTTTAGACATGTAGTTCAATGAAAAAAGGCTTATGTCTGACATATTAAAAATGTAAATAGGTAGTTTGGAATAAAAGTGTGTCTGCAGTACCCATATTGCCAATATTTAGTGTCTTGCCTAACATATTGAATATGTGAATAAGTATTTTTGAATAACAGATAGCCACTAAATAGAGTCATTAACAATCTGTTCCTTCACAGTACATGCATTTTGACTTGCATTAAGCAACAGAATGCAGCGCAAGTGCTGTTCTGTATCTCCCAAATCTAGGCCTAAAGAAGACTGTCAGCTTCCATTTCTCGTATTTTGTAAAACCAACAACCATGCTGTAAGCAAATTCAGTATATTCTGCAGGGGAAAGAGAGAGACAACAAAAGAAACTTTGGAGAAAATGATACAAGGAAAGAAGGTGGCCATGGGAAGGAATACAGAATTACCCAGATACTGAGGGAAGCTTTCCTGGACCTTCCCGCCTAACCCAGTTGCTAGCAGAATGCCGCTGAATAAGTTTCCCAACTGGTTTCATAGAATAACCACCTGGAAAAGTACTGCCCCAAATCCCAATCCATACTGTCACAAGAAAGAGTTCACGGCTTGTCACTAAGTTTTAGGGTAGTTTCTTACACACCAATTGCAAGTGGAAAAAATGAACACCCATTATTGAAGTTCTCAGAAAGATATGTGTTCTTTAAAAATAACATTTAAGGTTTATTCCATTCTCAAGACAATACAGGAGGTCATGGATATAAGAACTGAGACACAGAACACCTTTTATGTTGAATAAGCAACGGAAATCTAGTCAAGGATTTTTTAGTAGAATAGTGATATTATTATTATTTTTTAAGATTTTATTTATTTATTTGACAGAGATCACAAGTAGGCAGAGAGGCAGGCAGAGAGAGAGGAGGAAGCAGGCTATCTGCTGAGCAGAGAGCTGGATGCGGGGCTCAATCCCAGGACCCTGGGATCATGACCTGAGCCGAAGGCAGAGGCTCAACCCACTGAGCCAGCCAGGCGCCCCGAATAGTGATATTATTGAAACTACTCCTTAGAGGGCGCCTGCCTTCAGCTCAGGTCATGATCTCAGGGTCCCAGGATCAAGCCCTGCATTGGGCTTTCCACTCATTGGGGATCCTGCTTCCTCCTCTCTCTCTACCTGCCTCTCTACCTACTTGTGGTCTCTCTCTTTCTCTCTCTCTCTCTCTGTCAAATAAATAAAATCTTAAAAAAAAAAAAAAAAAGAAACTACTCCTTAGAAACATTAATACCATGATACATATATATTTATTTTTGTTTGCTTAAATACCATTTCTTATAGGACTGAAAAGATTTGATGAAATACACTAAGATAAAATAAAAATAAAATATATCGGAAAGAAAATAGGAGGAAAAAATGAGATTGAGCCAGAAGAAAATAAATTTACAAAATATACTCTTGGACCTTTGTTATAAGATCTCTAACAGCTCCTGTGGCCTCTTTGGAGGTGGTCTTAATTTTAATTAGGTAATCCTATTCAAGTGATACTTTCCTAAGGAACCAAAATTCATATTAGGCCTAGACTAAATTTTTAATAGTCTGAACTAACTCTTCTTTTACATAGTTTATCATAGTTTTTCCTATCCTTTAGAATCTGAGATCCATAAACTGTCATAACTCTTTTTTTCAGGAAACAGGTGGTATGCATGCCACCAATTATACTCGTTACATTTTCTGTATACTTTCATAAACCCTAGGTAGTTTTCTAGTAGTCTGTGTAATGCCTTCTCTATCTTCAGATGTGAAAGGTGTTTCTTTTTTTTTTTTTTCATTTTATTTTATTTCTTTTCAGTGTTTCAGAATTCATCGTTTATGCACCACACCCAGTGCTCCATGCAATACATGCCCTCCATAATACCCAGCACCAGGCTCACACAACCCCCAGCCCTCTCCCCTCCAAAACTCTCAATTTGTTTCTCAGAGTCCACAGCCTCTCATGGTTTGTCTCCCCCTCCAATTTCCCCCAACTCATCTCCTCTCCATCTCCCAATGTCCTCCATGTTATTCCTTATGCTCCACAAGGAAGTGAAACCATACGATAATTGACTCTCTCTGCTTGACTTATTTCACTCAGCATAATCTCTTCCAGTCTGTAAGGGTGTTTCTTAAAAGAGTTCCACAATCTCTATTCCATACACTTGGAGGTAAGTATATTTCAGAATTCAAAATCTGGATATTACAGAAATGTGAAACTGCCTACATATCGTATTTTATGTAAGACCTATAAGGAGTTTGGTGAGCACTCCATAACACTGAATATTAACATTTCTGCTGCAAATGTATTAATATTCACATAAAGTAAGTTTTGTAAAGACTGTAAGGAACCTCTAGTCATCTTTTCTCCCAATGGAATTCAAGTAAAGTCATGTTTTGCTTTCAAATAGAGTTATTAAAGACAGTTTGTTTTCTGTGCACTTCAGATAGAACTAAGCGTTAAGGAATGTGATTTTTAATTTCCTGAATCCTATCTCTCCCTAGGGTTGTCATTCCAATCTTCTCCTTAAATTGATTCCTTTCCTTTTTTATTAGACATCTTTGGTCCCCAGTCATGTTCTTTCACCAAGTAACCAGTCAAACCTCTTCCTTTATAACTTTGTCTTTGAATTAAGTTAGATTTGATACAGAGTTGTCTTAGATATACTCCCTCTTTTTTAATCTAAATTAGACTACAGGCCTAATTTATCCCTTGAAGCTTCAAGTCTCCTTTAAAGTATTTCCCCTCTGCTTTTTTATTTCTCCATATTTCTCTGCCTGCACCACTCTACTACTGAAACTATTTCCTGAACCACTATCTTTTATTCATTTCAAGTATCCTGTAATTTTTCTATCTTTTTTACTACTTCCTTGTGCTATGCCTAATTACCAAGTCACTTCAGAAGAACTACTCTGTAAAGATATCTTCTTGGTCTTTACACAGTTATGAAGTCATCTGGCTTTATTTCTTTTCAAGTGGATCTTCTATCTCTGACATGGTAGGGTCATTTACTACTTTTTATTTTTAAGTTATATGTTTCTGAAAATAAAGCCAGACTATTGATCTCAGATATTCATGAGGAAAATTAGCAAAGGGTAAATGATAGAGGCCGCAGAATGATGTCAAGACAGACAAGCTACACAATTTCTGGACCAATGCCTGCACACTGGATAAAGGTCAATGCTTACAGGTTCAATACTAAAATTTCCTCATGATCAAGACCTCACAGAAAAGCCATTAGACCGAGTAAAAATGTTAAATCCATAAGTACTTGTAAAGGCTATGAGGAAAATTTGCCCTAACCTAGGCCTTACAATAAGTTCAAAAATTTTGGAGCCTAGAGACTCCACCAAAAATCTCACTATTTATTATTTGGGTCTGCACATTTCACTTGCTCTTTTATCTCTGAATAGCCCCAGATCAGGAACCAGACCAGTGTAGTCTCTCCTGTAACATAATTAAAACCACCTCTCTACTTAGTGTAAATTCTGAATCAATAAAACAAGCAGGAAAACACATAGAAGTCCAAATATCACCTTTCTTGTTGATACAATCTAGAGTGAGGGATGAGGCTTAATGGGATTTCTATAAACAGTCTTGCTAACAGAATCCCAAACAAGAGTTAGGCTTCCCTATCCAGAAATAAAGAAAGGGAATTATATTAATTTGTATTTCTGCATAGCAAATGATCAGAAACTTAGTGGCTTGAGGAAACAAACATCTACTATCTTACCGTTTCCATGGATCAAGAAGCAGGCATCAGTTAAGGGGGCTGCTGTGCTCAGGACCCTAATGCTGTTTGCCATACTGCATTTTCATCTAGACATATGCCTAGGGAAGGATCTTCCCAACTTTTTCAGTGTTAACAAAATTCATCTCCTTGCAGTTACATGACTGTAGGTCACAGTATCTTACCAGCTGTTGATGAGAAGCTGCCTTACAGCTTCTTACAGGTCTTACAGGTCACTGCACTTTCATGTTTCTTGGCTTCTCCGTAAGAATTTCATGCTATGGGTGCCTGGGTGGCTCAGTGGGTTAAAACTCTGCCTTCAGCTCAGGTCATGATCTCGGGGTCCTGGGATCGAACCCTACATCGGGCTCTGCTCAGTGGGGAGCCTGCTTCCCCCCACTATCTGCCTGCCTCTCTGCCTACTTGTGATCTCTCTCACTCTAAAATAAATAAATTAATTAATTAAAAAAAAAAGAATTTCATGCTATGACTGTTTACTTCTTCAAGACCAGTAGTAAAATTTTTCATTCCAGTCTCCTAAATCAGAATCTTATGTGATGTATTGCAATTACAGGAATGACATCTCATCACCTTTGCTATATTCTATTTGTTAGAGGCAAGTGATAGATTCTTCTCAAACTCAAGGGGAAGGTCATACACAAGAGTTTGATGCAATGAAGTCCCCTTGGTGTGTATGTATCACAGAATTTATGGTCAGTTACTGATTCATGGTACCAATAAGGCAAAATAACAGACTCAAAGCAAGCAAACACATTAAAATAACTTTTTCATATGTATATCATCTATTCCTGGTCCTAAAGATAGCGGGTAAAAATATATATATATATATTCTGAGGATCATTAAGATTATATGAGCTTTGTAGTTATATAGGCCAATATTCTTAATCAACTTGGCTAGGATATATTTGCCAATTATTCACTCAAACACTAATCTAGGTTTTGCTGTGAAAGGTAATATATGTATCTGATTAAAGTCCATAGTCAGTTGACTTTAAATAAGATAAATTATCCTAGGTAATCTGGATAGGCCTGATTCAATCAGTTCAAAGACTTCAAGAGTAGAACCCAGGTTTCCCTGGGGAAGCATAAATTCTATCTATAAATAGCATCAACTTATGTTTGAGAGTTTCATTCTGCCCTTCCTGATGGCCTGCACTATGGATTTCAAACTTGTCTTGTTCCCCACGACTGCTGCCTCCTAAGGGTGCATGAAGGAAGAAGGAGGCACATACAAGTCAACTGTAAGAGAAACAGAGCAGGGGATGACAGCTGAAAGGACTGTTGCACTGTTGCTCAGAATAATTCCTCAGTTCCGTATTTATTAGGTTCATGATAACACCAACAAAGAAGAAGTTTATACATTAAGTCATAGGTCTTGTAGGTAAACAAGAAGGAATGTGAGTCACACGTTGGTCACAACCAAGTCTTGTAGGTAAACAAGAAGAGTAGAGTGTGCCTGGTCAAACAGCATGGGATTTATACTCGAGCAAGCACGCTTAAAGGGATTACCTTAACAGCAGGCTTTCTCCGAGGCAGGGAAGACACCAAAAAAGGGAAGAAGGTGGTGTTCCACCCTGAGCCAGTGAGGCATCCCCAGCTGCTGGGCTTCAAGGACGTGTATCATCCTCTCCACCAGAGGCCTGCTGCTAGTACATGTTTTTCTCAAGGTCATCTTTAAGCATGTTTGGTGACCAGTACAACTCCTCATTAGTTATATTTTAAGCAGTATATTATTCTGAGGGATGGTTACACACAATCACATAAGCCAATTCCTTAGAACAACTCTCTCTCCCTCTCCTCCTTCTCTCTCTCTGTAGATAAATAGATGATAGACAGATGGATAATAGATGATATACATAAAACATACATCTATATATAAAATCTCTCTCTATATACAATATATCTTTAAAATTTATATCTATATCTATATATAGTACACAAATTAGGTCTTCCACTGGTTCTGTTTCTCTGGTTGAACCCTGACTGATGCTGTAGTAAGTCAGAATCTTAAATACATTTGGTGTAATTATAGTACAACCTTTCACATAACATAGCTCAATGTAAATACCTACCATAATAACACAAAAAAAACTTTATTTAAAAAATTCTGTAGCATGTTTTACAACCAGTTTCAAACTAAAGTACACAGAGAATGACAACCTTGTATTTGTATACTGTCCCTTGGTCCCTAAATCCCTATGGACAGAGAAACCAGTCTGAAAGATCCAGCCCTCAAGCCTCCGTGGTCCCCTCAAGAGATGAAGAAATCGTCTCAGTACAACTGTGATCTAGCGAGCCAAAAAACACTGGCTTGGCAGTCCTGCCTTAGGACCAAAATAATATGATCTAAGCACACCATTCTTTTGTGGATTCACTTAATCCAGAAATAAGACTTCAGAATAAGAATGAAATACATAGTTGGGAAAATTGGACAGCCATAAGCAGAAGATTGAAACTGGACCATTTCCTTATACCATACACAAAAATAGACTCAAATGGATAAAATACCTAAAGTTGAGACAGGAATCCATTAAAATCCTAGAGGAGTACATAGGCAGCAATCTTTTGACCTCACCACAGCAATTTCTTGCTAGATATGTCTCCAAAAGCAAAAAAAAAAAAAAAAAAAAAGGCAAAAATCAACTACTGGGACTTCATCAAGATAAAAAGCTTTTACACAGCAAAGGAAACAGTAAAAAAAAAAAAAAAAAAAAAAAAAAAAGATAACCAACAGAATGGGAGAAGATATTTGCAATTGACATTATCAGATAAAGGGCTAGTATCTAAAATCGACAAAGAACTTATCAAACTCAACACCCAAAGAACTAATCCAATCAAGAAATGGACAGAATAAATGAACAGGCATTTCTGAAAAGACATATAAATGGCCAATAGATACATGAAAAAATGCTCAACATCACTTGGCATCAGGGAAATACAAATCAAAACCACAATGAGATACAACCTCACACCAGTCAGAATAGCTAAAATGAACAAATCAGAAAACAACAGGTGTTGGCAAGGATGCAGAGAAAGGAGAACCCTCCTACAATGTTGGGGGGATGCAAGTTGGTGCAGCCACTCTGGAAAACAGTATGAAGGCTCCTCAAAAAATTGAAAATAGAGCTACCCTACAATCCAGCGATTGTACTACTGGGTATTTATCCTCAAAGATACAAAAGTAGTGTTACAAAGGGGCATCTGCACTCTAATGCTTATAGCAGCAATGTCCACAACAGCCAAACTATGGAAAGAACCCAGATGTCCATCGACAGATGAATTGATGAAGAAATATGGTGTATATATATACAATGAAATATTACTCAGCCATCAAGAGAAATGAAATCTTGCCATTTGCAATGACATGGATGGAACTAGAGGGTATTATGCTAAGCCTAGAAAGTGAATCAGAGAAAGATAATTATCATAGGATCTCACTGACACATGGAATTTAAAAAATAAAACAGGATCATAGGGGAAGTGAGGAAAAAAAAAAAAATCAAAGCCAGAGAGAGAGACAAATCATAAGAGACTATTAATCATAGGAAACAAACTGAAGGTTGCTAGAGGGGAGAAGGGTGGAGGAATGGGATAACTGGGTGATGGACATTAAGGAGGGTAAGTGATATAATAGGCATTAGGTATTATATAAGACTGATGAATCACTGATCTCTACCTCTGAAACCAATAATACATTATATGTTAACTGAATTTAAATTTTAAAAATTTAATTAAAAAATTTAATAAAAATTAAATTTAAAAAAATAAAAAATTTTAATTAAAATTAAAATTAAAATTAAAATTTTAAAAGAATGAAATACATAACTTTAGATAATTATCAATAAACATTTATTCTCTTAAGAGAAGTTTTGATAAGAATTGCACAAAAATAAGATAAGTTATTGATACAGATAAAGAATTAGAGTCCAACTAATCTATGATGTTTATGAAGAAAAAGCATATGTGTATCAATATATAGATACAAATAATTTTAGAATGTATTATATAAGGATATAAGTTTCTGTCTGCTTCAGTACAAAGAGGTATGATTTATCAAGAAGCAAAGATTTATGTTAAAGCCATAATAACTAAATGCCTGACTTTAAAAAGAGCATCTATATTTTGTTAAATCTTGAAAAATATAATACCATGAACCATTTAAGATTATCCAGAGCAAAATATGCCTACACAACAGAATGAGGTGTTTTGTTGTTTGATTATTATTGTCTTACATAAGATTATACTATGAGCCAGGAAAAATATTATGAGACTTCCACTGAAAATTATGATTTTAGATTTAGTATAGTCAAAGCATCAGTTTATATAAGATAAAAAGCAAAATGAGTTGATATAGCAAGAAAAAGTGTGGATTCTGTTATACTGGCTCACAGAGTTAGAAATCAAAAATATTGGATATAAAAAAATTCTAATCATAATATAACAGTAGAAACTGTAAGAATTGGGGTTTCTAGGTAGAAACAGAAGCTTAAGAAAACCAGATTTTTCACCTCTAGGTGACTTTGAGAATGGTATTGCTTTAAGAGAAACGGTAAAAAGGAAGAAGACTAGCGGTGATGGAATGGAGTAGAGGGAAGGACAGGTTCTCAAGTAATGGCAATCATAGGACCTCAAGGTGGAGACAGTAAGCAATGATCTAGAATTAAGGTCCATCATCTAAGTATAGTTTCTATAAGAAACACAGATTCTGGAGACTTCTGCCCAGGTGTGTTACTTAAATGCAGACTAAAAAGGGTGGAAAAGACTTAAAAAACCTGGAAATGGAGGCAAAACACCAAGGCAAAATACAAACGTTAAGGACTCTACAGAAGAAATAACTTCATTCTGCCACCCAGGGAAATAGAAGCAAAAGCAATAAGGCAAAACACAGCAGCCCATGATCCTGAGAGTAAGCCTACCTCATTAAAACAGAATCTAATAACTTCTGGATTGTGGAGAATCCAGGACAGCAGCAATTTTTATACACATGTTTCATCAGGTAAAAACACACACTTTATAAAAAGGATTAAAAGCAAACATATGCCAAAAAAAAAAATTGCGAATGGCAAAGGCTAACAGTTTTAACTGCTCATAATAAATTTATACATTGTGAATGTGCTGTGGAAACTTTATAATCCTGATTTGGGTCTTTAAAAAAACCAACCAAGTGGCTGAGTCCAGCATGTTTTCTTACTTTACAGAAATTAACCAATAATTGTCATTACCACTTCCCAAAGTGATGTTAAGTAATTGGAATTACATTATTTGAGCTCTGTTTACAAGACAGACACATCAGGAGTGGGGAAAAAAGCATTGTCCATAATATAATAAATAAAAATCATTGGAAGTTTTTTCTTAAACAAAAAAATTCATCAATATCAAGATTCAATTGCAGTTGAAATGAACTGCAATTCACTGACACTGGAATTAAACATTTAAAAAGTATTCACATTGATGTGTAATATACTGTCATTCATATAATTATCACTTAACACATTACTTATTTTTTGGATTGCATTTATTCATTCATTCATCTATAAATATTTATTGAACACAATGTATCTCCCAAGTATCTGAAATGTGAGGGGGAAAAAAATTGAGTTTTACTCTCAAAAGTTCTTAATTCTTAAGGAGAAAAGACACATAAACAGATAAACAATATTTATTATGGGAATCACAATGACAGAAATAGGTAAATATGAAGATGGCTTCTGTAAATAGTTTACACCTGAGCTGAAACACAAAGATTTAACAGCAGTTAGGCAGATAATGTTTGGATGGAAAAGACATTCTAGATCGAATACAAAAGCAATCCTAGGAAGATGAAAAATAACTAGGAATGTGTAATGATTTAAGAACATCTTATAATTCCCACAGTATAAAATTAAAGGCTAAAGAGAGATGTGGGGAAGCAAACAGGCTAGAATGATACGTTAAGAGTCCTGACATTTATCTTGGAGTCCATCTGGAAAAGCAGATCTGCAGGGTGTTAATAGATATTATAAATGAATAAAAGGGGTTCATTGTTAAGTAAATTTAAAAAAATCAATGAAACAAAATAAAGCATTTTCAAAATTTTAATAAGCCTCTATGCTTTGTAAATTACCAAACATAACTGATTCCTAAACTCATTTTTTTCCAGGTAATTTTTAAAAGAAGTATCTTCAAGGACAAGAATTCCATAAAAAATTCTACTACCAGAAAGGATGGATAACATTGAAGATTTCATATGTGGAAATAACAAGACCAGATTTACAATTTAGAAGTACTTCTTTCAGGATTTTTGTGGAGGCTTGGCTACAGGTTAAAATAAATGGATGTATGAAGGCCAGGTAATTGGCTGCACAGGGCAAATGATAATGATGTAGTACAGAGAGCAGTAAACAAGATTATGTTAAGGAACTGGAATCCATAGCATTTGTGTCTGGATGAAAGGGTAAAGGGAGAAGAAGAAACCATTACTTCTGGTCTTCTAGATGAGAAAGTGATCACAAAATGACATAAATTATAGAATCTTTTTAGGGAAAAATGATGAGTTAAGATTTGGAAACACAGAATACAAGGCACTCTCGTAAATAGCATTGGTAATGCCCAACAAGCCATATTTACAAAACCCTGAAGCCTGTGGGAAAAATCTGTCACAAGAGGATTTCTGACATTGGTAGCTTTGGTTTTTGTGGAATTTCTTCACAGAAAAATATCATCTCCATTTACTTTTCCGAACTGTTCTCATTCACATGATGGTATCATTCAATTTGCTCACCCAGTTTAGATCACATATCTGTTTATACTTATTTAACATATACACACCCATTGTATTTGCACCACTGGTAAATGTTTCAGCTACAAAATTGGCATTGGAGTAATTCAAGATAGACTAAGTTATCCCTCAGTGCCTCAGTAATAAATAGTCCAAAAAATCAGTGCCTTGAAACAGCCAAATTGGGCTATGATTCCAGGCAATTCTCTAAGGGAGGACCCTCCAGGTGATGACATCTCATTCCAAAATACTCTAATTTTATGTACTATGTGTATCAGTATGTACTTCCATTATCATGGTGAGCTGGGAAAAAGAGCCTGAAGAATCACCAACTGGCTTTTAAATGTTAAGTATTTCTACCTAAAAGTGAAGCAGATTTTGCTTTAAAAGCAATTCACTATGCCTCCTATAACTTCAAAGAGATGGGAAAATGCAACAAAAAAGAACCAGAAATATTGCTAAGCAGGAGCAGACACTATTCTAAATTAATTACCTAACTGACCAAGTCTTATTTAGGGTTTAGCACAGTGATAGCTCTGTAATAAATATTGTGCATGTCTAAGAAAAGGGAAGTTGATACAATAAAAATGTTCCCAATCATTCCCTCAATACCAAAGAAGACATTAATTATGAACAATGATAATTAAAAAAAAATAACCCCTGGAGTTTGTTTTGGAGAATATATTACATACTACTGCCACCTCATCTCTGACCACTTAGAATCTGACCACTTCCACCTTAGTTGAAGATGGAAATGTGAAAGCATCCTGTGTATTACCCAGAATGTGATTTTATATGAAAAAGATGTACTCTAAGTCCTGTCAGAAAAATCACAAATGCCTAATGATGACAATAATAACAATAATAATGATAATAATAAAAATACATAAATAAAATAATACAACTGTCATGTTCTACACATTTTGCCAATCACTCACAAATGCCAAAGTCTAGACTCTAGAGAAGAAATTTCTGTTGATGTCATTAGAAATGAAACCAGACATTGTGTGCCTGGCAAATAATTTTTCAAATATGCTACAATTATAATATATGGTATTAATTCTGTATTGGGGGGAAAATACCAAAACATGTATATATAAATAGGTTCTTATATTTCTCTCCTATGTTCTGCCATTGCAGGAGAGAAGCCAATGGAATCATTATGAAACACACTGACTCTTTTAAGGAAGATTAACAAATTTGGCATCTAGAGATTCCTCCTTTGGCCTTAGCTTCTATATTTTGCAGAATCATTTTCATTTTAGGAAACTGGTATTGTAAAGTGTAATGTGTCCTCATGTGATTTCTCAAACAAATGAGAGTTTTTAAAATATCACTTTGTAATAATAAAAATATATTCATGGCCTTGAATTATTATACTGTTTATAACTATTCCCTTGGTGTGAATTACTTTGTAACAATTCAAAGCCTGCTCACTTGGCTTAATTAAAGTGTTCCCATTCTTACAAAGTGTATAAGTGGAGTAGAATTATTTTAAAATATGTCATTTTGGGGGAAAGAGTCTGATTAGTATTTGATTTAGTGGTAAAGAGAAATGAATTTAGCCATGGGCAGCAGAGCTCTGAGAACCAATGAGAATGTTGGGTAAAGTGAGACTATGAAGATATAAAAAGAAAATACTTTCTGACTTTAAGCCTATTTCCCCAAATCATAAGGGACAAACTAATGCTAAGTCTTCCAGTATTTTTTGTTTATTTGTTTAACAAGCAAGTCACATTGATAATAAATGAAGACCCCTGTACCTCCTGAGTTCCACAACCAACATGCAGATGCCAGGTATAAGATAGTATCCTAGATTTCAAAATTTTCATAAACTTGATTTGTCATTGTAGATCATTTTAAGTGTCCATACTTATGTAATGTACCCTTGTTTAAAAACATTTTTTTAAGTTTTTATTTAAATTCCACTATAGTTAACATACAGTATAATGTTAGTTTCAGGTGTATAGTACAGTGATTCAACACTTACAACACCCAGTGCTCATCACAATAAATGCATTCCTTATTCTCCATCACCAGTTTATCTTCAATGAAATTTGTGTACAGAGATATAGGAAAGAGATATGTGATCACTAGTAAGTGACAAAGAAAAATTACTCTTTTTCTAAAGATCGTCTTTGGGTAAGAATTGAAAAGCTAGAATATCACATTAACCTTAAAAATTGCTTGCTTTAAGGATGACTATAATTTAGCTTTCCACAAAAAAAAAAAATACACATTTGAATACAAAATATAAATTCTTATCAGCATCACATATATTTAAAAGTTACCTTCAAAACAGAAATTCATTGGCCAGAAATGTAGTTATAAGTAAAGTACTGCATATCCAATTTCTATTATCCATGCACTCATTTGGAAAAGAATACCATGCTTAAAGTTTGTATTCATTTCTTTTTTTTTTTTTTTTTAAGATTTTATTTATTTGCCAGAGAGAAAGAGAGAGAGTACACACAAGCAGGCAGAGAGGCAGGCAGAGGCAGCGAGAGAAGCAGGCTCCAAGCCGAGCAAGGAACCCGACACGGAACTGGATCCCAGGATGCTGGGATCATGACCTGAGCTGAAGGCAGCGGCTTAACCAACTGAGCCACCCAGGCGTTCCCTGTATTCATTTCTGTATTAACCAATATAAATAGGGAGAAACACATTTAAGTCTAATAACAGAGTTTTTTTGTTTTTGTTTTTGTTTTGTTTGTTTGTTTTTTTAAAATAGCACAGACTAGATTATTTCTTCATGTAAATTATGGCACCTCTACATGACTGCCCTTCATTTCAGCAGCAATATAGACCAAAACCTCTAGACATCAAAATAATAAATAATTTTCCTACTCATCAAATACCTTTCTATATTATACACTATACACTTTAAAAGGACATCATTTCCTAGAGACGTTGAGAGTGAACTAAATTTTTTAAGCATCATGATATGTGTGTTGTAATGAGCACTGTGCTATATTATCCTTACTTCAATATGATCAAATGCTGGTTATATATCTGAGATTCTTGGAACAGAACTGAGAGGATCACGAGGATTAAAGACATATGAAATGTTAAATCCTTAATCATTTTTCACACATTTTATGGCTAGCCTATCCTTTCTCATAACTCAGTAAGGTTGAGATGATGAGTAGTGGAAAATAGTCAACTAATTAAATTTCAGACTTTCAAAAAGGTCAAAATAGTACAGTATATTACTAAACTTCAAAGCATAAATGGAGCATGCAAAAGCCAATACTCCATTCTAGCGACAAAACCAGAAAAAAAAAAAGTGAAAGGAAATTGAACAAAATTGTCTCACTGCTTCAGGTGTGACAATCAAAATTTAGCTACAATTTTAAGTGCATAGTGAGGTGTTTGCTAGAAAATAGCAAAGGGGGGCGCCTGGGTGGCTCAGTGGGTTAAGCCTCTGCCTTTGGCTCAGGTCATGATCCCAGGGTCCTGGGATCGAGCCCCACGTCGGGCTCTCTGCTCAGTGGGGAGCCTGCTTCCTCCTCTCTCTGTCTGCCTCTCTGCCTACTTATGATCTCTGTCTGTCCAATAAATAAATAAAAAAATCTTTAAAAAAAAAAAGAAAATAGCAAAGTTTTTTTTTTGATAGTTTATTTTTACAACTGTCCCTTTGAAGTTACATCTAGATTGTACTTCTTGAATACAGTTCAAACTACAGATTATAGATTATAAATATGCTTTAGAGTATAAATTTTAATCTATATTTCTAAAATCTATACTTAGAAATTATCATATGAGACAAATTCTCC
Source organism: Martes martes (assembly GCF_963455335.1). Lineage (NCBI taxonomy): Eukaryota > Metazoa > Chordata > Mammalia > Carnivora > Mustelidae > Martes > Martes martes. The sequence goes on from NC_137888.1 coordinate 36,144,268, forward strand.
CTTAGTTACATGTCTGAAAACCTATTCTTAAAGTTTTCTTTAACAGTCAAGTGAATTTCCATCTCCTATCCATTTAATGAACAACCATCAGTATGGTCAGATGGGATAAAATGGCTTACATAAATAGTACACCAAAAACAATGACAATATTATAAAATGTGCATAGTCACATACTATCATATTTTATCTTATATTAACACAATTCTTAGTGTTTCTAATATTCGGGTATTAAAGAAAAAACACACTAAAAACAAATGTACCTGTGGAGCTTCTTGCTGCTTTCCTTGGTATTCTCTAGCAACCTAAATGTCATTTATCACCCATCTCTCAAGGCTCAGTTCTTCCAATTTTACTTAAAGAAAAAAAAATGTCCTTATGAGTGATGTTTTCCTTATTTAAAATGGTAGCTTATAGCTCATCTCAGTAAAATTGTTTTAAGTAGTCAATAAAGAATGCAAGTAAAGTATATAGTGCAGGACTTGACAGAGACCAGATGTTTTTAGAAGCATGGCCTTTTATTAGATATGGCTTTGAAGCATGACCTACATTAGCTGGAAATTGCAATCACAGTTCTTCATAATTATATATCCTCTAGAATATTATACAACCACTCCAACTAAACATCAGTTTTCCAAAGGTATAGAATGAGCAAACTGATACCTCCCTGATATATTCACTGTTCTCAGGGATTAGGATTCAGGTATCTTTGAAGAGGTCATCATTCTACCATCCATACCCTGTGTGGACTCATGTTGTAAGACCTGTCTTTTGGACACATTATATTCAGACAAGCACATTGTTTCAAAATTTGTTCAGATTTTCAATTTCACAATGAGATGATTGCTATAAAATAGCACTATAATAAGCTCATAATTTTAATATACAAATCTATTTAGTGGTGTGTGCTTATATACACATGCATATATATATGCATGTATGCATATGTATACACAGAGATATATAAATACAGTCATGATGATGTGTATATATATGTGTGTATGCTAGAAATGATAACACTCTAGTATAAATCAGCAAATCTAGTGTTTCATTTTGCTTTCTAAACACCATTCTTCAATAAAAGGAACCATGACTTCTTAGAGACATGAATGACCTCAGGGCAAAAGAAACACAGTAAGAGCTGGAACATCTCATATTGTCAGAAAGTAAAGAAGTGATCTAAAAAGTTAGGGGGAAATTTTAAACAGCAAAATAATTGATGGTATTGGATTTTAACCCATAGAATAAAATAAATATTTATAAACCCATATTGATAAAATAATTATTAAATAAATAGATGGAGGGTGACACGCTTCTTTCTTATTGTACAATTCAAACTGATAAAGATGATAAGAAGAAAAGAGAAAATAACATTAAGCAAACACCACAGCAGTAAAGATCCACAGATGGATGTTAAGATTATCAGGCAAAAGTTTGAGGAGAATCAGTTTTTCATAATCTCAAATTGTGTCCACAAGATATTTAGTAAGTACAAAGGGAAAGACAGCAACTTGGCCATGGAGAAACTTGAAAGAGGCTACCTTAACCAAGTGATCAAGGTTAATAACATCTATAGCAAGACATATTAATTAACTTTATGAACTATTTGATATGATGTGATGAAAAGGATTCAGCACTGTTTCTATGGTATTCTTTTAAAACATCTATAACATCATTGCTATGATGGAAAATCATCAGATAAACTCAGATTAAAGGACATTAAACAAAATAACTGATCAGTAGTCTCCAAGTGTCAACGTGATGAAAGATTAAGAAAGGCTGAGAAAATCTTACAGACTTGGAAGATACCAAAGAGAAATAACAATTATAAATAATGTGGATCCTAGATAGAAACCTGAAACAGAAAAAGGACATTTGGGAAAAACCTGATGTAATTTTATTAGGCCTGTAATATGGTTGATAGTATTATACCAGTGTTAATTTCCTGGTTTTGACAATTGTATTATGGTTATATAAAATGCTAACAAAGAGAAAGCAAAATGAAGGAATAAAGAAACACTTTGTGTTATTTTGGCTACTATTATGTATGTTTTAAATTAATTCAAAATAAACAATTAAAAAAAACATGTAATATAGTAAATGTTATTAGAACCATTTATACACAGGCACAAACTACTACTCTGCAGGTGGTAATAATAATGGTAATATTATTGGGGCGCCTGGGTGGCTCAGTGGGTTAAAGCCTCTGCCTTCAGCTCAGGTCATGATCCCAGGGTCCTGGGATCGAGCCCTGGATTAGGTTCTCTGCTCAGCGGGGAGCCTGCTTCCCTCTCTCCCTCTGCCTGCCTCTCTGCCTACTTGTGATCTCTGTCTGTCAAATAAATACATGAAATCTTTAAAAAAAATAATGGTAATATTATTAAGAACATATTATTTAGCAATCATTAATTTTACTGTTTTTATGAAGTAATTCCTGTAATACTCATAGCCACAGCATACAATAAGGACTTATAACCAGCCATACTCTGCATTTTAGGAAACAGAGGCAAAGAGATAGTATTTTACTTTCAAACTAGGTGAAGCCCAAGCTTTTATGCACTGTGCTGCATATCCCTCTACAACATATGGAAGCTTAATAAAGACTTCATTAAGCTGATATCTGAACTGAAAGTTGTACAATTAAATTATTAAACTTTGAGAAATAGAGTTAAGAAAAAAATTAACATAATTTCAGAGTAAACAATACATGCAATAACTCAAAAATATATGTTGAATAATGCATAAAGAAGTTGTTAATGAGAATATTTTCATGTCAGTTTGTATTCTTATTCCTTCAACTTTTATTTTTCTGTGCTATTTAAAATATGGAATTAGCACCAGTTTTCTTTCTGTTTAATGTTCCTGCATCTCAAATTTATATTACTGTTCTCTCTGCCTTTTCTCTAATTTTTTGTCCTTTCTCTTTCTCCAACATTTCCTTAGAAGACCATAGATCTATCTTGTGTTTGCTCCGCCCTCTTCACTTACTCTGTTCCTTTTTATACCTTATATAACTTGCTCTGGCTGGGAAGATAATATGCCTCAACACTGTACATTTCTTCACATCACAGCAGCTAACAGAGTAAGCATTAATTTTCATCTTAAGTATCAATATAAATCTCACTTTAATATCACTCTAAAATGTTCCAGTAAAATCCTTATTTTTCCAGCAGGTCTTTTTCATAACCCCATATCCATGATGCGTTTAGGCAAAGACAAACAGCAAACTGCGTCGAACTCTGCCGTGGCTCTGACTCCCCCTATTTCCTCCCTTTATCAGCCTCTCTAGGATAAAAATGACAAAATTCACTGCTGAAAGCCTTGTAAAATTTACATTGTACTTTCAAATATAGAGTAACAGTTCTTGTTGATACGGGGAAAAAGAAAAGAACTGGCTTCTTTCTACTTTACTAGTTCAGAGACTGTAAGTATTTCACATTGTTGAATGGTTATACTAAGAGAAGAGAGTGTTGTTACCAACCCTGAAAACCCAACTTGCTTAGTCCTGCTACAAAAATGATAGGCAAGACTACATACCACACTAGCCCAAGAAACTCTTCTTCAGGTCCCTACTCAAGTGTTCTTGTGTGACTAACAGAGGTTTCTGTCAATTTAGAGCAAGACCAACTTCTTTCCATTTGTATGGATCAATGGGCATCTTTTTCTTTTTCCAGTTTTACTGTAGTGTAATTCACAAACAAAAAGTGTATATCCTTAAGGTGTAGAACTTAATGTTTTAATAAATGTATACATTGTGAAATAATCACCAAATCAAGCTAATTAATATATCCACCACCTCACATAATTACCATGTTTTATTTTTATGGTGAGACCAATTTAGATACAGCCTCTTAGCAAATTTCAAATATAAAAGAGTAATATTAACTAGTCAGTCACCATACTGTACAGCTGTCCATTAGATCATTAGAACTTGTTCATCCTGCATAACTGAAACTCTGTACTTTTTGACCAACATCTCCCATTTTCCTCTCACCCAAGTCCCTAGACACCATTCTACTTTCTGCTTTTGATTATTAAGATTCCACTTATAAATGAGATCATGCAGTATTTGTCTTTCTGTATTTGGCTTATTTTACTAAGCATACTGTCCTTCAGGTTTATCATGTTGTTGCAAATGGCAAGACTTTCTTCTTTAAGAAAAAGAAAAAAAAAATTAAAAAAAGAAAAAGAAAAGGGAAGGAAAGGGAAAAAAAAAAAAAAAAAAACAAAGCAAAGCAAAGCAAGGCTGAATGATATTCCAGATCAGTGGGTATCTTAAATATGTTAGTTAAATAGAGGTGCTTAGGTGGCTCAGTCAGTTAAACATCTGACTCTAGATCTCAGCTCAAGTCTCAGTCTTGGGATCATGAATTGAAGCCCCATGTTGGGCTCTAGGCTATATGTGGAGCCCATTTAAAAAAAAAAAAAAAAGAAGAACGTCTCAGTGTCAGCCACCTTTGCTCCATCAGTCTTAAGTATCCCCATCACAGTCCATCATCCCTCACTGACCTCTCTTTCCTTTGGCCCAACATGTGTAAATAGGCTCTTTCCTAAAACTCTCTTCATTTGCCCCTTTTAACTACACCATCTGTTTCCTACTGGGTCCTTGGCCAATGCAATATGCAATTTTCTTGTATAAAATACTAATAATCTAAAAAATAAATTTCTAGCAACAATTAGAGAAACTCTATTTACAGTTCATACATGCCACGCAAAAATGCAATTTAATTTTATTGAATGCTAATGGATTTTGTTTTAATTTTTATTTAGCGCCTTCTATGGACCTACGAATAAAAGAAAATATGATATATGTTGCTTATAATGTATTCAGTTTTCAGAAGACTGATAATGCATCACGTGACCAATAGCATATTTCTTTGTAGTTCAGCTGAACCAGAGAGACAGGGCTATTTGTAAAAGGCTGCAAACTTGTGCAATGCTTAAATGTGCATGTCCATTTCCTTTTCTATTTAAGGTTTTTATGAGTAGTTCCCCTAATTGTACTAGAGTCTTATGTGCTTCCTGCCAACCAGCAGGGTGGAAATTAGCTGGGTTCATACTAGCTTTGAGCTTTCTCTCAATGAAAAAAGTCAAGATTTCGTTACGGGAGGGAACTTAGAACATGTGAAAATTGGCAAGTGCCCCTACAAAAGGAAACTGAGGACACAAGGAATAGTTACCTACAGAGAATGAGGAAAAAGTATCTTGGCATCTAAGTATCTGAGGGTAAGTAAGTATCATAGTATTGAATAGGTAGAGAAGGGAGAGAGAGAAGTGTGTAGTCATGGTTTCTCCCTCTGGTCACTGGCTTCGGAAAAATTGGTTGGTATATGGCCAGCTGAGGTAGGGTAAAATTTCAGTTGGCTGTAACTGCACACAGCACTAGTGACTAATCAACAATTCAGGACAAACTGTTAATGTAGCCCCCACACTTCCTCCACACTTACTAGTTGTCTGACTTGGAACCAATTATATATATATTTTTTCCTTCAATGAAATAAACATACAAAGAACTTAGAACAATATCTGGCTCAAATAAATTCTACTTATTTCTTGTTGTTGTTGTTGTTGTTAGCAGCAGCAGCAGCACTAAAAATCCATGATTTAAAAAAAAAAAAAAATCAAGATCACCTGCCTTGAACCTGGACCACCAATGCTTCCTACCAATCCTACAGTAATTCTTGTTAATTTCCTCTTCTCCACAATTGCTATTTCAAAAGTTTTCTAATATCCTGCAAGCTTCTATCTCTCCACCAAAACTTTCCAACTTTTTTAATCAGATGAGCTTGCCTCCTAAAGCATAAGTTAAATATAAACTATTCAACTGGAACTTCTTCAAATTCTATCCATCGCCCCCCAACCCAAACTTCTGTTTTAATAAAGGAAGTCTTCTCTTATCAACAGTCGATATTTTCATCTAAGTTTTGGGTCTCATACCTCCCAATTTCTTAGAAACATTAGAGGTTTAATGAGCTATTTTTAATCCATCTCAATATTACTTAGCATTTAAATGTTATTTTATCTCCCATTGTAAAATAATTCCTGGATTTCACATCTGTCTCAGACTTCCTTCTTCTTACAACCAATCTCTTTGGAGGAATCACAGAATTGCCTCTTTCCTTCCACAAAAAAATAAATAAAAAATAAATAAAATTAAAATTAAAAAAAAAATTAGTGGCAACCATATCACTAACCATGACGTGTATTTCCAATCTTTTTAACATTCCATCTCCCTAAAAATGATCAGTGATAACCTTTCCCTCTTTGTTGGAACTCTTTTCTCTTGCTTCTATTGAATTATGCTTTAATACTTTTTTCCCTGTATCTCTTTCTATTCACTTCTGTCTTGTTTATTTTTGTTTATTGGGTTGTTTTAAAATAATGTGATACTTTACACAGTCATTAAAAGTTGGGTTTTCTCTAGTCTAGATTGTGGACTGAATCAAATGCCTGGGTTTCTAGTCAATCTCTTCCCTACGAATATAAATGTAAGGCCTACATTCAAATAATTTCAAAATTTATATTTTCAAATAATTTCAAAATTTATAATTTCAAAATTTAAACTAGATTTTCTCTTTGGTACTGGTGTAACTATTTGACTATTAGCTACTTCTAATTTTGCATCTATCTGACCACCTCACATTCAGAATGTCGTAAACCATATTTATGATTTTTCCTCCCTTCTACTCCACACCACTCTCTCTACTGCCCCAGTGTTTACAGCATCAATGAATCACATAACCAAACTCAATCTGAGCTTCAGGAACTGGAAACCTGCAAGTTTTTTTGACTCCTATTTCTCTCTTGCACCCAAATTCAATCTTTTATCCAATAAGTGTTAATTGTATGTGTGCTCTTGGCCAGGCCCTGAGCTGTGCCAGGGATATAATAGGAAAACAAATAAATAAATAAAGTCCATGCCATCATGGCATATCATCTCGATGAGGGGAGTGGGGAGCAGGAAAGAAAGACAGCCGAGAAATAATGGAAGAATCTATCAGCTCATGGTAGCTGCTTTGTATTAAAATAAAGCAGGTTGTATTTGATAGTAAATAATGACTAGCTCTTTTATACTGGATAATCAAGGATGGCCCTTCTGATAAGATGACTTTGGACCAGCTTTTGAAATTCTGTACACTTTTTCTCAAATTCATTTAATTATCTTCATCTCAACTGCTATCGTCCTTACTCAAAGTATGACATTCCTCCCTTGGGCTTCAGTATTAGACCAGACTTCTTGTTTGCTCTGGACCTCTCCAAACCTATGCTTTAAAGAGTAGTGATATTTATCCTTATTTATGAAAAGAAAATGCAATCCAGCCAGGTCTCAAAGCTTTCATACACAATTATCTCTTCAGGTTTTTGTATCTTCAATCCACATTTTTAATGTCTATTTTTCTTCATATTAAAACTCCCATGATAATTTCTATACTCCCTTACAATCATTAACACAGTTGAAACTTTACCCTTTTTTTGATAATTTGAGTATGCTTTGCTTTTTTGTTGTTGTTGTTGGAATATAACTTGCAGATCGTAGACCACATTTACCCAACCATGGTATGGAATTTCATCCCCTAATGCAATATTTATCATATGTTAGGCTTACAATAGATATTTGTTGACAAAACGAAGTATATCCATACTTTTTGAAAGGAGACATAATTTTTAAATTAAGGAATTAAGATACTTACCTGCAATCCTCCCTCAACAAGATTTCTTTTGATTTACTGTATAGCAGTAACTATTTACACATCTCTGAATTCTACAATATTTACTAAGAGCCTGGCACGAGTATATTCTACAATACTTGTTACGAATACAAGAAGAACAAGACAGAAAAGGTTTACACACTTACAAAGCTTACATACTTTATCGGTATAGGGAAAGACAATCAGAACATATATATAATTTAATTACACATATGTATTATATAGTATGTATTACATATATGTATATTATACACATGTATATATGTGAATATGTATGTATATTATTAATACTTAATATGATTCTACAATAGAGAAATAATAAAGGAAGCCCACTTTTGATAGGATAATCAGGAACTGTCTATTAGAGATGATATTTAAAAGAGATTACCTTAAATAGGAATGATTGAGGCAAATAAATTGCCAGGAAAAGAGGCAGTCACAGAGAATAGCAAGTGTAAAGATGCTGAGGTAGAAAATGGTTTGATATACTCTAGGAATTGGCAGAAGAAATGTATTTTTGGAACTCAGTAAACAAGGAAGAACTGAGAATAACCTGAGCCAGAAAAAGTGAGCAGGGGCTGAACCAAACCAGTATGGGAAAAGCATGGAGATTGCTGTACATTTAATGGCAAGGCTTGTAAACACAAAAGTGACATTATCTGATTTACACAACTTTTATTTATTGACTGATTAATGTATGGATACCATTATAAAAAGAAAACTTTTATTATTGAAAAGAAAATGTATAGACATGGCAAAAAATATCCAATGCATAAAAAATATTTAAGAAAAATTAAGTTCTTCCACTCTATTCTCACACTGTAACCATGACCACCCCAGTTTTATTCCCCGAAATAACAGTATTTTGTGTGGACTTGAAGAAATATATACATTTTTACATAAAATTATATAATTATATAAACACTATTCCTTTTTTAAGGTTGTTTTATTTTAGTATAGTTAACATACAATGTTAGTTTCAGGTGTACAAATACTTATTCAACTTCTCTATTATGTTATGCTATGCTCACCACAAGTGCAGCTACCATCTGTCACCATACAATGCTATTATGATATCATTGACTATATTCCTTATGCTGTGCCTTTTATTCTAGTGACTTATTCATTCCACAAGTGGAATCCTATTTCTCCTACTCCCCTTAACCTTGTCTCCAACTTCTTACCATCCAATAAAAAATATATAAAGAACTCATACAATTCAACACCCCAAAAAACAAATAATCCAATTAAAAATGGGAAAAGCACCTGAAGACACATTTCTCCAAAGAAGACATACAGATGGTCAACAGACACATGAAAAGATGCTCAACATCACTGATCAGGGAAATACAAATCAAAACCACAGTCAGATACCACTAAGAAATTACAAGTGCTGGGTGCCTGGGTGGCTCAGTTCATTAAGTGTCTGCCTTTAGCTTAGGTCATGATCTCAGGTTCCTGGAATCGAGACACACAACCAAGCTCCTGTCCAGCAGGGAGTCTACTTCTCCCTCTGCTTCCACCACTCATTCTCTTTCTCCCTCTCTCTCAAATAAATAAAATCTTTTTAAAAAAAGAAGTAATAACTGTTGGTGAAGATGTGGAGGAAAAGGAACTGTGGTGCATTACCGGTAGGAAGTTAAATTGGTACAGTCCTGTGGAAAACAGTATGGAGTTTCCTCAAAAAATTAAATAGACCTATACCATATGATCTAGTAATTTCACTGCTGGGTATATACCCAAACATAATGAAAATATGCATTTAAAAATATATCTACACCCCTATGTTTACTGCAGCAATATTTGCAACACCCAAGATATGGAAGCAACCAAAGTGTCCATCAAAAGATGAACGGATAAGAAAGATGTGGTATGTATACACATATAAGTATGATGGACTATTATGCAGCTATAAAAAGGAGACTTCTGCCTTTTGGGACACCATGAGTTGACCTAGAGAGTACTATGTTAAAGTGAAATAAGTCAGATTGAGAAAGACAAATACCATACAATTCCCCTCATATGTGGAATTTAAAAAAAAAAAAGAATAAATTGATTTATGTTGTTTTAAACATTAATTTTGTCTTATCCAAGATAAATGGAATGAGGAAGGGGCAAGAGGACAACTGGAAAATCAGAGTAATTAGGAAATGATCAAGGCCCATGTGTATTAAAAGGAGAAAGCAAGTATTTTGGAGTAAAATATAGGTTGGATAAGGAGGTACATAACAAAAATAATGGAAATCTAGCATCAGATTTCAAACTTTAATGTCATATATGTATTTAACATTTAGTAAGATTGCTGATGTCAATAAACGATTTCATGAATATTACAGAGATAAGTCTCTCTTTTGTCACTGCCCAGTTTGACATGCATTGGGAAGTTCCAGGTGAATACAACAATAAGCCACTGAATATAAACATCTGAAAGTCAACGGATAGATCTGCCTGGAGAAACACATTTGGGAAATACCAGTATATATTTATGACATGGAAAAGAATGGAATCCTTATGTCTTAAGATGGAAACATATTGTTTCCACTCACACCTGAAAAGTGTTAACACTAAAAGCTTCAGTCAAGAAGGTATACCCTGCAAAAGTGTATGAAGGATAGGATGGAAACCAAACTGGGAATATTTGAGTTACCAAGGATAGGATACGAAATTAGAACACTGCCAATAAGACAAATACAAAACAATTGATATCCAAAATTTACAAATAACAGAATTTCTTCACTGAGCTAAATTTATGTCGTTGAGCTTGTCTGGGTTCTTTTACCCTGTGTTCCTTTTGAGTACTATACTGACCAGTTTAAAACCTTACTTAATTATTTGGGACCTCATTCCCCAATCAATCTTCTATATAGAGAAGCTCATTTTTGCTCTCTGCAATCAGAGTCTCACTGCTAACAGATAAATATTCAGATTCCTGATGTTGAACCAGTTATTGAACTTGAAAAGTGCCACCAGTACAGAACCCTAGATTCTTGAACATTAGACTGCGGTCTTCTAAGACAACACTTATATCTGCAAGATAATATAGAAATTATTTCAGCCTTTCTCTTTAGCACAGATTCCTTAGGAGCCTCACTGATAATTCATTTTGGTAAAGCTTCTTGGTCCTTCCCAATAAAGTTTACTTCTTCCATCAAACACACCAAGTTCCGGGTAGGTTAAATGAAACTCTACTCATTGCTTTGAAATTTTGCCCCACAGATACACTTGGCTAAGATCATACTTTTTCTGATATATTCTTTTAAGGAGAAGTGCTTCAACTTCTGTCATTTTTTTTCTGATATATTGTATCTTTTCTGATTACCTTTGAAGTCAAACAAAGAGTATCATAGAAACAAGTGAAATCCGAAATTACATTTATTGGTTTAGTGTGACACTGGTGCATTTGAAACTTTATATCGTAAAATGCCATTTGGGTTTTCAGTGGATTAATCCTGTCAAGCAAATTAACAACAATACTTCATGTAGATATGTTTATAATCAATGGGAGAAATATCCCGAAAAGGGCAAGTGCTATGGGCTCAGTGAAACCAAGTGAAAAATTCCCAGATAAAGGAAATTATAAAGAATATTTAAAATGAAAACAAGCAGAATTAAAGGTCAACATTACTACAACACTGCCTGACAAATGAGAATCTCTGAATAGAGAAAAGTTTTCAAATTTCAATTATTGTTGTAATTCCAAAACAAATTAAATGTTTTAATAACAAAAGGACAATAAACATTAGTGTTCACTGAAACAGATACTTAAGATCTTCAAGATACTTAATTTTATATTAGGAAGTCAATATTGTCTAAACATAATATTTGAATATTCCTCATGTTATTGAATGCCTCATATATATCAGAACCAAAGATCTGGAAAAGATATTGATAGATCATAATAATATATTTGCTAGTGTAGAGATTGATTTCAATTACATATATCTTTCAGCAAAAACTGTATAACCACAGGTAAAAATAATGTAGTTGCTTAATAAAATTTTACTGCCTGATATGTGGGTGGTACTTATATGATTTATAATGCAGGAGAATCATTAAAATCAAACCAAAATTAAATTGTAAATCATAGAAAAGATCAATGTGTATCTCAGATTGTGAAACAAACTGGACATGGATGGTACAGGGCTTAGGAGAGATCAGGTTATGACTAAAATGTATCGAATTTCAACTACGTGCCACAAACTGTGGTATCTGCAGCACACATGTTATCTCTTTCATAATAAAGAAAACCTATTCAGAGATTCAAGGAAAGGCTAGTGAGAAAACTGAAGAGTATAGACACTTGTGCTGGACAAAAGGGACAGCAGCCTCTAGGGTCTGAAACAATCTGATGACATGAAGAAAGTCTCTATTCAAGTCGCTGTATTCTGCAATTACCCACTGGCTGCCCTAAGCCAGGCTCCTTGCCAAGTGCTGGATGTACTTACGTGGTTGTGTACTGATTGTACTGGTGAATGTACTGGTGAATAAGAGAGACACAGTTCCTTTTTTCATAAACCATGTGGCAGGCAAGCAAACACAAGAGAAACACTTAAAACAGTTTATAAATTGGGAAACTGATTGGAATAAACCTGTGTTTTCTGCAATATGGCAGCTTATATACTCTGATGGTTTTCCAAATTAAATAACTAAAATGACAGAAATAAAAAAACAAAACAAAACAGATATGTTCGTCAACTGCTGAAGTACATTGAAAGAAGCCCACAAGTGAAACAAAAACAAGAATCCTGTTTACGGATAAAAAAAGTGAGAGGTGAAGGTGGTTTTCCCCCTGGGGTTGTTTGCTGTACTCTGGGACGGAGACTTCTGAACTGACATTGAACACAGAGACAAAGGGGAAAACCTATAGATACTTGCTGTAGAACTTAGCATTCAAAATACACCTTCAGGGTTAAGATTCAACAAGAAATAAGCTGTACTAAGGTAGACACAGAGAGGAAGCTCAACTACCAGAACTTTGAAAGAATAAACAAAAATCCCTTTTGAACATTCAAAACCCTAAAATGGCTCTAGCACTGACTTTTCATCCCAATAGGCTACCTATATTCTCTCAAAAACATCAAATATCAAAGGCAGAATTAAAATTTAAAGCAGTCCTGGCTGTTAGTGGCCCTAGGCAGGAGACAATAGCAAATGCAAATACTGTCTGGAGAAACTCAAGTCAAGAAAAGCCTAAAAATGGTCACGGATTTAGTTGCATAAAGAAACAAGCAACTCACAGGCAAAAATCACACAAATAAACAAGTCACTAGTGAGTAAATTTTAAAATCAGTCATAAAATGTATTAATAGTGCCTAATAAGCTCAAAAGAAAAAAGAAAAACTTGACTACACTTGCAGGAAATAAAGAAAAATGATTAAGATTTCAAAAATAATCACATGAATACTTTAGAAATAGTACATGATATAGTAATTGAATGATATAGTAATTAAAATTAAAAAAAAATATTTGATGGGTAGCTTTAAAGATTAAAAAAAAGATTAAAAGAAATTTTCCAGAGCACAGCCTAGTAAGATAAGAGATACTAGGTCTAAAGATAGGGTTAAAGCCATGTAGGGTACTACAATATGATTCTACAGTCTCTTTATGCCTGCTGTGGAAGAAGAGAAAGAGAATGGCCCTGAAGAAAAGATAATTGTGAGAATTCTGTAAACAAACAAAAGACAAGTAGCTAAAGGTTCAAGAAAAGCAACAAATCCCATCAGATTAAGTAAAACAGAAATCAGCAGATACCTGTATCATGGAGAATGTGGGATTTCAAGAAAAACCTAAAACCCTAAAATGAAAGAGAGATTACCTTCCAAGATAAAGACTTGAGATTTATACAAAAAAGTTCTCAGTCACAATACACAATGCAAAATTACAGTGAAATGACACTGTCAAAAGGAAGAAAGAATGTATCTGTCACTCTAGATTAGCCATGATAGATTAGGTCACGGGTGTTGTAATTTAAATAAACAAGTTATTTGCATTCCTATACCCCCACTTACAAGTCAGATAAAACAGCTTAAGAGGGAAAATAATTACATCCATTCAGAAAGAAGAATGGAAGATATGCAAAAGCACAGATACCTACCTATTCTAGAACATCTTTGGGCAGTCATGATCCTCTAATATGAATTATTATTAGGTCTGTTCCTACTATTTAGAAAGTGACTCTATACAATTTTGTCCCATGATACCTGATTCAATCTCTAGAGCAGAAGTTAGCAAACTGTAGCCTTAGGGTTAAATCTACCCCTTGTCCAAACTTATTTTGAATATAGTTTTACTGGAACATAGCCGCAAACATTGATTCAAATACTGTTTATGGCTACTTTTATGGCAGAATTGAGTCGTGATAGAGACCATATGGCCTACAAAGGCTAAAATATTTGCTAGGTTCTTTACAAAAGAAATTTGCTGATCCCTGCTCTAAGAGAATCCCACTCTCTTTTGCTTTAGCTAAAGTGGTTGTTGGGTAATATTCTTTCTTCCTTGGAAGCTACCTGGCCTGATCATAAGACCATGGGAGCCAAGGGTTATTTGAATACTTAAATGATCACAAGATTTTTTTTTTAGATTTTTTTTTTTAACTTATTTATTTTGAGAGAAATAAAGAGCACAAGAAGGGGAAAGGGGCAGAAGCAGAAGTCAGGGAGAGCATCCCAGCCTAGCAGGGAGCCCTACATGGGGCTGGATCCCAGGACCCTAGTATGAAGACCTGAATGGAAGGCAGACGCTTAACCAACCGAGCTAGCCAGTGCCCGTGATAACAGGATTTTTAATTCCAGACTCAAGCAATCCCTAACAGGACAACTGTGTATTTAAAAAAAAACAAAACAAACAAACAAACAAAAAACTGAGGAAAGAACTTACACAACTAGTAAAGAAGAAGTAGGTCACAATAAGTCTAACAACCAGAAAAGCAAGGCAAATCACAGCTAAGCCATTGTTTTAAAGAAATGGATGTCTATGGAAGAAATGGGGGCTTATAGAAATTAAAATTCATTCTTACCCATAGGCGATTTATACAAATGAAGGGATTTACTGGATGCCTTCTCCTCAAAAGAATTTTCAACTTTATCTTATATAGCAGTTGTTTCGTCCATACTTGGAAAGGCTCCAAATTTATGGAACCTCAGTATTACCTTTCCTTTTTATGTACAAAATTACTTAACTTTTCCCCAAGGTATTCACTTTCTTGTAATACAATGGTAAAAGCAGCAAATAAAATGGACACACTCACTACTCATATTTTGTTGTCCAAACTCATTTCCTAGCATTATTCACATGCTAGACCTCCTCCTTGCGGAGACCAGTTTTACAACAATTTCTGTCTCTGAAAAAACGAATCGTGACCTTTCCAATTCTTGGCCTAAGTTCTCTTACTACCCATTCCCCAACTGCTTTTCACTTTTTTCTTACAACACAGTGATACCAATCACTTATGCTCATATTTCGTTATACAGAGCCATATTAATATGCCCCTGCCCAACTGTAGGTAAGGTTTTCTATGTGCCTGAATGAGGAAAAAAAAAAAAAAAAAAGTTTGCCACAACCTAGAATGCTATATACAAATGGAAAAATGTGTTCACAAGGCTTTAAAAAGATACTTCCAGAAAATATTAAAAAAAAAAAATAGAGCTTGAGGTTTTGTGGAGTATTTAAAGAATGTTGTACTTCAAGAGCACCTGGGTGGCTCAGGTCATGATCTCAGGTTCCTGGGATCGAGCCCCTTATCCGGCTCTCTGCTTGACAGGGAGCCTGCTTCCCTCTCTTCTCTGCCTGCTTCTCTGCCTATTTGTGATCTCTCTCTCTCTCTCTCTCTGTGTCAAATAAATAAATAAAATATTTTAAAAAAATGTACTTCAAGTAAGAAGGAATATAACTCCAAGCTGAATATCTGAGATGTAAGAGGAAATAAAGATCAATGAAAGTGGAAAAATACGGGTAAATCTAAACACATATAAAGTGTATAAATCAGTAACAATGTCTTATGAAGTTAAAATGACAACAGCAACAAGATAAATAATAACAGTAATAATATACACAAGAAAGTCAGACTTTATATTTTGTTAAGACCTTGTATTATAAGCATGCAAATAGTCAGTAAATTTAAATTTTGAAATATTAGGTATGCACGAATTAATTTCTATATTAACTAAAACAGCGGTAGAAAATACTACTTCAAAAGTAGTTCAAGGGGGAAAAATGAATGATAAAAGTAACAATAAAAAGGGGGAAAAGAAAATTTTACATAAGAAGAATAAGATATATAGACATAAAACATAATGGAATATAGCCTTCATATTTATTATCATATTTATAATTTCTAGGTTTTTTTATTCTCTTAAGTATTTATGATGACCAAAAATGAGACATTAGAACTATATATGCCTTCTTTCTTTTCTTTTTTCTTTCTTTCTTTTTCTCTTTCTTTCTCTTGTTCTTTGTCTTTCTGTCTATCATTCTTTCCTATCTACTTATCTAATTATAGAATTAAATGATATGAAGGAAAGCTATGAACTGTCATTGAATCAACCATTTTATGTACAGTAATTCACTAAATTGATTAGATGTAGAACACTAAAAAATACTTAAGCATCACAAAGTCAGGAAAGGTAGAAAGATTAATATAAACTAATGAGGAAAACAGAAAATAAATAGCAAAAGAGCAGACCTAAATTTAAAAAAAAAAAAGTCAATGCCCATTGTTTTGTAAAGAATGGGTTCTCCCAAAATTCATCATGATAAGGCTGAAGCCTTAATCCCCAGTGTGGCTGTATTTGAAGACAGGGACTCCAAGGAAGTAATTAGGTTAAATGAGGTCATGAATGTGGGGTCCTGATCCCACAGGATTATTGTACACATAAAAAAAGACACCAGAGACCTCCCTTTTTCCCTTCCACTCTCCCTCCTCCTGTCAAGTCCCCCCTGAGCCATGTCTTTCCACTTGTACATCCATTGAGGAAAGACCAAGTGAGCACATATCAAGAAAGAGGCAGCCATCTAAGGAAGAGTTCTTTTCAGAAATAAAATGGCCAGAATCTTGATCTTGGACTTCTAGGCTCTAGAACTGTGAGAAAATAAAATAAATTCATGTTGTTTAAACCACCTAGTCTATGGTATTTTTTTTTAATATTTTATTTATTTGACAGAGAGAAACAGTGAGAGGGAACACCAGCAGTGGGAGTAGGAGAGGGAGAAATAGACTTTCCACAAAGTGGGGAGCCTGATGTAGAGCTTGATCCCAGGACCCTGGGATCATGACCTGAGCCTAAGACAGACGCTTTAATGACTGAGCCACCCAGGTGCCCCCATGGTATTTTTTTTTTAATGGCAGCTCAAGCTGACTAATATACTTACATGAAATATAAGTGGATGAACACTCCAATCAAAAGGCACAAATAATCAGGTGTTTTACAAAAGCAAGAATCTATTATTTACTATCCATAAGGAGCACACTTAAGTACAAAGACATAAAGAGGATGAAAGTAAAAGGATGGAAAAGGACACAATTGCAAACAGTAAATATAAGAAAGCTAGAGTGTTTTTGTTAATATCAGGAAAAAACAGTCTCCAAAACAACGACAAAAAGGGGCAATACATCAAGGGGATATAACAGTAAAAATGAAAACACACACACACACACACACACACACACACACATACATAAAATAATAATAGAGCTTCCAAATGTATGAATACTGATAGAATTAAAGGGAGAAATAGAGAAGTGTACTATCATGGTTGGAGACTTTAAAGCACTTCTCTCCATAATGTAATTGAAGATCTGAACTATATTATCAATTTCCTTAACATAAGTGATCTTTATGCAATCAATATCTCCAAAAACTACAGAATTAGTATGCCTTGCACATTTATATGGAATACAAAGGTAAACCTATGCTAGGCAACAAAGTAAATCTTAATACATTTAAAAAGGAAATACCTTTGTATAGATTCCCCTGAATGAAAATAGACTATAATTATAAATCAACAACTAATAGAGCAGCTAGAAAAGCTCTAGATACCTAGAAATAAAACTACACACTTACAAAAATATATTAGTCAAGGAAGAAACTAAAATAGAAATTCAAAAATATTCTACACTAAATCATTATAAAAACAAAATATCAAAATTTATTAAATACAACCATGGCAGTGATTGGAGGGAAATTCTTTAAAAACTTATATTGGAAAAGATAAATTATCTAAATTTAATGCTATAAACTTCTACCTTTAAGAGCTAGAAAGAGAAGACTCACTTAAATCTAACATAAGAAAAAAAATTAATGGGCAGCAACATCAAAAAAGAATGGTCAATATACATATAAAATGAAAAAAAAACAGGTTTAGTTATTAATAGACATTACTAGTTGTTAGGGAAATGTAAATTAAATGTAACCACAAGTATTGGTAAGGAAGCAACTTCAATCATCAAACATCATTAGTGATAGTGATACATGGATAGAAAGACTCAACCTTTTCAAGATGCCATATCTTCCCAACTTGATCTGTAGATTCAACACAATACCAATCAAAATCCGAGTAAGGTTTTTTCTTGTGCGTGTGTGTGTGGATATTGACAAACTGAGTCTACAGTTTATAAGGAGAGGCAAAAGACTCAGCACAGCTAACATAAGGTAAAAAGAGAAAAACAAAGTTAGAGGACCAGTACTGCTTGACTTCAAGACATATAAAGCTACAGTAATCAAGACAGTATATCTTAGCAAAATAACAGATAAATAAACTAATGGAAAAGAATGCAGAGCCCAGAAATAGACCCCCTTAATACAGTCAAGTGACTCTTAACAAAGTCAGTTCTCTCTCCTACATGATCCCATTGCATCCTGTATTCTATTGTTTCTTTACTTGTCTGTATGTCTTCTTAGCTCCATGATGACTACAGTCATTCCTGCCTGGTTTTACTTATTTTTCTTTGTATCCTCATAGCCAACAGAGTGCCTGTAGCATGTTAGATATTCAGTAAGTATTTGTAGAATAAATAAACAAATAAATGATTCCATAAGGATAGAAGAATAGACAAGGAAAAAAAAAAGGAGACATTAGACTCCCAAAGTATAAAGTAGATAAATACACTACATGGGAGGTCAAGAAAAGACAACAAACTGCAGATGAGGAGTATAATTTTGCTTGAGACTGACTTCCTTTATCTTCATCTGGTCAGAAAGCATTTTTTCCACCACTGCAAAAAGACACATGTCTGCTTTATACAATTTATGTAAGTGCCTTTAAATGTTGTTGCTGTTTAATATGACTGACATCATTTATAGCAACTCTTACCAGAGGGGTTTCTATGACAGAAAAGTCACTCCATCCCCAAGACTCCTTCAAGTAGGTCAATTCAATTAGATACAATTTGATTGAATTTCTTTTTATTTACTTTCACAATGGAATTGCTATAATATCCATAGACAATAATTTTAAATATCTAAAAGACCTAATTTTTTTGAAATTTCATTTAAAATATAATCTAAATCCCTTATGCTACAATTTATGTTCAGTTCTTCCAGGCATGTTCAGAAGAATTAGAGAATATAATATAGCATTCTCTGTATAATTGCCTGTAATATTCTTAACAGATAATTCTAACTTATCTCTTGGCTTCCTAGTCTTTAGGTTAAATAATTACAGTCCCTCTAACCTTCTTTTGGAGGTCATATATTTAATCCTTTAATCATTTATGGAACTCTTTTTTAATCCTCTGTAAGTTCCCTTTTAAGTTGCAGAGCCAAAACTTAATGTAGTACCCATGAAAGGTTTTAACCATGCTGGGATGCTGAATATAATGGGAGATTTATCTCATGGTATCAACACATTCTTCTTCTCACCATGAATCCCAGTACTGCGCTGTTTTTATAACTAAGGAATGACATTGTGCACTCATGTTCATCTTGTTAGTTCATCTTGTTACCCACTGCTAATGAATAGCTCCCATTGGGATTATGAACCAGAGAACCAAAGATGTCACTTCATAAGATCAAATGTGAATTAAACATTCACAATAAAAGAATAATCATGCAAATCCAGTGACCTTCCTCAGTAATGAAATGACTACCAATTATAGCTTACCCTGGATATATTATCTACTGGTGTGGGGAGTTTGAGATTCATTTTATCTTCTATCACTATAATGAAAGGTCTGGGCAGCCCATTGTGGAGCAGAAAGAGATGGGTGGATTAATTTTAAATTAAGCAGTATGTTTCTAACATATGCCTGACAGTGATTCTGTGTTGCTCAAACTAAAAATCACATTTCTTTAATAACAGTTTTATAATATTTTTACCACCAAAGAGATAAATGTTTATGCAACTTTCTCATGAATTCCAACAACTTCCTATGAAGGGGTTCCCAAATGCCAGCCCAGGCAGGGTCAGGAGGCTTCATAAAAGTTACCTGAGAAGATTTTGTTTTGGTTTTTGTTTTTAAACTTTATTTTTAAAAGTAATTATAGAATTACAAGAAGTGTCAAAGAAATACATAGAGGAGTCTGATGAACACTTCTTCATCCAGCCTTTCCCAGTATTAGCATCTTGCATCAGTACATCAAAACCAGGAAACTGATGTTACTACAATTCAGAGCTTAATCTGATTTCACCAGTTATAGATGCCTTTGTGTGTGTGTGTGTGTGTGTGTGTGTATGCATGCACATGTGTGCACATGCATTTCATGCAATTGTATCATAAGTGCAGCTTCATGTAAACTTTGGCACAATCAACATACTTAACTACACCCTGATAAGATTCACTCATGCTACCCTTTTATTTTATTATTTTTAAAGATTTTATTTATTTATTTGACAGAGATCACAAGTAGGCAGAGAGGCAGGCAGAGAGGGGGGTGGGGAGGTAGGCTCCCTGCTAAGCAGAGAGCCCGATGTGGGGTTCAATCCCAGGACCCTGAGATCATGACCTGAGCCAAAGGCAGAGGCTTAACTCACTGAGCCACCCAGGTGCCCCACCATGATAACCACATTCTCTTCCTCCACTATCTTCCTTTAAATCTTAGCAATTACTAATCTATCCTCCACATCTTTAATTATGTTATTTCACAAATATTATGCAAAAGGAATCATGCAATATGCATAATTCTAAAAACTAAAGAGCTTTTTAAAAATAATATTCCAGAGCTTCAGGACCAAGAGATTTTGATTCAGTAGATCTGAAATGACAGCATGGATTTCACATTTTAAAAGTTGTTGAAGCCCTTTGGCAATACACCTAGTATTGTCAACACCAGAATAACTGACAAATGACAGAATCAAGAGTCTGATAAGTAAGACTCATTCATAATAAATTGGGCTTGTTTTATAATGAGAATCCACAGGATCTTCTGCATATATCTTTTGACATACTGCTGGGAAAATTCCCAAATATCGGGGTCTTACATGCAATGTAACAAAATAATAATTCATAATTCACTCTACTGTATTATATTATATACATATGAATGAGATAACTAGAAAATTTTACACAATTCATTCAAAATTATTTATTGAGATCTATTAATGTATAATACTAAAGTTGTATCTTTACACATTTTTTAAAAATAAATGGAGAGGATATACAATACCACTCTCATATCTAATGCAGAGATAAATAACTACAAACATAGGTTAAATATTTGCAAGTAATATGGTTGTTTATGTTAGAAAATTCCAAGGAACCTACAAATAACTTCTAGAACTAATAAGTGAGTTCACCAAAGTATAGAATATGCAACATACAAAATCAATTGTATTTATGTATTCTGCAATTATGTATTCTGCATAGAAGCAAAATTAAATATATAAAACTATTTACATAATTCAAAAACAAAGGAATACTTAAACATAAAGCTAACAATGCATGTACATGCTGAAATTGCAAAATACTAGTGGAGGAAATAAAAGGTGACTTAGATAAATGAAAAGACATATTGTATTTGTCAACTTAAAGTCTCTACACACTAAAGATGTCATCTTTAAAATCCCAGCAATATTATGTAAATAATGATAAGATTATGCTAAAATTTATATGGAAAACCAAAGGAATGAGAATCACTAAAACAATTTTGGAAAAGCAAAATAAAGTCGGAGGACTCACTCTAACTACTTTTAGGTTTATTATATAGCTACAATAATCAAAAGTCTGTGATACTGATGGGTGAACAGATACACAGATCAATGGAACAGAATAAAGTACCCAGAAATAGATACACACAAGTATACCCAACTGATTTTATATGATGGTGCAAAAGCAATTCAAAGGAAGAAGGATTGTCTTTTTGACAAATAAGTGCTAGAGGAATAGGATATCTTTATAGGACAGGCTAGGATCAAGAAAAGAATGAGAAGGGTGGAGAGAGAAAGGGAAGGAGAGGTGGGAAAGAATGGAGAAAAAGGGAAAGGAAGGGAGGTGAGAATAGAGAAAAGAAAAACAAAACTTTGGGGTGCCTAGGTGGCTCAGTCGTTAAGCATCTGCCTTTAGCTCAGGTCATGATCTCAGGGTCCTGGGATCATGCCCTGCATAGGGCTCTCTGCAGGCAGACTTCTCTCCCTCTCTCTGTGATCTCTCTCCCTTTGTGATCCCTCTCCCTCTGTGATGGTTTTTGCTTTCTCTCAGATAAATAAATAAAATCTTAAAAAAAAAAAAAAAAGAAAAGAAAACCAGAACTTCAACCTAAACCTTACACCTTTGCAAAAATTAACACAAAATAAATTGTAAATCCAAATATAAACATAAAAATATAAAACTTTATTTTTTATTTTTTATTTATTTTTTTTAATTTTTTTTAAAGATTTTATTTATTTGGCAGACAGAAATCACAAGTAGGCAGAGAGGCAGGCAGAGAGAGAGAAGGAAGCAGGCTCCCTGTGGAGCAGAGAGCCCTATGTGGGGCTTGATCCCAGGACCCTGGGATCATGACCTGAGCCGAAGGCAGAGGCTTTAACCCACTGGGCCACCCAGGCGCCCCAAAACTTTATTTTTTAAATATGTATTTATTTACTTAAAATATATTTATTAGAATTGCATTCAGGGGGCGCCTGGGTGGCTCAGTGGGTTAAAGCCGCTGCCTTTGGCCCAGGTCCTGATCCCAGCGTCGTGAGATCGAGCCCCGCATCGGGCTCTCTGCTCCGCGGGGAGCCTGCTTCCTCCCTTCTCTCTCTGCCTGTCTCTCTGCCTACTTGTGATCTATCAAATAAATAAATAAATAAATAAAAGAATTGCATTTGGAAATTTTTTCAAGATTTTATTTATTTTATGTATGTATGTATGTATTTATTTATTCATTCATTTGACAGAGAGAGAGAGCACAAGGAGGGGGAGTGGGTGAGGGAGAAGCAGGGAGCCTGATGATTGACTAACTGAGACACCCAGGCATCCCAAAAATATAAAACGTTAATGGAAATACAGGAGAAAATCTTGATGATCAGGGTCTGGTGACAAGTTCTCAAACATGGCACCAAAAATAAAATCCATAAAGAAAAACAGGATAAAAAGGATTTCATTAAAAATATTTTTTGTCTCCATGAAAGATTCTGCTAAGAGGATGGAAATGAATAGTACATATTAAAAAAAAAATTAAACTACATATATGATAAAGGACTTAAAGTCTAAATATAGAGAAAATTCTCTAAACTCAACAGCTTTAAAAAAAAACAATCTAAATACATATCAGCAGAAATATCCTTCTCAACCTAAAAATGATAAAAAATTATTTGTATTCTTACATTTGCCAAGAGCAACCAGTATTATTTTCATTTAATTAACTGAAAATAAAGTTGATAAATTATACATTTGGATAATCTAATAAATTAATTTATAGAGAGGAAAGTCAGAAAAATCTCATAGTCAATAAAATATTATATTAATATGATATTATAATTTATTATATTTAAAATATGACACAATTTTTTATAATTTTTATGTTTATGTTCTCATGTGTCAATATTATCCTTCCTATATTTTGTAAATAACAATTAAAAAAAAGGTATAGATAAAATATGGAAGTTAAAAAGAGAAACAGTATATTATTCTGCCTAAAGTATCAGGGAAGGATTGATGAAGCAGGAGGAATTGTGAATGTGCTATAAAGGATAGTTATTTGATAGAAAAATGGGAGCAAATGAATGAGCATAAGCAAACATATGGGCAAGATTATAAGGCTCATGAAAAGTAGTAGTAAAAAGTAAAATCAGAAAGGTGATTTGGAATCAGACTGTGGAGTGCCTAAGAAACAAGTTAATGTCTTTTAGTCTTTATTCTACAGACAATGGGAATTCAGCGAGGTGTTCTACATTATACCACTTAACAGATAAAGTTTCAGAAAGATTCATTTAGTAACTATGCATAATAAATTGGAAGACATACAGATTAAGGATAGCCCAACAGTTAGAAAGCAGTGTTGACCATTCGGCTGTAAGGAATGAAGATTTAAATTAGGAAGTTGGATGCAAGGATAAATTGAAGATAAATGAAACAAGAAAATAACAGCTATGGCAGAAGAAAGAATGACAAATGACTACAAATGGTTTTCAAGGACTAGAGAGTAGAACAATTCTCTGGTACTTTAAATCTCTGCCCCATTAAGAGCAGTTAAAAATACAGGATTGGAAAGTGAAGCATTATTATAGAAGATTAAAAGATGAGTGTATAGTGATGAGACAGAAACAGATTACATAGACTGATCTTTCAAGAAGTTTAATGATTAAAATAATGAATGGTTGTAGAACTGACTAAAAGATTTTATCAGGATAGGAGAGACTTAAATAAGTTAGAAAATCAGGTGGAAAAAAATCAGTGGAAATGGAGAAAATAAAATGTCAAGAAGGAAATGATATAAAAAGCAAAACTTAAGAAAGGAGATAGTCCCCAAGACACAGAAGAGTGATTTGCCTTGGAGAGAAGAAATGATAAATATTCTACTGAGATCATGGAAAAGGAAGAAAAGGAAATAAAGATGCCGTAAGATCTGTAAGAAAGAAAACGGAAAGTGAGTTCCTACCACATTTTGTCAATGTTCCCCAAAAAATGCGGAATTAGTTTGGCTAACAAAATTGCAGTTGTGACGTGGAGAACTCAGTAAAGGTAGAAAAGGTTTAAAATAAGTTCTCTGACAATATCTGCAGATGAGTTTTCCTTTAAAGTTGTATTTATTTTTTCTTGTTTGTTTCCAGAATTAAGTACAATCTGTCAAGTACAGATACCATATATTTTCATTTGTTATGTAACTCCCATGTTATACAACATGGAATTATGTCAGTTTTCCTATCCCAAATCTTAAATACAATGAAAATGCAAATGTCCCACTGAAAAATCTAGTTAGGACATTAAATTTTGCATTATATTTGAAACTCACTTAAGCTACACAGTGAGCCTACCACTTAAAGATCCCAAGGGAAGGTGTTCTCCTTATATAACTTCTGATGAATCAGTAATATCCTGTGAAATTCCCCTCCACCCTGATGTTTCAAGAAGCCCAGAGAACTCTGTGGTGACACTGGAAGCAAATGACTTCTAAGAGTTTTCCCACACATACTGAATTTGATTTCATACCAACCTCCTTACAGATACTTTGTAATTGAATATAATTGGACTTTCTCTGGCTAAATACAGGTTCCAAATGAGTGTGCTACAGGAAAATGCATTTGTATATTCTTTAATTTTGGTTTACCCTGTTACGTAACTCTTACTCTTACTTAGCAGTCTCTGCACCTCCAAATTAGAGAACCATCTGTAAAAGTATGACATGTTAGTTGTTTTGTCATTTCTCATTTTCTCAGATACTCTTAATATTTTCAGTTAAGTTTACTTTTTTTTGGGAAAAGGTAAAAATGCCATAGGAAAGAGAGATATACTTAAATAAAAGAACAAATGGAACAAACAGGTAAGTTGAGAAAACTAACTAACCAGATTTCTCTCATTCTTTATACATGGAGTTTTGTTCATTTGTCTTGGCATTATAAGGATGTCATCTGTCAGACACATACATGTCTTATATTAAGCAAAGACATTTTGTCAAAACTGAGAAAAACGAAATTAGTAACAGCCTATAAAAAGGTGACTGCAATGTCTATGTGTAGATATCTTAATCTTTCTGATATTCTCTCCGAAGAGAAGTAGATAGATATATTCCAGGATGAACTTCCATAATATATATAAGAAAAATATTTTTTCAATCACGAACCAAATAAAACGTACTTGATAATACCTGCTTATTTTCACATCAGCTACATTAGATTCAGTTACAAGTACCTGTTTATTTTTACATAGGTAATCATTAAATTTTCCTATAAATTTCCTTTCTTATAATTCTTATTAGGTTTCAATATTAATATTATAGCAGCCTTATAAAATGCAATGAAAAAATTCCTTCATTTCCCATTCTCTAAAAGAATTTTTATATCGTTGGCATTATTTCATAATTGTTTGGTATCATTCGGGGGAGGCCCATCTAGGCCTTAAGTTTTCTTTGTGAGTTTTTATATATAGATTTGATTTCTTAAGTAATTGCAAGACAATTTTGAACTTCTATAACAATTTCATTTGTATCAAATTTAACTATATATTTTGCAATATTACCTTGGTGATAAATGTAAAATTTGCCTCTGTTAGTTAACCTCTGGTGTTGTTATTCTGATTATCTTTTTTATTTTATTAATGTGATGTTTCATTTAGCTCTTATTTGTTAAATTCTATATACCTTATATGTGAAAAATTGTACAGGTTATGTCATATACTTACAGATAATATTATATTCCTCAGATGAAATTTACTTTTGTAATTGACTAGGTTAAAGGTCCTATAAATGCCAAGTCTACTTATTCCAGTCAGGGATTCAAAGAATTCATGTTTGGGCCCCAATTCCATTGGCGTTTATCTACTTCATATTTACCCTTCCTCCTAAAATGTAGGCCTTTGGAGTCTCAACACAAAGCCCAAATGCAGACAGGAATCTGTTTCTGGCCAATTGTGATCTTTAATATTTGACCCGTTAGCTGCCTAAGAAGGTTGAAAGCACTGTTCAACTTGTTAAAAGCAAACTTCAGCTTCTTTAAGAAATAGAATGTTTGGTCCTGAATGGAAAACCTATAGATTTGGAAATAAAATAAATATTTTTCATATATCAATTCAAAGATATGTTCAAAGGCTAACTTCAGAAGTGATATTAAATTGTGAGATTTATCTTGAGTCTTCCATAAAATTAATAAATAAGCACAATATAATAATAATACAGTAGTACAAATGTATAATATATATAATTACACATTTTACACATATACCGTACAGGTAAAATAACCACAATTTGAATTGTAAATGTAATAATATACAAGTCATTAGTAGGATTCACCAAATGCTTATAGCTTTCTGCTTTCTGAACATAGAGTAAAATTTTACTTCTAAGCCATCTGAAAAAATTAGGCATTACCATGTGACTTACCTTTGTTACTGAAATGTGTGTCATTTCCAGGCTAAAATTTTAAAAGGTAGATCATAATTTGCTCTACTGTATCTTTTTTTCCACTTCTGGCCTATTCTGACAGATACAGAAAAGTGTGCTGTTCAGGAAAGGATTAACTCTGTAGATCTGGGCTGCTCAAACAGGCACATTTTCTAAAGAAAGGCCCATTTTCAGGACTGGCCATTGGTCAGCCTCTGAGAAGGAAGCTCCCCGAATGTTCTGGTAAGAGCATGTTAGCAGCCTGAAACCTGGACCAACTGTATCCCAGTTTGTCCAGATGGTATATACTAACAATGTAATTTATTGTGAACACCTACTTACTCTCCAGGGGTCTGGAACTGGAATAACTGAGGTCAATCACTCAGGCCCTGTATTCCTAAAGGACTAACTCCCAGAAAAACAACTAAGCTCAAATGTGCTTCCTCAGTTGGCAACATTGTGCACATGCTGTCACACATCACTGCAGGGGAGTTAAGCATGTACTACTATGTGACTACACTGGGAGGGATGCCTAGAAGCTTTACCTGTCTTTTTTTGAATTTTGCTCCATACATCTTTTCTCT
Source organism: Martes martes (assembly GCF_963455335.1). NCBI lineage: Eukaryota > Metazoa > Chordata > Mammalia > Carnivora > Mustelidae > Martes > Martes martes. The sequence continues at coordinate 36,172,006 of NC_137888.1, forward strand.
TTGATTTTGTCTGTATCTTTTAGCTGTAGTAACTATAACCATGAGGATAAGAGTGAGTCTGGGGATGTGACTAATTCCAGCAAAGCACTGAGTCTGAGGATGGTTCTGGGGTACTCTTCTTAGGGAAGAGTCTTAAGATAGAATTATAATAGTACATTTGATTATTTGCTTTTTAGAAGTATTATAAAAAGTAAGGTCAGAATCAGCCACTATGCAAAAAGGCATACAAATTCTCAGAAATAATCCAGAAATTAAGGAATTAATAAATTTGGAAGAGGCAACTGTCCTTTAACCCCAAATGGTGAAAATTAAAGTTGGGAAATAGTTACATAAACTAAATTTAACTAAAAACTCAGCTCTGCAGAAAGGATCAAGTAGAAAGTATTATAAATTTAACAACTGGTGAATTGAAGTGGTAAATATGACACCAATATATCTGGTTATTTTAACATATAGCTCACTAAACATGAGATTCTCTCAATAAAACCCATGATGTCCAATTTAGTTGAGGATCAAAAGAGGTATGTAGACAAAAACATACACACACAAAAAAAATGTCCTACTGCAAATCACTAAATTATGTAGAAAATAACTCTCAGAAAATTAAGTGTTAAAAAGAAAAAGAAAAGAAAACTACCAAGTTTGTAAAAGATCTGCACTGTAAATGACCATGGGCCTGGACTCAAAATAGAAAGTGATTATTCAGGAGTTAAAATAACTTTAGGGCTTCTCCAAACTCCTATCACCAGAAGCAAAGCAGAAATGGAAATGGAATTAATTTCTCCAATGATCACTTTGGATGAGGCCGCAGAGCTTAGAGCTTAAATGAATGACTACCCAACGTTCCCGTTCCTGAATGTGAATGTTTTTATAATTGTCTTGTCCCTCTTCCATTATTATGTATTGGTTTCATTTATGTCAGAAAAGTTGCATATTCAATAAATAATAAGGCTCTCAATCAAAAGGATCCATACCAGCCTCTTGGGACAAAGGGGTAAGTTAAGAGAGAGGCACAGAGAGTGAATCTAAGGGTTAAAATAGAAGGTATCCACCACAGAAGTAACATTAAGGGACTCTCGTTTACCAAAAATTAGTAATGATGCTCCAGATAGTATAACAAACCACCTTTAAGCCAAAGTCATATAATATGGGTTCCTACATTGGATCTTGGACCCAATAAAGGACAGTAGTAAAAACCTGAGGAAGTTGGCTGAATGGTATACTTTATATTATATTTTCAAATTTTTGTAAGTCTAAAATTACTTTTAAATAAAGAAGTTAATCAAGAATAATAACAATAAATTATCACCTTTCACAGTTCTAAAGGTAGACTGTGTCTAACTATGTAGTTCTTGCTTGAGGATGTTGGCTGGACTGGAGTTATCTGGAAACTAGGTTATTTCCTTCTCTGAAAAAACAAAAACAAAAAAAACCTGAGGAAATGTCTCTTCATTACTATTTGGTCACTCCATATACTCTCTCCAGTATGGCAGCTTCAGAGTAGCTAGACTTCATATATTGGGGTTCCCGAGGTGTATAATCTGAGGGAAAGAAAGTCAGGAGAAAGCCATATTGTTTATTGTGATCTAGATTCAGAAGTCATATAACCCCACTTCTGCTGTAATCTGTTGGTTGAGGTTATTAGAAAAGTCTGTCTCAGTTTAAAGAGAATAATCTCCACCAATTCAATGAGGAATGCCAATATCACATAGAAAGTAGAACATAAGTGATGGGATAAGTTGTGGGCTGGAGTTGAGTCATATGGGCTGATGGTTAGCGTTACTTCCCAACTCTACCTTCAGTGGCATGGAAGTCTGACATTGATAGTTTGAGATCAGGCATGGTAGTAGTATTTACACCATGAAAACTGACAAACACAACAAATGCTATATTCATCTCCCACCCACATATTGTCAATTGTTAAACATTTACCAGCACAGTACATTAAATGTGCAGATATGTACAATCATCTTTGAAAAATACTATCTGCCTTACAAAACTTCCCTATGATTATAATAGAAGGGATCAGTTTATAAGTGCAGGGTGTCAAATCACCAACAGTAATCAGATTCTGGTGGTATCAGTAACCATGTGGGAAGAAAGAGGTGAAATATGGGGAATTCTGATGGCCTTGAGAATGGAGAATACAGTTAAGTGTCAGCAAGAATTTACCCTTTAAAAAGATGTTCTTACTTGGCATGAAGAGCCTGATAGGTCCTTCTGACAAGAGCAACTGACACTAAGGGATGTCTCACAGGAAACCATTCATAGATTCAACTTTAGAAACACCTAAATGTTTCACATGACAACAAAACAGAATTAAATTTTAAATGAAATCTCTAATCTCTAAAGCAAATTACAAAATAAACTTGTGCATGTTGTCAGTGGCTAAATCATAAAGAAAAGTTATAGTAACTTTATAATCTAGAAATTTGATGACAAGTCTCTAGTGGGCTCTATCCAAGGACAGAAAAAAGAAGAAAACCTGTAAAAATGCCTAAATTATTTCCAATAATAGTATTTATCTAATAAGGAAACAAGAAAAAAATATACAAATATAAAATAACTCATGGTATACTAAAAAGACTTAGAAACAATAGCCAGTGTCATAAGCTAAACTATGTCCCCTGCTAAACTCCTATGTTGAAGACCTAACCCCCTGTATCTCAGAATGTACTATATTTGGAGGAAGGGCCTTAAAGAAGTAATTAACGTAAAGCAAGGCCATATGGGTGGGCCCTAATACAATCTGATTGATACCCTTTTAAGAAGAAGAAATTTAGACCCATCAAGAGATGCCAGAGATACACTTGCAAAAAGATCATTTTGTGAAAAGGCATCAACAGGGCATCCATCTGCAAAACACAGAATAAGGCCTCAAGAGAAATCAACCTTGGTAGCATGTTGATCTTGTTCTTTCAGCTTCCGAAACTGTGAAAAAATAACTTATGTTTTTTAGGCCTCCCACTCTGTGGCATTTTGTTATGGCAGACTTAGCAAATTATTACAGCCAGTAACAATGAGGAATCATTGTGGTCATATGACGGCCAATAAATCCTACGTTCCCCTACCAAAAGGAAAAATGATTCTATGGGAAAAGAACTAATTCCATGTCTGGGCAGAAAAAGTGCATGATAGGCCTACCATAATTTGTCATAACAAAAAACTATAAAAATCTACCAGAGCTAACTTAACAAGATTTGGTGGTCAACTTGAAGCAGCTCCCACTGTCAAAATATGTTAATGTAAGCATCATTAAGAAAACAAAACAAAACACTTCCAGTTATAAAATAAACAAGTTCTGGAAATAAAAAGTACAACACAGGGAACACAGCTAATAATACTGTAATAACGTTGTATGGTGACAGAAGATGACACTTGTCATGGTGAGTATTGAGTAATGTATAGAACTGCTGAATCAATATGTTGTGCACCTGAAACTAATATAACACTATACATCAATTATACCTCAATAATAATTTTTTAAATCTTTAATAAGTTGAAATAAATCAAATATATTTAAATACAAATATTCTTTTTTTTTTTTTAAGATTTTATTTATTTATTTGACAGAGATCAGAAGTAGGCAGAGAGGCAGGCAGAGAGAGAGGGAGAAGCAGGCTCCCCGCTGAGCAGAGAGCCCGATGTGGGGCTCGATCCCAGGATCCTGGGATCATGACCTGAGCCGAAGGCAGAGGCTTTAACCCACTTTAACCCAGGTACCGCTTAAATACAAATATTCTTAATGGCTAAAAACATAAAAACAAAACAAATCAAAAGAGAAAAGCTTCTTTGGTTACTTTTCGATTATGTTGGGGAATTGATACCATTTTGATTTTTTTATTAAATAAAATAAAATTTTATTTTTTCCTTGCCAATGTAATCTGTACCATAATGTAAGCAAATAGTTGGGGGAGGGATAGTTTCCCTTTATAAGTATAATCTGTAGAGATATAATCCAGCTAATACATGGAGAAAATGGTCTAAAATTAGACTTTTGCCATTTTGCAATCCAATGAAATAAAAGCCTTAGGCTGCTACTGAAACAAAGAAGTAGTCAGAGATTCTGTTCTTTTTGATAAGAGAACACAATATGATCCATGGTGTTCTCTGGCCAACAAAATGAAGTCAAATAACAATAATAGTAATAATTAATTCCAAATCTGTTCAAGTCCATATATTTGAGTACCAAGAAAAACAAAGGTCAGAAGAACTTGATATAATAAAAGATGACAATGCAATCATTCTGAATTTCAGATAAGCAAGCTAGTTTCTCAACAAATAAATTTGTAAAGTAAAAAATAGAGAGAGAGAGGGTGGAATACCTACAGATTAAAAAAAGAATAAGAAACATACTAAACAATTGCATTATATGGTCTGTATCTGAAACTTAACACACAAAAACCAAATAAATATAAAACAATCAGGGAATTTTGCATTTTGAACACTGACCCCACCATGTTAATATTAAGGAATCATTTTAAACATAACGACAGTATTGTGGCTATATTTCTAAAAAGATCTTTGCCTTTCAGTGTTACATAAGAAATATTTACATACGAAAGTCAAATATGTTTATTGTTCCTACTATCTCTGTAGTAGCTTGGTCTCTTCTGTTTGGCAATTTTTACTATGAGTTAACATTTTTTTTTAATTTACATATTAAGAGACTTGCATTTAGATATAACTTTTTCATGTAATATTTGTGTATTTGCTTCTAGTAAGAAGGGCATACCAAATCTGATTATCTCATTATTTAATGAGTTGGCTTAGCCTTTTTGTTGTTGTTAATATGAAGCACTTAATTACTATAGTAAAGTACTGGCATGGATATAGGTTCTCACAGAATATAATTAATATTACTTTTTTTTTTTTTCTGGAACTGAAAGAGCCAGTCATTCTCTTTGTAACATGCTAGACTTTGTAAAGTCTATCTTGCAGTTATTCTTTGTGTCCCAATATTATTTCTGTTCTAGAACTTATCTCTACAATTTCTATGTCCAACATCTGGTTTCTCATTACCTTAGAAATAGAAAATATAATCCAAATTTCTGTGTGAACAAAGATTTGGGGGAGGCATTGAGCATTACTGAAGAAAATCATGTAAAGTTGTAAAGTGCTCAAACCTCAAATCTAGGACCTTCTCCCTCAGTGAGATCTGTGCTGATTCACAGTGCTTTTCCTTATCCTTATCTAATCTCTTTATTCATCTCTCTCAAGAATTAGCCATAAACATTAAAACTCTTCAAAACATTCCTTTCCAACCTCCACCACCTTTAATTTCAGGAAACATCATTCCTTATCTCCTTCATACCATTAAGAAGTTCATGCATGAATACCCTCAACCCAAACTCTACTAATTCCTATAAATTTATTTCTAATCTCACTGATATTCTTACTTCCTCTAATCTTAAACTTGAGGTCAAGGTCAATTTCTATCTCTTCATCTTGATTCAATCTCTGTGTTTTTTCTATTTCCTTCAGAATAGCATAAAACATGAACATAAACTCCACCTATGTTGGCTATGCTACCTCACCATAAATTTATGTTCACGTCATCACAGGCACTTCCTACTTCCATTTAATATAGTTGTGATTCTGAGTCAATCTACTCCTGTGTCTTTGGAACCTTATTCTATCAATTCTGTCTCTGCTAAACCCTAACCTTGACTCTCCCTTTTTGAATATTCCCAATTGTTCCCCACTACACGCAGCCCTACAAAAGAAAAAAAAAAGTGATTCCACGCCTATCTTCAAACTTTTTAATGTGTCTTTTACTTCACTAATAAGCTTTGCCAAAGGTAGTATGGCACTTACTGGAGTCTCTTCACTGAATACCTACTCCAACTCCCAGTGCAATTTAACATACCTCCCTACAATACTAAAATTGATTCTAAACAGTCACTAATGATTTTTTTTTTTAAATACTGAATCAAATGAACAAATATCTGGTATCTAAACTTATCTCAATATATTTGACACTGTTATATGTATGTTTTTTCCCCAGTAGCACTACTCTTTTCTTATACTTTTAAACTTTATCATTTTGGAATGCTTGCTTTGGGGACTTTTTTCACCATTATGGAAAGTTAGAAGACAATTTTTCGAGAGTTTTTCATGTTTCTGCATGTCTTCTGGGCAAAAGCACTGAGACATTTTGTTCATGGCCGTCTTTGTGTGGTAGGCAAAAAAATGGGTCCCCCTAAAAAGTTCCACACTCCAATCCCTAGAACCCATGTACATACTGATCAAGGCAAAGTAAACTTTCCAGACGTAATTATGATTAAAACTAAAAATAAGGAGTTCATTCTGGTTAGCACAATGTAATCATGAGTCCTTAAAGCAGAGAACTTTCTGGACTGGAAGGAAAAGAAGTCAGAGAGATATTCCAAGTGTGATAAAGACTGTATGTGAGGGGCACCTGAGTGGCTCAGTGGGTTAAGCCTCTGCCTTTGGCTCAGGTCATGATCTCAAGGGCCTGGGATCAAGCCCTGCATCAGGCTCTCTGCTCAGCAGGAAGCCTGCTTCCCTCCCCCTCTTTTCTGTTTGCTGGTAGCGTACTTGTGATCTCTCTCTCTCTCTCTGTCAAATGAATAAATAAAATCTTTAAAAAAACAATAAAAAAATTAAAAATAATAATAATATTTAAAAAAAAAAAAGACTGTATGTGATGTCTCCGGCTCTGAGATACAGGGACCCATGGACAGATCAGTAAGAGGCCTCTATTTGCTAGGGAAGCCCACAGCTGACAAACAGCAGGAAAATGGGAACACAAGGAACTCAATTCAGAAACAACCTGAATGAGCTTAGAAGTCAATTCTTCCGAGAGGCTCCAGGTAACAGACCCAGTGGTCAACATCTTTATCTCAGACATGTGAAACCTAGAGCAGAGAAACCAACAGTTAAGCCAACTCAGATGTCTGACCTACATAACGGTGAAGTAGTAGTTTTGTGTTATTTTAAGTCTCTAACTTTGTGATTTGTTACGGCAGTAACAGACCATGAATACAGTTTTTAAGGACTTTCATGTATCAAGCAGCCTTGGAAGATAGAGATGATGTCTCCCTCCAGGGCAGAGAACAGGTTTGTTTGCTGTCCAGTAAAATATGGACATGATCTACATTCAGGGCAAAAATCAGGCAGGTTTGCTTGCAACCATTATAAAAAATTAGGGTCTTCTATATCTAAGGTCTTCATCAGGAACACAAACTCCACTACATGAATAGCATCCACCTCTGCTCAACCACATCAACCCCTGTGGAACTTGAGGGGCAAATGAGGCTAACAGGGAGCTCATGCAATATCATTCTTTACCTCTGACCCAGAAATCTTGTGTGTTATTAGAAGTGTGGAAAGTTCTCAAGAACTTCAGACCCTGTACAGCTCTTGGTCCTCACTTTTTAAACATTGGTATGCAACAACCTCTGTCTAAATATATTATTATCCTTATATAGCATGCTGTCTCTGAACAAACACATTAACTATTGTGGTTACAATATGTTCAAGATGCCCAAAACTACATGTTTGCTCTGTTCATTCTCTCTATAGTCACACAAAAGCAAGTAAATTGTGTGGGGATAATTATGTGATGGCTAATCCCCAAGATATTTATAAACAATTATTGTCTTCATGTACTCACACCTCATTGCCCCATAAGAGGCAGAGTCTCTTCTTCCTCTCATCTTGTACCTAAGCTCTTCTAATCATATGCCTGATAAATAAGGTGCAGACGAAGTGGCAGTCTAGGTCTTGTTCCCTTACAACTTCCTCCTGAATCTTTCAGAATGTTCATTCTGTAGAAAACAAGCCACTAAGTAAAATGTCCAAATACCATGAGATGAGCCATTTTGCTATGAGAAAAACAAACAAACAAACAAAATAAACAAACAAAACCAGCTAGCCACATAAAGAAAGAGGTGTCATACAACCATTACATCCTAGTTTCCAAACCTAAAAGAACAAAGCCATCTTCAGTGTTCAGCCCATTCAAATTTTCAGCCACCATCTAAAATGGTAATTGAGAGACTTCTAAGAAAGAATTGCCCTGCTGTGTCCAATCAACACCCACTACTGTGACAGACAATAAATTATAGTTTCAGTTCTTAAGTATTTAGGTAGCTTGTTACACATCAATAAATAACTGAAATCACCATTATTTGAGTGACCTATTTTAAAATCCATGAGATATAAAGTATCTTCCACCACTGAATTATTCATTCTCTATCCAATATCTGAGTTCATCAACCACCACACATTAATTTACATACCTAAAAAAAAAATATCTGGATTATCCTACTTTCCTTTTACTTTTCAAATGATACATCTATTAAATAGTAAAGTTCAATTTATCTTCTTAATGAATCTGTGTCTTCAAATCCCCTTCTATGAAAATATTGCTAAATCATGTTTTGATTCATTGTTAAGTTCCTTCGTAGTTGGCCCCTTCAGATCCTTCACCAGATGATTTCTTTCCATAGAATGTTATCAAATCTGGTAAGGGTTATCCTCTAACTAATATACTTCCATGCCTAACCAACTTTAAGCAGATTAACGAGAAACTTTATGTGGAAGTATGCAAAGCACTCTTGCCTTCTTCCCGAATTCATGTTGGCATCTAGTGGTTGACATCTTTCTCTATTTTAGAATTTCAAAACATGCTGTCATCAATGTATTCCATTTTATAAGAATGAATATAATTTCTATCAATGCATAATTGATAGAATTAACAAAACAAAAATCCCTATCTCGCTAAACAGGAAGGCCAAAGGGGGAAAAAAAAATAAGGTCTTGTCATGATGTATCTGTGGTCCACTAGTACATTTTTTTTTTTCTATTCTCTTTTTCAGATTTGAGGAATAATTGATAAATAGAGTTGTAATGATACAATGTGATGATTTGATATATGTATACACTGTGAAAGGATTCCCACTTTCAAATTGATTAAAACATCCATCACCCCACTTATTTACCCTTTTGTGTGTGCGTATGAGAATAAATTATGTTGTCAGCAAATTTCAATTATACAAATAATATTATCTACTATAGTCACCAAATTATGTTTTAGATTCTAAGCTCTTATCTACCTTATAACTGAAAGTTTATATACTTTTACCAATTTCTAATTTCTTCTATCACCCAGCCATAACTACTTTATGAGTACATAAAGTACTGTTTTTTAGATTTCATATATAAATGATACCATGCAGTATTTGTCTTTCTCTGTCTGGCTCTTTTCCACTTAGCATAATCTCTTCCAAGTTCATCCACGTTGTCTCAAAAGACAGGATTTCCTCAGTTTTGAAGGCTGAATAATATTTCGTTGTTATTGATTCACAACCTCCTCAGGAGCTTCCTAAGTGAAATCTGAAGCCCACCCCCATATGTGGAGAGCAGGGAGACCAAAGAAAGAGTCAGGCCACTCCAGATTGATAGATGGCAGGTTTAATAAGCAAGGGAACTTACATAGGAGGCTTATTATTAAGGGGCCACAAGATAAGCAGATTTCCACACCCACTTGCCAAATCTTAAAGGTTGTGGTAGATGCTTTAAATGGGTTCAATCATACATACCAAATAGATGGTCTCAATACTACATCGCTGCCTTCAAGGCAGATTCTGGGAGTGGGTAAAGCAAGCAGAATGCACATTCCAAAGTCAATGGAAGGGGTTAAGAGACTGGTGGTCACATCCTCTCAGTGACCCCTGCCAACAAGTGGATACACAGATGAGATAGATAGATAGATAGATAGATAGATAGATAGATGATAGATAGATAGATAGATAGATACTATATATTTATACATATATAGGTATAGATACATACATGCACATTTATCCATCAATGGACATTTAGGTTGTTTCCACATTTTGGCTCTTGTGAATAATGCTGCAATGACCATAAGAGTACATATATCTCTTCAAGACAGTGATTTATTTCTTTTGGAAATATACCCAGAAGTGGAATTACTGGATCATATGATAGTTCTATATTGAATTTTGAGGGAAACTGTATTTTTTCCCTAGTGGCTGTACCAACTTATAACCCCAGGGACAGTGTACAAGAGTTCCTTCTCTCCACATCAACCCTTGTTATCCTTTTTTAAAAATATTTTTATTGGGGGTGCCTGGGTGGCTCAGTTGGTTAAGCGACTGCCTTCAGCTTGGGTCATGACCCTAAGGTCCTGGGATTGAGCCTCATGTTGGGCTCCCTGCTCAGTGGAGAGTCCGCTTCTCCCTCTCCCTCTGCCTAGTGCCCTGCCTATTTGTGCTCTATCTCTCTGTCAAGTAGATAGATAAAATCTTTTATATATATATATATATATATATATATATATATATATATATACACACACACACATGAAAGGAGGACTGGGTGTGATGTATAAACAATGAATCTTGGAACGCTGAATAAATAAAATTAAATGTAAAAAAATCCTAAAAAAATAAATAAAAGCAAGTCATAAGTAATATGTATATATTACACATATATACATATATATATACCTTTTATTGAAGTATAATTGACATCTAACGTATTCATTCCAGATATATAACATAATGGTTCAATATCTATATATATGGTGAAATAATTGCTACAATAAGTCTAGTTTCAACCCATCATGATACATACTTACAAAATTATTTTTTTCTCTTGTGATGGGGACTATTAAACTCTTAACAATTTTCAAATGTGCAATACAGTGTTATTAATTATAGTCACCATGCTATACATACTTCACATTCAATGATTTTCTTATTTTATTTTATTTTTTTTATGATTCAAGTTTTTATTTAAATTCTAGTTAGTTAACATGTAGCGTAATATTAGTTTCAGGAGAATTTGGTGATTCATCACTTATATATATAACATCCAGTGCTTGTCACCAGTGCTTTTTTAATACCCATCATCCATTTAGTGCATCCCCTCACACACACAACCCATCCAGCAACCCTCTACAAATCAAAACTACAATGAGGTATAACCTCACACTTGTCAGAATTGCTAAAATTAACAAAAGAGTCAACAACAGATGTTGGCAAGGATGCAGAGAAAGGAGAACCATCTTAGACTGTTGATGGGATGCAAATTGGTACAGACACTCTGGAAAACAGGAAACTTAAAATAGAACTACCCTACAACCCAGCAATTGCACTACTAGGTATTTACCAAAAGGAGACAAAAATATTGATTTTAAGGGGCTTATGCACCCCAATGTTTATAGCAGCATTATCAACAATAGACAAATTATGGGAAGAGCCCAAATGTTCACTGACTGATGACTAGATTAAGAAAAGGTGGTATGTGTGTGTGTGTGTATACAATATGTATATTGTATATATATTATATAAAATGTGTGTATATATGTATATATGTATATATATTATATATAATGGAATATTATTCAGCCATGACTTACTTATTTTATTAAAAGAAGTTTGTACCTTTTGACTTCCTTCACCCACTTCACCCCATCCCTACCTACCCTCTCTTCTCACAGTTACCAATCTGTTCTCTGTATCTATGAGCTTGGGTTTATTTCGTTTGTTTCCATATATAAGTGGGACTGTATGGTAATTTTCTTTCTATATCTGACTTATTTCACACAGCATAATGCCCTGAAGTTACATCCATGTTATCATAAATGGGAAAATTTCATTCCTTTTTATGGCTGGGTACTCCATCATATGTGCATGTACATATGGCATACACATTTTCTTTATCCATTCAGCCATCAGTGGATATTTAGCCTACTTCCATAACTTGGCTCTTATAAATAATGCTGCAATGAACATGTGGGTAAATATATATTTTTGAATAAGTTTTTCACTTTCTTCAGATAAATATCCGGAAGCAGAACTGCTGGATTATGCGACAGTTTTATTCTGAATTTTTTGAGCAACCTCCATTTTATTTTCCATAGTGCTTATACCAATCTATGTTCCCACCAACAGTGTACAAAAGTTCTCTTTTAGTAATTTCTTGCCAACACTTATTATTCCTTCTCTTTTTGATTACAGTCATCATAAGTGGTGTTAGGTGATCTCATTACAGTTTTGATTTGCCCTTTCCTGATAATCAATGGTATTGAGCATCTCTTCATGTACTTACTGGTCATCTGCATGTCTTCTTTGGAAAAATGTCTTTTCAGATATTCTGCTCATTTTTTTTTTTTTTTTAAAGAGAGGGAGAGTAGGGTGGGGGGGAGGAGAAGACGGAGAGCAGAAGAGAATCTTGGGGCACCTGGGTGGCTCAGTGGGTTAAAGCCTCTGCCTTCGGCTCAGGTCATGACCAGGGTCCTGGGATCGAGCCCCGCATTGGGCTCTCTGCTCGGCAGGGGGCCTGCTTCCCTTCCTCTCTCTCTCTCTGCCTCTCTGCCTACTTGTGATCTCTGTCTGTCAAATAAATAAATAAGATATTAAAAAAAAAAAAAGAAGAAAGAAAGAAAAAGAGAATCTTAAGCAGCCTCCACATCCATCATGGAGCCCGATGCAGGGCTCAATCTCACAACCCTGAGTTCGTGACTTGATTTGAAACCAAGAGTCAGACACTTAACTAACTGAGGCACCCAGGTGCCCCTTCTGCCTGTTTTTAAATCATATTTGTGTTACTTCTGAGTTATGTGAGTTATTTATATATTTTTGGATATTAACTCCTTATCAAATACATGATTTATAAATACTTTCTCCCATTCAGGAAGTTACATGAAATGAATTTTCTTTTTAATGATTTCCTCTGCTGTGCAGAAGCCTTTTAGTTTATAAAAATATAAATATACTCCAGCTTGTTTAATTTTGCTTTTGTTTCCTTTGCTTTTGGAGTCAGATCCAAAAAATCATCACCAAGACCTGTATCAAGGAGCCTATCTCCTATGGTTTCATTTCCTACATTTAAGTTTTATTTATTTATTTTTATTTTTATTATTTTTTTTAAGATTTTTTTTTTTTATATTTATTTGACAGACAGATCACAAGTAGGTGGAGAGGCAGGCAGAGAGAGAAGGGAGGAAGCAGGCTCCCCGCTGAGCAGAGAGCCCGATGCGGGACTCGATCCCAGGACCCTGGGATCATGACCTGAGCCGAAGGCAGCGGCCTTAACCCACTGAGCCACCCAGGCACCCCTACATTTAAGTTTTTAATCCATTTTGAGTTAATTTTTATGTATGGTATGAGGTAGTAGTCCAGTTTTATTCTTTTGCATGTGGCTATCTAGTTTTCCCAACACCATTTATTTAAGACAGTCATTTCCCCTTTGCATGCTCTTGGTACTTTTGTCATAAATTAAATTACAATATAGGCATGGGTTTATATCTGGGGTCTCTAATTCTGTTCTGCTGATCCGTTGTTTTTATTCCAACAGCATTCTGTTTTTTGATACTAGATCTTTGCAGTAAGAGTCTGAAATCTAGGGAGAATGGTGCCTTGACATAAGATTTCTTTTGGCTACTCAGATTCTTTTGTGGTTCCATTCAAGTCTGGAAATTGTTCTAATTTTATGAGAAATGCCGTTGGAATTCTTAAAAGGATTGCACTGAATTTATAGATTGCTTTGGGAAATATGAACCAGTTAAAAATATTAATTCTTCCAATCCATGAATATGGAATGTCTTGCCATTTGTGTCTTCTTCAATTTCATCAATATTTTACAGTTTTCAGTGTAAAGATCTTTTACCTCCTTGGTTAAATTTATTCCTAAGTATTTTTTTGATCCTAATATAAACACAACTATTTTATTAACTTTGCAGATAGTTTGTTGCATTTACATATGCAACTGATCTTTGTATATGGATTCTGTATCCTGAAACTTTATGTATTATGCCTCCATCAGAAAGGATGAATACCCAACTTTTGTAGCAACATGGACTGGACTGGAAGAGATTATGCTGAGTGAAATAAGTCAAGCAGAGAGAGTCAATTATCATGGTTTCGTTTATTTGTGGAGCATAACAAATAACATGGAGGACATGGGGAGATGAAAAGGAGAAGGGAGTTGAGGGAAATTGGAAGGGGAGGTGAACCATGAGAGACTATGGACTCTGAAAAACAACCTGAGGGTTTTGAAGGGGTTGGGGGTAGGAGGCTGGGGGAACCAGGTGGTGGGTATTAGGGAGGGCACATATTGCACGGAGCTCTGGGTGTGGTGCAAAAACAATGAATACTGTTATGCTGAAAAGAAATTAAAAAAAAAAAAAAAAAGAATCAAACTGGTGGGAAAATGTGGGGAAGTGCCTACCAACTCCCCTGGATTCTGGAGAGAATAACAGCTAGCACCTAGACACATGCTAATTAGAAGTTAGAACTTCAGGTATTAGCTTGTAAAGTATGTAGTCAAAGCCCTTTTAGAGAAGACTGGGTTATGAACATTTTTGTCTGCTCCCTTTGCATCAGGTCCTGGGCAGATAGCTAAAGACAGAGCTCACACACCCATTAACAACTGTCTCTTTGTAAAAAAACAAAACAAAAAACAAACAAACAAAAAAAACCAACTGTCTCTTTGTTATAGTCCTGTGGGACTCATGAATGCAAGCACCACTGGCTTTCAGAGTAAGTGATTTGGAGGCCTGTCCCTCAATGGGACCCTTAAAAGTTAGGGCACTAGATGACATTCCAAACCATTTCCTCCTCACAATGAAGCTGGGCATTGGGGGTTCCCTCCCTATCATGTGACACTGTGCCAGCAGTGGTATTTACGGCAAGGCTGTGTCTCACTCTTTCCTGTCCATTTTAATGTAGTTATTTTCTTACTCACCCAAAGTGTAGAAGTCACTCAACTAGTTTCCAGATTTCTCTTAGAGGGAATAATTGTGTATAGTGGTACATTCAGTGTCTCTCTGGGAAGACAGAAATTTAGGGGCCTCCTAAGTCACATCTTGGTCAGGAGCCTGATGTCTACTCTTCTTTTGTTTTATCACTCCAAAGAGATTTTTTCCCTTGCGTCTTTAAGTTTATCTGACTTACTGCAACTCACACATACATACACATACACACACCACACTCACATATCTGAGAAGATCTTTCCATTACAAGAAATATGTTCCATTAAAATTCAAGAAACTGTGAGTATATGCACAAGTAGTAAGAGTCAGCAAAATAAAAGAGTAACTCAATCCTTGAGCATCCTAGTATTTCAGGTTTTTTTTTTTTTTTAAAGATTTTATTTATTTATTTGACAGACAGAAATCACAAGTAAGCAGAGAGGCAGGCAGAGAGAGGGAGGGAAACAGGCTCCCTGCTGAGCAGAGAGCCCGATGCGGGGCTCGATCCCAGGACCCTGAGATCATGACCTGAGCCGAAGGCAGAGGCTTTAACCCACTGAGCCACCCAGGCGCCCCTATTTCAGGATTTTTGACAGACTTCAAAAATGTTGTTAAATTATTATCCAGGGCTTCAAACTATAAGGTTTTTAGCTTTGAGAAGGCTCTAATGGGAAGAATCAACCATCATTCACTGAAATAGATAAAACTATGAAGCTAAAGTGAAAAACTAAAATTGATTTTTAAAAAGCATGAAGAAAAGTACTCTATCCAAGTAAGAATTTTCAGACTGAGAAAAATGCTTCAGAAATTACTAAATGCTTAAAGAGACTCAGGCATTTCAGAGCAAGGATGTGAAAATGATTGAAAGCTCTAGAACTGAATGCCCCAAGGAAACATTAAACTTGCAATTCTATGCAAATACATTTTAGCTGTTTCTCTTTTAGCAGACACTGAAAAGGCATTTTTTCCAGAAATTTTAAGTAGAACATAAAGCTTGACTTTCTCCATATTTCTCAATAGTGAAAAACCTAATAATAAGTTACAAAATAATAAATAAATACTTCCTGTAAAGGATTTATTTACATATATCTTTCAAGAACATCAGCAATAAAACATGACAGACTGCTAATAATCACTCAATCAGTAAATATATATTGAGAACATATGATATACTTGATATTATTCTAGTTGCTGGGAAAACATGAGCATAAAAAACACAAAATCTTATCATTCAAGGAGTTTACATTTCATTGGGAAATGACAAAACAATACCCAAATAATTGATGCAACATCACAGATGGTGATCAGTATATAAAGTAAAGTAAAGCAATAAAAGGCTATATAGAGTGGCTAGGAGTTAGTTGGTTACAACAGGTTAAAGAAACTAGGTATCTTATCAATTGGTCAGTTGGCCAAAAGAAAAGAAATAGACTTCAATATAGCTCAGTTGGTAGAGGGGAGGAATGTAGTGGTATGAATAGTGCAATTTCTCAAATCTCTAAATACATAGTACCCTGGTGTGTATTCCTATGAAATAATAAATCTGTTGTTTCAAGTCACTGTTTACTGTAAAATTCTTGCTGTCCAAAAGAAGTTGTAACAAATACTTAAAATGTTCAAAATGACAAAGAAGACCTTATTAATGACTGGTGCAACAGGAGAGATTTAATGCAGTTAAAAAGAAGGATTGAATTTAACTTTTCCTGAAATAAAAGACAGGAAGATATTTAAAGGCTGGTGCCAGCTGATAGAAAAGTATGGAATAAAACTAAGGGGATGATTGGGCAAGGTGATAAGGTCATCTGCCATCTATGTTTGCAGATTGACTCTTATGTAAATTAGGCTTCTTCTCTCAACAGATTAGGAAATAGAGTCATTATTTTAATTATTACATTCCAAAGGGATGGCTCATGGGATTTGAGAAAGACATTCCTGGGTTGCAGAAGATTTACATTTAAAGGACAAAGAATTTACAAAAAAAGGAAGTCAAAGGCCTCTAGTCAGGAATACCTGTCTAAAGTTTGCAAAAGTTGAAAGGCACATTGAGTCTACCATGGTCATTACATAGCAATAGATCACTAATATATTAGCTTTTAGATATGTAACGTATCCCATCTACTTGTTAAGGAACTATTGTTCCATACTCTGTCCCAGATAAGTCAAAATACAGAAGAACAAAAAGAACAAAAGACCATAGAATGTATGGTCTCTAGACCTTTAAAAACAATTAAATCATTAGTCAAGTGTGACCCTATCACAATTTGTGTCCTAAACTTATAATAAATAAACTTCCCATAAATCTACCTCTCTAATCTGGCCTAGAAATCCTTGCCACTGATCTTAAAAGTTCATCAGATTCCAAAATGATTAAATTACCCAGTACTTCTTGGATGAGAGTTTAGGCTATCTCTCTCAGCATTGTTACCTTAGAGCAATTATTTTGTTAATCCAATAATGGCTTTATTTTCCTTTAAACTTGAATTTCTCCAAAATTTCTTGGAAGAGAATTCTTGCTAGAAACTTTATTTATACCACCAAGGCTTTTTCATGATTATGAAGAACCTCCAGGAATATTATTTTATATTGATTCAAACCCCTAAACTAGCTCTTAAAATCCTCTCAGAACATATAGCATAGCACTGATATAGCAGGGCCTGGGCTGATCAAGTCATTATGCATGTTTTTGTCATTGAATATTACTGGATTTGTGCACCCCAAAATATTTTTTTGGCCCATGAGCCTGTTACATATTTTCCCATTGAATTCAACTCCCTTCCATAAAGTTTCTATAAACTTGCATTGCCAGAAGGGTGATTTTTTAAAATATGGCAACCAAATAAGATCTAAATTCTTATCCCTTAATGCTACCCCAATTTAATTTCCACTTTCCTTAAATACTTTCTATCTAAATTTATATTTGGTATAATCAACAGGGGTGTGGAGTAAACCAAGCTTTGAATTAGTCACATGGCAGCAAACTTTTTCCCAAGGTAACATTGTGGATTGTGGCTCCAAAGAGTACAGAAACTCTGCTGGTCAGAACTCTCTGCCCTATACTATTCAAGGTTAGTTGTGATTCAGGACACAAAATATCACTTTATTGCTCCAGATTATCCAAGCATAGTATTTAGGCAGACCTCATATAAATTACCAGACATCTAATTTTCCTTCTGTGGAAATCACAGATCTCCACTGAGGTTTTCTCTTAGCATCAGCTGTTAGATAGTAATCAAACAGAAAAAAAATGGTGGACAGTTATTCTCTAGATCTGAGGAACTCCCATGGAAATGGCATGACTGACTTCCTTCCTGGTACTCTTTCCCACTTACAAGCATTCCTCCTGTTTACAGAATCACTTTGGTTTAGAATTTCTCCTCCTGGCTCAGCTATACTTCTTACCAATAGGGGAGACAAAACTGACTAATACTTTTTATCAGATCCACTTGAGATGGATGCCAATGGATTTGACTGGTAAAAAAAAATAAATAAATAAATAAACAAACAAAAAACCCCACAGGATTATCTCTTGATGGTGATAGAGTTGTAATCAGAATTAACCCAATCTGATTGGCTCTATGGGGTGAAATGATGATGCATCCCACAACACACTGCTATCAAATATAAGAGCATAGATAGTGTATCTTCTGTATTTATATCAACTTCTTTGAATATACACAGATTCACACCTAGGCCTGGGACTACAGGATCAAGAAAAAAAAAAAATCAAAGAATTTTTGAAGTGGGAAAGATAGAAAGTTCTGAGTTTGCATCCTCCTCCATTCCTCATTCTCAAGTTTGATCTTTGAAATCTTTCCAATCAAGTCCCTAGCTTACTTCAATTCATATGCAACATGAGGGTACACTTATTTAAAAAAGCCATACTTTCAATTAAACATTTTCATCACATATTTTGAGTAACAGGTGCTTCAATTACTCATTTTAACTTTAAGTGAGATCAGAGTTCTGAAGGTACAGTAGGAATGTGGTGTGTCTGTGTACGATGTTTCCTTGCTTTTTCCCGTTCTTTGTTTCCTCCTTTCTTTTGTTTGTTCATTCTCTTTTTATATTGGTAACAGTGAAATGTATAATATGATGACAGAGAATTTGCTTTCTCAAACTTTTAATTGTATTATCCAGAGTTACTTCTGTTAAAGATAAGTAAAGCATAGAGTAAGTATCAATCCTACCTAACAATTTGTAGCAACCTAGAGTTATTGGTATAGATCCTATATAATCTACTTGTTAGATATGGTGGGGTTCTTGACTGTGTCAAAAAATTTCCCCAAATCATTTTCAAGTGAATTCTCTCCTACTGAAAATGGGTACAGTATCTGTTCCTTATATAACTTTCATAGGATGCCAAGGTAATACATGTTTTCTCTGTCAGTGAATGGTGAGTGCCTGTGTTTCAGTATGTTTCATACATACCTAGGGAGGAAGACTTGGAGGTCTCACAGAGGTATCTGCTTTAGCTTCCCAATCCCTTTCTGAGTTAGCAAATGATTTTTGGGTTTGATTGTGTTTGTGGTGTGGTTGTGTGGGGTGTGTGCATATTATGCACACATACATGAACAGTTGTCTACATGAACCATTTTAATTCTTTCTGTAAACTCTCACAGAAACTTCCATTACTAAGAACCCCATAGGACGGTGTTTTTATTGTCTAGACATCTAAGATTCTGTTTGCCTATCCATATTACAGGGCCACTAGCTACTGTCCGACAGTCTTTAAATATTCAAACAGTGCTCTAAGCACCCAAGCCTAATTTCTCTTCTACTGCAAAATAAAGAACTCTCAGCTCTGACCTTCTGTCACTAAGATTTTACCATCTGCAGGGTGTACTGCAGGTGATTTCCAATCTACAAGGAAAACCTACTTTGGGATCTAGGAAATTTGTTTTGCCTCAGTTGGGGAGAATCATATTGTTCAGCTTATGGAGCAATGGAAGCAGGAAAAGTCCTTGGAGTGCTCTATAGTCAGTCCAATGGGCAGTGAATTAATCCGCTCATTAATAGGTGACTTCCTTTAAATTTTCCCTCAACATGCCCAGGGATATACTATTTCCTCTTATGAGTAATCTTTGCTGAGCATCATCATCTGTATTTTAATCAGATCTCTTACTTCACCCACCCAGCATCAGTACTTTTGGTTCCTGAACTATCTGATGCTCTTTTATAGTTGGGGCAGTTTACACCAACATCCTATCACAAGGTAGTGTATGTCTATCTAATGAAGAGCAGCTGCACAGACAGTCTTTGAGCACAGAACTCCCAGGAATTTCACAGACTGGACTGACATTTGAATTTTTGTTGGATTGATCAGTTATTCTCAATTTGTAGTAGTAGTGATCACAGTCCTTAACTATTCCTAAGCTTCTTCATCACCAGAGGCAAATCATGATATCATCAGTGTAGTGTATTAACACACTTTAAATGGTTACCATGTCCAAGTCCTGTATCACTAGAGTATGGCTATTCAAATATCCCTGTACCAAAACAGTAACCCTATATTAAATTCCAATCTAGAAGAATTCCATATAAAGTTGCCGGATAAAATACATTATTTGCCCCATGCAATATCTTAAGACATACTAAAAGAAAGGTTTTTTGTTTGTTTGTTTGTTTTTAATCTGAAATTCAAATTTAACTGGGCTTCTATGTTTTATTTCAAAATCTGGCAATCTTACCTTTGTGCCTGGATGGAATCCACATTTGTATGGAAATGAAGGCATTAGCCTTGTATCCTGCTGTCCCCTCTAGCTTGTGGCATTTCCAATGGAGCCTATTCTATTTCAAGTACAGGTGAATTAATCTAAGGAATCACCTTGTTTAATTCTGTTAGTCTATTGTCAAACTCACAGAACCATCTATTTTGCATACTGGCCATAGAGGACTGATAAAAATGACTTTAAAGGGAATTAAAAATCACCCTTCAACGATTCCCTTAATCATAGCAGTAATCTCTCACTGTCCTTCTGGAATACTGTATTGCTTAATGTTTGCTATAGAGGAGAGATGGGACAAGTTCAACAGTTAGCTTGACCAGTTAACTGGTTGAAGAACAGATTTAGTCTATGGAAAAAGTAAAAGAAACATGTCCCATTTACACACAATATCCACCTAAATTATTCATTCAAGTGAAGTCTATGTGACCACAGACTAATCTTTCCAGTTCAATGACAATTTGTTATTCCAGCTTCACTTTCATTTCCTCTATCACACATCTCCACATGCTCCCAGTATAGCCTTCACTCCTATCAGAATGTTATCTGTATCCATCAGGGGGCTTATATTGAACTCCTGCATCTAGAAATCTAAGATGTGTTAAATACCATAACCTGGACAAATCACTCAATTCTTTGCATGTCTTAAGATCTCATCTAGGGGTTGGACATATAAATCTAGGCCTTTTAGTTTATTGTTTGTGTAAATCTACAACCTCCCTCTCCTACTCCCTGCCTATTCAATATATTTCACTCTAACTATCATGAGCCTCATAATTGGATTGAAATTTCTTTAGGCTAAAAATAAAGAGAGAATATTAGATATGGCAACATAAGAGGTGGCCACTCTATATTGATAATAAGCTGTTAACCCCTTAATGGGAATCCTATCAAGTTTATTTTTATCCCATACTTTGAAGTTATGCCAGGTATCCCTTAACATCTTCTTGTCTACCTTTTCTATTTTCCACCATTTTGCAACTTCTTTTGCATAGCTGGCAACTCTTTCATGCAACTCCTTGCATGGAGAGTAAGTCAGCTACTGCCTCCTAAATATTCACCAGGCTTCAAGAATAACATTACATAAGGTACAGAAGATTGGGGAATTCTTCAGTCCTATTATAATATTATCACTGTCCCTGCCAATGACATTAAATTAAATATGTCATCATAAAGCTAGTTTAGAACTGCCTTCATTTATAAAATTTCTATTTTTCAAAAGAAGCATGGACAGTTAACCTCTATCAAAGTCGATCTGCCAAAACCCTTCATTTACCAGCAAGTTACAGTCGCTATTTAGAAATGTCTGCTCAAACACATTTACTTGGAGATATTTGGCAACCTAAAGAATTTCTTTCATTCAGGATTTTCTGGAAATACCAACCTTTACCCCACCCCATGGTTAATTCTAAGAATCTATGTTTTTATGTCAATAATGACTTGCCAGCCTTCTACTACAAAGAACCCCAATCCTTTTGCAGAACACACTTGGGATTCCATGGACACCTGACCATGACCATAATTCTTTTATATTTTTTAGAGTAATCAGTGGTCTTAATGGAATTAATTTACTTATAAACATACCAGCTATTTAGATGGTTATGGCAGCACAAGAAAGTTTTTCCTGTGACAAAGAATTTCTGGCTTTATGTCTTTTTATTCTGTTAAGAAAGCTACTTCTAGACACCAAGTTTTCACCTTAATTGCTAGCAACAGAGAGTTGAAATTTTTTCTAATTTCCTTTCCACCCAATAGCATATTCCATATCCACCCATTTGGATAGTTCCCTTGAGTTTAAGTCTAATTTTTTTAAATTCCACTGGTCAGACTAGCCCCTAAAACCTACCTCAAGTTTTCCTACTTTACATCACAGATAAGTAGACTTCATTGTGGCATCAAATTTTCTCATTGTTTTTCCATCTCATCCTGGTTCCTGACCAATGGTGATTTGGACATTTATGAACATGGATCTTAAAAACAATCATTTCCACAGTCACTGTTTGTTAAAAAGGATGGCTTGCCAGATTTAACTGAGAAAAATTAAGTACCTTCTCCAGTATCAAACTCACTAAAATTTGAAAGAATAGTTATAATCAGTAGATACTGGTAAATGAGAAGTTTGAGTCCTCAAAAATATCTCCCTTCGTTCTTTTTTTTTTTTTTTTCTGTGTTTAGATGCACAGGCATTTGAGGCCTCCAATAAATGAGTGTGGGGCATCACTTATCCAAAAGGAGATTTTTTAGCCATGAAAGATCTCCATTTTATACTCTAAAAATTTCAAATTCATAATATTATCCAAAGTGCCCTGCCCTCTAAAATTGATAAATTTTGTTCACTATAAACAACTTAAAGCAAATAAATTCTGGTAAAAGTATTACATAAAGACTCCATTATCTTTTCATTTAAAATGTCAGTAAGAGATTTGATAGACATGTGAACAATGAGATTTGACTTGGGTCATTTCCACTTCCTTTTATTTTCCCCCTTTTTTTACTTCTGGGATCTCAAAAGTAGGAAGGATGAATTACAAAATAGTTGTTAATCATCAACTCTATAATCATGCTCAGAACCAAAGGTATACAAAATAGAAATAAATCTTTATACCTATTTAGTTATATAGCAAATGCTTCTATATCACTTGTAAGCCAGGAAACTGCTCTAAGCACTTACAAATAATGTCTTGGTTAATTCAATACCAAGAGACAATTCTGAGGTAGTTATTATTTTATTACCATTGCCACTTACAGAGGAAAAAACTAAGAGGTTAGTAATTTGTCCAAGCCAAGTAGGGGAGAAAGATCTGAACCTCAGTATCTGGCTTCAATGTTTGCTCTTAATCACTATGCTAAACTACTTCTCAAAATAACTATATACAAAGTTATGAATATAAATATGAGTTTCTTAGCATCACTTGAGAAAGAGCATCATGTAACACCCAGTGACTAACAGTCAAGATTTTGGGTTTATGGGGCATCTGACTGGAACAGTCAGTAGAGTGTGAGACTCTTGATCTCATAGTCTACACTGGAGCCCCACATTGGATGTAGAGATCACTTAAAATCTTAAAAAGAAAAAAAGAAAAAAAAAAAGGAATGTGAGGTTTTATCCTGGTGGTGACATTGTCTGAGTGACCTTTGCTGTGCATTTATTACCCTCTGTTTCCATTATCTCAAACTGACGATATGGGAGATGCTCATGAATGTATAGTTTTGAAGAATCTCAAATGCAGAAATGTAACCTCCAGGATAATATGAGATGCAAAAATGCCCTTTAAGTGGTGATAAGTGTAATTTCTGACTTACCAAAAATGTGAAATGTGCCAGGGTCAGAAATCAAGGGGAAATGAACAATGGAGACACAAGTCCTAGTTTAGGAGAAAGTATTCTTCTCTACATTATAAACAAACAAACAACATATACACATACAACTATAGCCTAATTCATTCATTCTTTTACTTATTTATTCATTCAAAAGTATTTATTGAGCATCTATTATGTTACTGAGGGGATTCATGACATATTACCCCAAAATATGGTAATTCGTTATATTAAATATCTTTAGCTAAAGGAACTTTTTTTTTTTTAAATGACAGAAGCAGTCTAAGTCTTCTCTACCCCTGCCCTTCTTCCATGAAAGAAGTCATGAAACTCCCATGTGAAAGGTATCATCCCTATACCAGGATTAGAGAAGACATTCTTATCATTAGATATGGGGAATTGAAGGTCAAGAAATCTATACAAACAAATCTTGTTAAACTAATCCTCATCTTTCGGGTTACTTCTTTACTATTTACACTACCCTTACCTAAACCGCTCAGTCTTGTCAAATCACCAATTTTTTGTTTCTTTGTTACTTTTTGGGTCTTCAAATCTTATGAAGGTTTCCCTGTACATGTAAAAATTTAATAAAATGTTTATGCCTTTATCCTGTTAATCTGTCTTTGTCAGTTTAATTTTCAGATCCAGCAAGGGACCCTAAAAGTTTTGAGAAAAACTTTTTTCCTCCCTTATACTATTATGTGCCAGTACTGTCCCAAGTATTTGGCATATAAGTGATTTTAAATATAGTTAAATACAGACACATACCTATAACATATCTGAATGTAGAATTGATTTTATATTTTCTACATTTTTATGATCACATATATGCTAAGATCTACAGGGAGACCAACTTTTTAGCATGTTTGTAAATGAGTATTTTATTGTGTTTTTATTTTAAAAAGTAACTTTTAGGATCTAGTTTCCTTATGTAAGTATCAATGTATCAAAGTGTTGAACAGTTATATTAACTATTTCCATTCAATAAGCAGTTAATAAGGGCCTACTACCACTCAGATATCTTACTAGATCTTGGGAGTACAAAAATTAAAAACAAAGTAACAAAAAAACAAAGAAACAAAAAACCTATAGTTTCAAGTCTAAAAGATAAAATATTCCCAGAAATTGTGTCTGGGAAACTACTTTACATGATGCAAATGACTAACAGGTATTAACTATCCATTAGTTAATCATTTCCTTTATTTAATTTCACAGATTGTTGAGAAACTAATTATTTGGGCTGCAGAGGCCTTTTAAGAAGAAAGACGAACATCTTAAAGAGTTATTTAGAAGAGTAGAAGAGGGAGTAGCTAGAGAAATGTAGTTTGCATGCCAGATAGTATCAAAGGCCCGCTTGAGATTTATGGTCAGGAATCTGAGATGAAATCAGTCAGTATAGTTTTGAACCATTTTATCCATGACAATCAACATACACGTATCTGTATCCAATTCTTACAACTCTAATGATGTTTCCAGGCTATAACCAGAGTCTTTTTAGAAACATACATTTGATAATTGTCTTCTCCTCATAGTTAATGGTTTTCTGCTTTTAGGAAGATGGAAAATCTTTCCACAGTCTTTACCTAATTCTCCAGCCTTCTTTATACCTCTCTCTAGTGGTCTCCATTCAGTTCCTTCCTTCTTAAACTCAACATCTTCTCGCTAACAATTCTCAGCTGGTGACCTTGCTCCTTATTTCATTTTCAAACAGAAGACAACTTGCTGAAACTCCCACTAGTGTATGTCCTTGTCCCCCAGCATAGGTACCCACATTATCCACCTTCTCTCTTTACATTAAAAATGAACAGTTTGTGCTGTAGTCCAAAGACAACTATTCCACTTGTATACCAGTTTCCATTTGAGGGGTCTATATTGCCTATCCAAGGACTTGAGTTGTACAGAATTTTTTCTCTGTCCTTCACCATCAACTTTTCAACTCTACTAGATCATTCCTGTCAGTTCACAAGTAAAATATTATCTCTCTCACATTATAAAAATCCTCTTGAGTTTTCACTGCTTTTTAAAAAAAATATATATAGTGTAATTCCTTCAAAAAGTCATTGATACTTCTTTTCTCTGATACCTCTCTTCCCATTCATTCTCTCTTTTAATACTGAATAAATTATCTGGGCTTTTTATTTTTTGACCTATTATTATAAAAATTATCATATATACTAAAAATTAAAGAGAATTATGTAATAAATCTACACATATACATCACCCAGTTTCATTGAGTATTAACTTATAGACAGTATTATTTTGTCTATACCCCCACTCTCTATCCTCATGTTTAATTCTTTTGAAGCAATTTCTAGATATGGATAGTTACCCGTAAACACTGCAGAATGTCTCTCTAAAAGATAAAGACTTTAAAAAAAAATCTGCAATGCCATTTTAAAACAACAACAAAATTATTTCTTTAATAATAAAAGGCTCATCAGTGCTTGAAATTCTCCAAATTTTTCACAAACGTGTTTCTTTCAGCCTATTTGACCAAATCAATATCTAAATTAGTAAACACTTTGTAATTCATTGTAAATTTATTGTCTATTTTGATCTACTGGTTTGGCTTTCATCATATTGTTTTTTTTTTCTTTCCATGTATTTATTTTCAAAATTGAGTTATTTTTCCTACAATCTGGGTTTTGCATGTAGCAACCCTATGGTGCTACTTAACACATTATACATTCAGGTTTGATTTTTCTGCAGGCCTACTTTACAGATGGTGTTGTGAATATCTATTATGAAATCTATAATCTGTTATTAGATCTTTTTGTGGTATCAACAAAGTGATCACTGCTTGGTTTTATTAATTAGTCATCCTTTCTTTAATTTCACACCAATTACCTTTTTTGACCTGGCTACTACATAGAAAATGCTCTTGTTAAGGTCATCAAAGATCTCTATTATTAAGTACAATGGTAATTTTCTGTCCACAACTTACTTTGACATGTTAGCAACCTCTGACACTGTTGTTCAGTGCTCATCTTTTATATGTTTCATTACTGGCCTTCCAGCAAACCATATACTCCCCTGGTTTTTCTCCCACCATATAAGCTACTCATATAATCTTCTGTTTTCTCTTCTGGCTTCTCTTCTTCCCAAATGCTATTCCTGGTGTGTCTCAATCCATGGAACTGCTCTTTTATTAATAATCAGCTTATGATTGATAGCCCATCCAGTCTCATAGTTTTGAATGACATTTTACACATTATACACTGACAACTCTAAAATGTAGATTTCCAGCATGGGTCTTTCCTATAAACTTCTTCATTTGTCTCTCTTTTTTTTCTTTGTTCATTTGTTTCGTTTCTTAAATTCCACATATGAGTGAAATCATATGGTATTTATCTTTCTGATTTATTTCACCTCCATTACAACTTCTTGATCCATCTATGCTGCTGCAAACGGCTAGATTTCATTCTTTTTTAAGGCTGAGTAATATTCCAGTATATATACATATGTATGTGTGTGTGTGTGTGTGTGTCTGTGTGTATATGATATATCTTCTTTATTTATCTATGGGTAGACCCTTGGATTACTTCCACATCTTGGCCATTGTAAATAATACTGAACTAAACATCACAAATCATCAGGGAGATGCAAATCAAAACAACAGTGAGGCATCACCTCATCCCTGTCAGAATGGCTAAAATCAAAAATATAAGGAATAATAAGTACTGGCAAAGATGTGGAGAAAAAGGAATGCTCATACATTGTTGGTGGGAATGCAAACTGGTGCAGTACTGTGGAAAACAGTATGAGGTTCCTTAAAAAATTAAAAATAGAATTACCATATGATCCAGTAATCCCACTACTAGGTATTTACCAAAGAAAATGAAAACATTAATTCAAAAAGAAATATGTACCCCTACGTCATTGTAGCATTATTTAATCCCTTCATTTGGATGACTAATAGACAGATTTTATTTAACATGTTCATAATAGATAACAGAATCCAGAATATGATGATTCCTAAATCTTGGTAATAAAACATAATTTAGCAATGAATTTGCATAGACAATTATTAAAAAAATACATGTGTATGTATATATATCCAATAAGCATAGGAAAAGATGTTCAACATCACTAGTTACCATTAAGTAAATACTCATAAAGAAATTCTACTACTACTATGTTCCCCATTAAGGGAAAGATAGATAATAACCAGTGTGAACAAAAATTCTGGGCAACTGAAACTCTCATACATTCCTGGTTGAAAGGCAAAATGCTACAATCACTTTGGAGAAATTCTTTAAAAAGTAAAACATGTATCTAATATATGATCTGGCCATTCCATTTGGAGGTATTTATGCAAGGGGATAAAAATATATGTCAGTATTAATTGCAGCTTTATTCATAATAACTCCAAATCATAAATAAGCCAAATCTGTATCAAGTAGTGAATGGATAAACAAATTATAGTGTGCGTGTGTGTATATATATATATATATATATATATATATATATATGGTATCACTTAACAATACAAAGAAATAAAATATTGATATGGGCAACATTAACAGATCCCAAAATGTTATGCTGAACAAAAGAAATGAAACCTCAAAATGACATACTGTGTGATCTCATTAATTTGAAAATCATTAATATGAATTATAGAACAGATAAAACCTATGACAGAAAGCAAATTAGTGGCTGCTGAGGCTTGCATTGGTGGGGTGGATTGATGTCAAAAGTGAGTAACAGAAGTTTGAGGGATGAAATGTTCTATATCTGGATTTTGAAAGCTCAATGAACAGCAAACTAAAAATGACTATGTTTTGTTTTATGTAAATTATGTCTCAATAAAATTGGTCAGGTTGTGTGCATGCACATACACTCACACACATTTACAATCAAAGTCTGAATACTTCACTGACATCTTCAGGGTCACCCCTGTGGTCCAAGCAACCATTTTCTCTCATCCAGATCATTATTTTAGCCTCCAAACTACTCTGCCTCCTCCAACTTAGTCCCCTTAAAGTATATTCTCAACACAACTCCAGTGATCCTTTTTTTTTAAAGGTATTTATTTATTTATTTGTCAGAGAGAGGGAGCACACGAAAAGGGGGAAGGGCTGGCAGAGGGAGAAGGAGGCTCCCAGGAGAGTAGAGAGCCCCTATGCAGGACTCAATAATAGGACACTGAAATGACCAGAACAAAAGGCAGATGCTTAACCAACTAAGCCACCCAAGCATCTGTCCCTTCAGTGATCATTTCAAAAGCAAATCAGATTGGGCCACTTTCTGCTCAGAATCCTCTACTGGCACCCCGTTTTATTTAGAATACAAACTCTCTACCTACCCTTATTTTTCTACCCTTGTCACTATTCTTTTCTTTTCTTCTTACTTTGCTCCAGACACACTGGTTTCTTTGCTTTCTTGAGAATGCCGGGCATGTTCTACCTCAGCATATTTTCACCTACAATTTTCTCTCACCCGAGAGCTCTTCCCTCAGATCTTCACAGGGCTACTCCTGGAGCTTCATCCAAGTCTTTGCTCAAATTGCTCCTTTTTAGAGATGCATACCCAACAACCCCCCTCTAAAATGCCAAACCACTACTTTGTTATCAACATCCTATATATCTTGTACTTTTCTCTAAATTTTATTTTCTCCATTTAGTGTACCAACTTCTAATATTCTTATAACTTATGTATTGTTCGTTTTCTGCCTCTTTCCTTTATAATGCAAGCTTCTTGAGGAAATGCCATTTCCTTTATTCTATTCACTGCTATAACTTTGTAACCTAGAATAGAATCTAAAAGACAAAAGCCATTGCAAAATATTTAAATGTATTAGAGAAAGGCTACCATGAATTATGTACAGAACTATAATTTCAGATTAATTAATAGTAATAGCAAAATACAAAAATGTATTGAATGGTGTTAATTTTTAAATAAGGATTTGTAGTATTAATGTTTTTTATAAAGTGACTGATAATATTTATAGAAAGGATATATTCTCTTCAAAAAACAGAACAAGTAATTAAAAATGTAAAAATACAGAAGGCAAATATCATCCAAAACCCCAACATCCACATTTTTCTTCTACATGGCATTGATGGAGATAAATTTTACCTAATCTTTCCACTACGGCTGACTTACTTTTTCAAATAGGCTTCTGAAGAAATCTTCATGTTTGAAGTTCAATAATTAAAACAAGTTATGTTTTGATGGTAATTATTTTAATTTTTTCCATCATTTATGTTGTATCCTAGGGGACTGCATATCTTCCTCTGATTTCTAGAACGTATACCTTTTGTATTCTAACTTTCAACTTTTTTTCTACCTTCTTTCTTCAGTTATTCTAATTCAACAATGACAATTATCTTTGTGTTAGATTATCACACAGAACTACTGTCCCCTCTTTAAATGTTTTATTCTTTGCCTTTTTTTTCTTTATACTCAATATGATTATTTTAATTTATTCTTCCATCCCACAATTCTATTTTTCAGCTCCCTAGTTATGTCTTTGGATGCTATTTATTGATTTATTACATTAGCATTGCTTATTTTTCTGAATGGCTTTCAACTGTATACTTGTTTGTAATTTGTTTTATCTGGATTTTGAGTTCTTATTTACTGTCTCTGTATTTTTTTTAAGTTTGTGCATACAGTTATCTATGTGATATGTTATACTGTGATATGTACTTATTACCTGGAGTTATGTTTTCTTACAGGCTGAGTTCTTCATCTTCATGATGCCATTTTTATTCACTGCTTTATAGGAAGAAATCCATAACTGCCAATAATTTTTTCTATCTTCTTTACGTATGCTTAAGTTATGTTGATAGCTCTGTCCAGAAATTCCCCATTTACTCTCATGTAGCATAGTTGAATTCCTCACTCATCTCACTTGGTTAAGATCAGTTTATTTTCTAATGTCAAGCTAGAGTTTGAAGGCTAAGTCTTGTTTTCTGTCCTTATTTCTGAAACATGAAGGCATGAGGGACTGGGGAGAAATGGAACTGAGTATCACTTGGGATATGCATTCCTGGGCTATGCACTTTTCCCTGGTCTTAATAAATGCCTTCCAAGAATTCATTCCATGTAACAAAGGCATATTTAACTTTTGAGACCTTAAATTGTTCCATTCACATCTATTTACCTCATTTGTATTTATTCTCTCCAAATTGAAACCTGTAATTGAGGATACTCAACACTCTGCCAATTCATCTTCTCTGCATCAGGAAACTGAGATGTTACAAGGAGTCTCACCCCACTCATGTTGAACCTCACAGTTAGTTTTTTCAAAGCGCATATTGTATGTTTATATACATTTTCTCTTTTATTGTTGCCAGTAAACTTTAGGTTATTTTTTTCTCAATTTTTAGGGCCACCTTGTTAAATTATAAAGGTATTTTCTCTGATTTTTAAAAGTTATCTCTGTATCAATACCTGATTGACCCTTAGTTTTCTATACTATAAAACTGAGCTATTAGCAGCACTTATCTCACAGACCTGTTTTGAATATTACCTAAGTAATGAAATGTATAGTGTTTGATAGATAGCCCTACGCAATGTTGGTGACACAAATCAAGTTAAATTATTGTTACTATTCACTTCTAAGTAAGGTATCGAAATCGACACATATACAAATAGAATTAAATTAGAGAAAAAGATGGTATTTCCAAATGTGTTTATCATAAAAGTTTCCTTTGGATAGTTTCTTGAAAGAAGACATTAAGTATATTTTTAGGCTACATAAAAAAAAACAGACATATTTTAGAATGGGTATGGAGAAAAACCTTGCCTTCTAAAGTAAAAGTACCATATTTAACTTTGGAAATTGTATTCTAATGAAGCAGATGGAAAACCTGTAGGTAAACTTCAACTGCCATTAATTATGTATATTCGTTGGATTTCAACAGCTGGTATCATTATAAACATTATTAGCCTTATTAGGTATGTATGTAGCATTTTATTCGCAAGATGCTTTATAGTCTTTAATTAACGCATAACAGTCTTAAGAAATGGGTGAGGTCTTTTTGTTTGTTTGTTTGTTTTTCTAGTAGTGGAAACCAAACTTAGACGATTATCTCTACAACTAATGATATTGGTATTTTAGGTACAAAATGGATTCAAATTCCTAAATAAGCACTTCTAATCATTTTCTATGTTTTTGAAATCTACCTTTTAACTAAATATTGTAATGCTATTTTATTACTCTCTCATTTTCATGTTTCTGACATGACTTTCCCTTCATTCAGTGCTTTTTGAATAAAGTCCTTTTTTGGGGGGGGGTATTTTTTTTTTTTTCCTCTCATGGGAAAAAGTTCATGTAGGAAATCTACAGCAATATAGTAAACATAACATACTGCATTAATTTTATATTATAAATGGGGAAAAGGCATAAGCTTATGGATCATAAAATATTAAGGTATAACTTCCAAATACCTTTTTTATTGAAAACTATCAAAGTTCAATCCACAACTTTAAAAATAATTACATGTATCAAAAAGAATCTAAAACTCAGGATTTTCAAATGAATTTATGGTAAAAGCTCAGAACTCCTGATGTTTACAGTAATGTCCAATCAGTTTGGGCTGCTTGACTAATTAATACCCAGTCAAAACTGAATGACATTGCTCTAGAAGTCAGAAGCTCTGGTCTCAAAACTCTAAACCTAACAGTGAGGATTGGATTGTGGAGATGATAACATTTGTTCTCCTTAAAACGGTGAAGACTCAAGGAATTATAATTCTCTTTATAAAGTTCCAGGCATATTTAAACACTTTTAAAGTACTTTAAAACTATATTGATGATTATATGGCAGTCAGAATATGTATGGTTAGTAGAATGACTTATCAAATCAAAAATGATAAAATAACATATATATTTGACATTATAAGTTGATACAAGTTTAAATTAGTATGTTTAGACCATTAACTCAGATGTTAATTAGCTAGTTATAAGTAATTTAATATATTCTCTACTTTTCTACACTTAATATCTTCTTCTCCTTTATCAACCTTCTCCTGACCACAATCTATCGAAAATTCATACTCCACACAAGGACAAGTGTAAGTTAAAAAGTATGGAGAAGAAAAATTATAGAATTACTGATGTACAGTTCTTATTAAAACAAAAACAAAGAGATATACCATTTCTATGCTTACTGGAAGGGTCATCAGGGTGAATTGTAAATTATCATATGGGATTATTAGTTAAGATAGTTCAATTGAAATAAAAGCTATATTATTTCACATAATGCATTCTTATATTGCCTCAGGGAAAGTACTGTATAGTAATCATCACCTCTGGTATTTATTAAATAGCCATTTATAAACTGGTACTATCCAAAATATCACAAAATAGGTTTCAGGAGTCATACCTGTGCCCTAAGGACATAATAATTGAGATAAATATAATTCTATATAAATTCTATAAAAATGCCTAGTAAAGATTAAAATATTCACTTTCACTAAGACAAAAACTTAAGTGTAATGAAGAATATGTGACCTTTCCATAAATCTGCTATTTCAATTCTGAAAATAACCTCAAACTCCAGCATAAGCCAACACTTAAATAATCAAAATAAATAGGGTTGTGTTTTTAACTTCAAAAAAGGACTTATATCTTGAAACCGGATTAAAGACAAAAGTGTTTATAATATGATTACTTTAAAAAACTATAAAATTAAAGATGCAAACATGTTAACAATGTAAATTAAAATTTTCAATTACAAATGTATTCACAATCTCTTTAAAGAGAAAACTTTGGAAATAAGTCTATTATCTAAATTATAAACCTTTGAATTACGCACTTTTCAACAACATATTATTTTTCAGCAATGTATTTTTTTAAAAGGAAGCCTGAAAAAAGTTAATTCCTCTTTAACAGAAATAAAAACTATCAATGCAATTGACTTTGGTTGGGTGGGTCACTGGTGCCAATAAGTTATCTATTGGTGATTGATAATGCATCTTAGAACAATGGTTCTCAAAATTTGCTCCTTATTTAAATCACCTGGGAGAAGACTTATGAAATAAATTGAGGAAAACAAAAAGAAATAGAAAAACATTCCATGCTCTATGGACTGGAAGAACAAATACTGTTTTAAAAATCTCTATGCTACCCAAAACAATCTACACATTCAATGCAACCCCTATCAAAATACCATCAGCATTTTTCACAAAGCTGGAACAAACAATTCTAAAATGTGTAATGAACCAGAAAACACCTCGAATATGACCAAACAAATGTTGAAAAAAACAAAAAAAACAAAAAAAAAAAAACAAAACTGGAGGTATCACAATCCTGGTCTTCAAGCTGCATTACAAAGCTATAATCATCAAGACAGTTTTTTATTTTGGCACAAAAACAGACACAGAGACCAATGGAATAGAATAAACCAGAAATGGATTCTCAACTCTATGGTCAACTAATCTTTGACAAAGCAGGAGAGAATATCCAATGGAAAAAAGAGTCTCTTCAATTAATGGTGTTGGGAAAATTGGACAGCCACATGCAGAAGAATGAAACTGGACCACTTTCTTACACCATATACAAACTCAAAATTGATGAAAGACCTAAATGTGAGAAAACAATCTGTCAAAATCCAGAGTAGAACATAGGCGGCAGCCACCTTGACCTCAACCTCAGCAAATTTTTGCTAGACACATCTCTAAAGGCAAGGAAAACAAAAGCAAAAATGAACTACTGGGGCTTCATCAAGATAAAAAGCTTTTGCACAGAGGCGCCTGGGTGGCTCAGTGGGTTAAGCCTCTGCCTTAGGCTCAAGTCATGGTCTTGGGGTCCTGGGATCAAGCCCCATGTCAGGCTCTCTGCTCATGGGGGAGCCTGCTTCCCCCTCTCTCTCTGCCTGCCTCTCTGCCTCCTTGTGATCTATCTCTCTGTCAAATAAATAAATAAAATCCTTAAAAAAAGAAAAAAAAAAGCTTTTGCACAGCAAAGGAAACAGGCAACAAAAATAAAAGGCAGGCTATGGAATAGGAGAATGTATTTGCAAACGACTCATTAGATAAAGGGTTAGTACCTAAAGCCTATAAAGAACTTATCACACTCAACACCCAACACACAAAATATATCCAGTCAAGAAATGGGCAGAAGACATGAAGAGACATCTCTCCAAAGAATACATACAAACGGCCAATGGACACATAAAAAAGTGCTCAACATCACTAGGCATCAGAAAATACAGAACAGGGGCGCCTGGGTGGCTCAGTGGGTTAAAGCCTCTGCCTTTGGCTCAGGTCATGATCCCAGGGTTCTGGGATCGAGCCCCGCATCGGGCTCCCTGCTCTGCGGGGAGCCTGCTTCCTCCTCTCTCTCTGCCTGCCTCTCTGCCTAGTTGTGATTTCTGTCTGTCAAATAAATAAAATATTAAAAAAAAAAAAAAAAAGAAAATACAGAACAAAACCACAATGAGATACCACTTCACACACATCAGAACGGCTAAAATTACCAGCTTAGGAAACAACAGATGTTAGCAAGGATGTGGAGAAAAGGGAACACTCTTGCATTGTTGGTGCAAATGCAAACTGGTGCAGTCACTCTGGAAAACAGTACAGAGGTTCCTCGAAAAGTTGAAAATAGAACTACCTGATGACCCCGCAACTGTATTACTAGGTATTTATCCAAAGGATATGAATCTAGTAACCCAATGTTTATAGCAGCAATGTCCACACACCAAAATATTTGAAAAAGCCCAGAAGAGGGGGTACAAATATACAATGGAATATTACTCAACCATCAAAAATAATGAAATCTTGTTATCTGCAACAACATGGATGGAACTAGAGGGTATTATGCTAAGTGAAATAAGTCAGAGAAAGACATACACCACATGATTTCACTCATATGTGGAATTTAAGAAACAAAACAGATGAACACAGATGAAGGGAAGAAAAAATAAAATAAGATGAAAACACAGAGGGAGGCAAACCATAAGAGACCCTTAACTATAGAGAACAAACTGAGGGTTGCCAGAGGGAGGTGAGTGGGGGAATGGGGTAATTGGGTGATGGATATTAAGGACGGCACTTGATATAATGGCACTGAGTGTTATATGCAACTGATGAATTACCAAATACTACCCATGAAACTAATAATAGTATATGTTAACTAAATTGATTTTAAATATTTTTGAAAAATCCATGTCTAAGTTGTACTGCAACTTAGTTGCTTATTAAATCAGAGTTTCTGGAGTTGAAAAAGCATCACTACTTTAAAAAAAAAAAAAAAAAAAATCTGTGTTTCCAACGGTTAGCCAAATTGGAGAATCAGTTTCTTAGAATACTATTTGACGAACTTAAAATACAATTTGTAATCTAAGAAGTCTGAGCCAGGGCCAGAGAGGCTGGGTTTCAAATAAGCTTCCGTGTTACAGCATTGCTTCAGGTCCTTGGAATTCACCTTGAAAAACCACATGGATAAAGCACTTCTATCAATACATCACTTAACACTATGTCAAAGTCTAACACAATATATATTTTTCTGATAGAACAGTGTTATGTAGAATCTGTGATTTCTTTCTTCTAAAAGTGGTCATTTAGTATAGCACTATTAATGTTAGCTTTATTAAAATGTAAAAATTTGTTGATAAGCTTAAATTTTTTTTCACATAGGTATTTAGAAATACTTCCTAATATGAAGACATACTATGATCTTGGTAGATGGTTTTGTATATTAATCTTGTTAAAATTAACTAGAAAATGTAATTTCTCTATGGTATTTTTCAAAGATTTAGGACTTAAGATTTGAATCCCTTTAGTCACAGAAGTTTGAAATAACTTCACCAACATTTTTAGAAAGTTTGTTCACATAAGTCTGATTTTTCAATGTATCATGTTGTTTGAGTCAACTAAAAAAGATCAGGGTCCTGTTTATCTTCTTTCATAATAATTATAATAATAATTTATTATGAATAGGAGTGACTGGGTGGCTCAGACAGTTAAGCATTCAACTTTTGGTTTTGGCTCCTGGGATCTAAATGGGCATTTGGCTCTGTGCTCAGCAGAGATTTGCTTCAGATTCTCGCTCCCTTTCCTTCTATACTCCGTCCCCACTCACACCCCTTTCCTGCTTGGGCTCTCTCTCTCTCTCTCCTCTCTCTATAATAAATAAATAAATAAATAAATAAATAAATAAATAAATAAATAAAATCTTCTAAAAAAATAATGTTTATGAACTCCCTTCATCTGAAAATTTCAAAAGCCAAATCTTAAAGCCAACTTTTTGGTAATCTAAAGATGGCTTAATAAATTTTACTATACTTTAACTTAGTTATTGAAGGAGTAATTAAAAAGCAATACAACCAATATGTATCCTGGGCCTGTAATTCTGCAATTCTTTTTTCTTTTACTATATGCTGAGGAGACACTAACAGTGTTAATTTGCTTCTTTAAACTTACTTTGCTCCTGTTACTAATATTCAGTGGAAAAATCTCATTTACCTTCACTTAATTACATTATATTAATCAAAGCAATACATCTATGCAGCCATTTCTTTCCTAGTTATCTTCATATCTGATTAATATAAGTGGCTTTTTAAAATGCTCCTGTAAGTATATTAAACATTAGGTGAAATGGTAATTGAACCTATTTTGATTTTGAATATTGACATCCTGGGTTAGAAGAGGAATATATTATAATTCTCTTGAAGTGTTTCTTAATCAGACCACTTTATAAAGTTGAGAAGAATGTACATTATCTCTAATTAAGTACTCTATATTTTTGATTGTTCAGAACTACTACCACCACTACCATCACAACACCAATAAGAAAAGTTAAAAGTCATCTTTCCTTTGGTAAGGAAGGGATTGTTTGAGAAAGAACAAGTTTTGTTGAATTTTTAATTAGGATAGAACAGCCAGACAGTCTTTTTTAAAATATATGAGCCGGGGGGCAGGGGGGAATGGGAAATATATCAAATTAATGTGTATTTATATCACCTATTGAAAGGAAACTTCAGGTAACATTCTCTAGAATTGTAAAACTTAGGTATTGTAAAACTTAGCCACTGGGTGGCTCAGTGGTTAACCTCTGCCTTCTGCTCAGGTCATGGTCTCAGGATCCTGGGATTCAGCCCTGCATTGGGCTCTCTGCTCAGCAGGGATCCTGCTTCCCCCCTCCCTCTGCCTGCCTCTCTGCCTACTTGTGATCTCTCTCTCTCTCTCTCAAATAAATAAATAAAATCTTTAAAAAAAAGTCATCTAACACAATAATCCCATCTCCCCTAATCAATAGCATTGTGTTTTCTCAGATCTTAATGTTCTTTCTAAAAAGATTTTCATAAGCTGAATTTTGGTTTTGAGTAAAATTTATCTTTGAACTTTGAAAATTTTAGAACTTTATATATCTAAAAACATAATAATTGTGACTGAAAAATTATACATGAACAATTTTGGGTATTGTATATTTAGATATAAACTATGGGGGCACTAAGAGCAAGAAAACATCACAATGTGAATAAGGTTGAAATTATAAGTAAATTCCACAGCTAAAAACTAGACTTAAATTTAAAATTCTCACGTCCTTTCTTTTTTCTTTTGAAATAATTCTGTACGTATAGAAAAGATGCAAAATAATATAAACATTTCCTCTGGACCCTTGACCCAGTTTCCCCTAATTATTAACACCTTAAAAAATCATGCTATGAATATTAAAACTAAGAAACTAATATTATCACCATGGTAATAACTAAACTACGGATTTTAAGTAGATTTCATCAGTTTTTCCACTAATATTCTTCCTCTGTGCCAGTCCAACACAGGATTCAAAACTGCATTTAACCAAGTTGTCTTCTTTGTTCCTCCAGTCTGTGAAAATCCGTCAGTCTTTCCCTGTCTTTCATCACCTGCACACTTGAGAAACTGGTCATATATTGCTTAGATTGCCTGTCAGTTGGGGTTTGACTGAAACTGTCTCATGATTAGATTGAGAATATGCATTTCTTTTCTAAGAATAACATACAGCATGCCCTTCTCAGTGAATCTTATCAAGGGCACATAATATAGCTGGTTACTGAAGGCACTAACCTTGATCATTTGATTAAAATTGTGTTTTAAAGTTTTTCTATGGTAAAGTTATTATTTTTTCCTTTTATAATTCAAAAGTATTTTGGGATTCTTTGAGATTATATAAGTATATATAAGTATCTGTTACTCTAAACTACTTCTTCCTTTTTTTTTTTTCTTTTTTCTTTTTTCTTTTTTTTTTTTTTTTTAAGAGAGGGAGAGAGAAAGAGGAAGGGGCAGAGGGAAGGGGAGTGGGAGAGAAAGAATCCCAAGCAGGCTCTATACCTAGTGTGGAGCCTGACTTGGGGCTTAATCTCATGACCTTGAGATCACGACCTGAGCTGACATGAAGAGTCAGGTGCTTAACCAACTGAACCATGCAGGTACCCCTCTCTCTTCAAATTTTTGACCACAAATTTTAGTACTTATTATGAATTCTGCCTCCTTCAATTATTATCATGGTGTTCTAATGTTAATTTTCTATTTTCCTCGTTCCTTCTATATTATCCATTGGGATTTTCTCTAAGAGGAAGCTCTGCCATGTTTCCAAAAATTTATTTATTCCATTTATGTATTTATCTTTAAATATATGTATTCAGTTATTGGATTCTATGGCTTACATATTATTATTTTGTTGTTCTAATTGTATCAGTTTTAGCCACTGAGAACTCTTTCAGAATGCCTTATCTGCCTTTCTTACATGCACATGTACCTTAGCCTATGTCTACATCTATATCTACATATACTTTTACATGTACAACTATGTCTTTAACTATATCTACATCAGCATTTCTCTAATTTCTAGCACTATAAGTTTCTCTAGATTCAACTTGATTTTTCCTGCCACAGCCCTAGAACCAATAATTTCTTCAAGGAATTTTTGCCTCTTTACTTGGAGGATGGCATTTAGAGATCAAAATCAGTGCTCCCTGCTAAATTTACTCATTGTTATAAAGGTGTCATGATTTCTGGGGTCTCTCAGTACAATCAATCTGTGGCTGTCTGCAAGCCAAGAAGAGAGGCCTCAGGAGAAACCATGTTCAAAGGAAATTTGAAGATTATAAACCCCTGGAGAACAAAACAAAGAACAGAAATGCTTGGGTTTAAAATTATATTGTGATTGAGTTTATATTCAATTGGCTGAAAGTGAAGACTCCAGACTCCAAAATATTTCATGTCAACCCTATTAGATAAAAGGAAGGAAGGAAGGAAGGAAGGAGTGAAGGATTGAAGGAGGGAGGGAGGGAAAGAAGAAGAGGGAAGAAAGGAAAGAAAGGAGGGAAGGAGGGAAAACTAGAAATTTTAAGTATGGCCTCTGCTGTTTTATGCAGAAAAATAAAAAAAATGACTGGATTCCATCCTGCTTTCCTAGAACTCAATGGAGAATAAATAAAATAGAGATAGACTGTATAAGAATTTGGCATCTATGAAAAAGCAAGATAAAGCCTAAAAGTGATAAGTAAGAAAAAAGAAGCACAACAGAAAAACAAAGAGGTCAAGGAAGCTCAAAACTGTCTTAATCAGGATCACCTTCCCGTAGAAGGTGAGCTTTCTCTCTCATGAAGTTGGTCAGTCATTCTCCACCTCATCTTTACAGAACCAAGAGCTGGAGGGGCAAAGGGTGGGAAATTCTTCCCTGGTTGCTGAAGTGAAGAAGACTCCAGAGCTCTCAAAACCTTGGATGAAAGTAAAAGAACACAAGAGGTCACCTCTACTAGTAACATCCTTAGAAGTTCCAAAACCTAAAACTGTATTAGAGTCTAGAGAACCTTCTTTAGGGGGAAAAAATACAAAAAGGAAAAAGACATGCAGACTTACTTGACGAGGTTCCAAACTGGAGTCCCAGCCACATTCTAGACCTCCTTCTCATTCTCAGTATAGCTAGCACTATAGACCCCAGTAAAGATCGCAGCCACCAAGGAGGTGGTCTAGCTGAGGAATGTGGCTATTTCTCAAAGAACTCCACCAGACAAGTGTCTCCTCTACCAAAACCTAATAGAAGTATACCTCCAGTGAGACGAAAAGATGTTCGTCTACACCCTTGTCTGGAACCAGCATACTGCCCTCGTTTTATGTCACCACCAAAGAAACTTCCCAGGAGAAATCCAGACTTCAAGTAAAACTAGCAGATTATCTTTCTCAAGTCATCCAAGAAGGTACTAGCTGTAACCTTCAGCAATTCCCCTCCAAAAAACGTGTCCCTCAACACTGTACAATTCAACCACACAAGAGAAAAAGTGTTTCTGTCTCCCCAGAGAGAACTTCAAGTAAAATTATAAAACTTAAAGGTGCTGAGAAAAGACAGGTTCACCAGCACCCAAACCTAGAAAAATAGTTACGAAACCAAAAAAAAAGGTAAAGTGGCAAGATATGAGCAGCAGATTCGGTACAACATGAAAATATGGCCAACGGAACCAGCAGTCTTTATATAACTGTGGCTCTTTCTCTCAGTAAATTATGACTCAAGAGGTCCTATGTGAATTATAGAGAGGTAGGCAGGCTTCAGACACATTCCCCTTCTAGGGTGCCTATCCTCCAAAGTGCCAGAAAAAGACTTCCTTTGTTTCAGAGGGAGAAGTTGTGACCACTGTCCATCAGAGGGCAACATATTTATTCTATTTTATTCTATTCTATTTTTAAGATTTTGTTTATTTATTTGTCAGAGAGAGAGCACAAGCAGAGAGACCAGCAGGCAGAGGAAGAGGGAAACTCCCTGCTGAGCAAGGAGTTCAGTGAGGGACTCAATCCTAGGACACTGGGGATCATGACTTGAGCCCAAGGCAGAGGCTTAGTGGACTGAGCCACCCAGGCATCCCAGGGCATCCTATTCTAACAACTCCTCTCCCTTCTTCCCCTTTCCCTCCTTTCTCCCTCTTCTTTCCCTTCTCCCTGGTCTCCTCTCCCACATCTGTACTCAGCATCCCCAAGAAGACACTCATTCTACAAAGTAGAGGAGATATTCTCCACCTCCAAAGAGGAAAAACTGTCCCCACCCAGCTCCTAAATGAGACCTAAACCATCTAAACCACAGCAATGCAGAGGCTGTCATTCTTCACAAAGCTTCCCAGTCACAGAGAAATATTTGCCTTCATTATCAGAAAAGAGTAAGAAAGGTTCTTCTCTGAGTCCGTTTATCCAAGAAGCACTATCACTATAACCATCCAAACAGCACTTGCCCTCACCACCAGGTGGAGCTCCTCAGATCCACCATATACCTCCCCCCTTCACCTCTTCTTCCCCCACTTACTCCCACCTTAAGAATAGCAGCAATAACATACCATAAAGAAAGCGTCCACCTCTCCAAGTCCTGCTTAGGGCCAAGACACCAGAA
The DNA here is from genome assembly GCF_963455335.1 of Martes martes. NCBI lineage: Eukaryota > Metazoa > Chordata > Mammalia > Carnivora > Mustelidae > Martes > Martes martes. Next base: position 36,214,111 of record NC_137888.1, read on the forward strand.
TTCCAAAAAGTGAAAAAACAAAACTAGGAAGCACTGAAATGCCCCCAGTTTATAAGAAGGGTATCAAGCTTCAGGTGTGTCTCAGGATCTCATGATCTGCAGCAACATCCATCCTTGGTGTCACCCAGTAACACAAGAAAACACAAAAGGAAAAAGACTGTGGCTATTCTCTGCAGCCATTTCTATTCCTGCAACGTTTTCAGCACTGGGAATTCAAGAGGCAGAACCAGAGCTGAAAGGGGCACTGAAAGTGAAGCAGAGGACCACCTTGAGGTAGAAAATGCACTGAGATCAATGGGGAGAAGTGATAGATTCCCCACATATGGATATACTTGGTATGATGTAAAATTTATTTCATTTGTACAACATGGATTTACACTGTAAAAGGCATTCATAGCATATCACTGGCATTTATTGATAGCGGAAAAATGCATTTAGAGTGAAACATTTTAAGCCCCAAATTTCTTTTCTTTAAAAGGGTTTTATATATGCTTGGCATTCTTGTTTCCTTTGAATATTCCCAGAGGATTTTCTTTTCTATTTACTTTATCTCATTTGAGCCTAATGCCCTCCTAAGTTATGAAGATTCTGGCCCTTTCAGTTTGTAATCTTTCCTAGAAATTCGACTATTGTTGAACAATGAACAACATGTGAACAAAATGAGCACAACAATCAACAAAATTACAAATGAATATTTTAATGCCTCAATCTTTAATGTTTATAAGTAGTCAAAATCTAACGCCTGTGCTATACAACCTTTTCCAGAAAATAGAAGAGGAAGAAATACTTCCCAACTGATTTTTAAGAGACCACAATTATTCTTATACCATTATATTTTTGGTAATATCATTCCAGAATTGAAATTATAGACCCATAGCCCTTATGAACCCACTATATCTAAGTGTGATGTTTTCTTTAATAGAAGGTTTTTAACTATGAATTAAATTTATTTGGTAGTTGTGGAACTATTAATTATTAGTTTCCTCTTGAGTGATTGGCATTAAGTTATTATATATTTTGAAGTTTAGTAAGTAATTACCACATTGCTTTTCAATAAGGCCATTATAATTCACTTTTCAAAAGCAATGTATGAAAATTTTGTTTTCCTTGATATGCTAAAGAGGTAGTAGAAATCACAATTTTTAATATTTACTAAACTAATGTTATAAAGCATTATCTCATTATTATTTTACTTTACAATAACATGACTAGTTACATTTTTTGCTATTTTGGGTTTACTGTTTTACAATTTGCATAATCACCTTTGCAAAATTTTCTGTTATGGATATTTATGTTGTCAATGACATAGATTACTTCCTATGTACACGTATTTAATTATATTTATTTACTAAATATATTTGTTTGTCTGTATCTGAGAAAACTGTGGATTGTGATATGTAAATCTCATTGAGCAGGAATCAGCATATGGACCAAATCTGGTCTACATTTTATTTTTAAACATAAAGTTTACTGAACTACACCCACATTCATTTCTTTATATATTATCTACAGCTGATTCTGCACTACAATAGAATTGAGCAGAGCTGAGTATGCACAATAGGAACTATATGGACCAAAACACCTAAAATAATTACTCAGTGGTCCTATACTGACCCCTATCATAGACCATAGGTAAGGGGATTTAGAACTAAAAGGAAATAAAATATATATTTTGTTTTTTTATTTGTAAATAAGGAGACAGAATTAAAGCATAAAGTAATCGGCCTGATTGACTGTATTTAGTTAATCTAACCCAGGATGAGAACTCTAGCTTCTTTTTTTTTTTGAACTCTGGTTTCTTGATTTTCATTTTCATCATTTCTGTGCCTGTATCTATTTTTCAAAATCTGTAATTATGGCCAATTACTATGTAAACAGTAAAGAAAATAACTTTTTGGCAAGAGAAACACTCAACAGCAGCAAAGATTTTACCATAACAGTATCTTGCCTGAATCTCAAGTAGTGAATATAAAAGATTGATTATTAAGTTCTATAAAAATATATGATAAATATGAATACCTTGTATAGAAACTATAAATTAAGAATAGAATTAATATCTAAAAACGACTCTAATTGTTTGTGAAGGTAAAGGACTTTCCACTAGGGTGCTTGACAGTACTTACAGTTACTGTTTAAATATAACTCATGTAGCATAAAGAATTAGAGATAATATGATATTAATAGCACAGATAATGTAACAAAGAATAGTATAGTTAAAGAAAGTCGGGAGATGACATCACACCTTTGTCCTTATCATTCTTCAAGGATTCTACTACTAATTCTTTTTCCATGGTGAACTTTGTATAACAAGCAGTTTTTAGTTACCTTCTTCTACTCAAGATAATTGAATATATATGTATTAGTTTACTAGGACTATTATAAAAATACCATAGACTGGGTGATTTCAATAACAGAACTTTGTTTTCTCACAGTTTGGGAAACTAGGTCCAAGATCAAGATGTCATCAGGATTGATACATTAGGGTGGTATTCTCCTAGACTCGTAGATAGCCATCTCCTTTTGCATTCACATAGTCTTTTCTCCATGTGCCTGTTTGTCTGTATCCAAGTGCACTCTTCCTATATGAGTATCAGTCATAATAGATTAAGGCCCTCCTCTATTACCATAGGCACCACTCATTTTACCTTAGTTATATCTCTAAATACCCTGTCTCCAAATACAGTCACATTCTGAGGTACTAGGAGTTAGGACTTTGACGTATGAACTTCAAGGCAACACGATTCTGCCCACAACAATATATGACCCTTATTGTCCCACATTATTCAGTGATACATTGGGACTATTTAAACTATGTATTCATGAGTGGGATTGCAAAGTCTACATACAAAAATCTGAAAAACAAAACTATTCACCAATAAAGTCTGTATCAGGAAACAATATATTAGTTCTTAGAGATTAGTTTTTTGTTTTTTGTTTTGTTTTGTTTTGTTTTGTTTTGTTTTCCTTCTTCCTAGGCTGTGAAACAAGTAGCTGTGCCTTTATGTAGCAAAGCTTTCCCAAAGAAGTGATGTTAAATTGTGGACTTAGTGGTACATTCTCAACAGGAATAATTCAGATGATGGTTTACTGCAAGTTGTGTTAGATTTAACTTGTGCTAGAGTCAAACATAAAGGTCATTTAGATACATTAAATATTTACATAATATGGAATGAAGCTAGGAAAATATATAACTAAAAGGAGTTTTCGCAGATGTAAACTTTAGGATATGAAGGAAAAAAATGGGACTGTAAAAAATTAAAAAGAAGCCAGGGTGAGCAGAGTAAGATCTACACGTGTAATTAAGATGTGTATTCTGAGTTCTGTTTATATAGTAAAGTGATCTATTGGGCAAAACATTGTTGAATTTTTTTTTTTTTTTTTGTTTGTTTGTTTGGTAAGTAATCTTTAAAATGGTTGTTGGATTGGACCTGCTGGTTCTAAAATGATCAGTTCCTTCTGTATGACATTTTACTCTTTTCTCATTCCAAATTTTCTCTTGTTATTATTTCCATGAATTTAAAGCTAACGTGAACACAATCGCTCAGTAAAATCCACACAGAAAAGAAAAAAAATAAAGATAATCATATTTATTCACATGCAAAAGGAAACTATTCATTTCATAGGCCTAAGATTGGCTATATATGTAATGTCAGATCTGCCATGATTTACAATGTTTATGTTCCAATGTTGTTATCAATATCTCTTCAGTTGCTCAGTTTATTTCCAATCAGCCATTGATTTTGCTGACTCTGTTATGCTTTACCCTCATAAAGAGTTCTTTCCACATAGGCAACATAGATTATCTAATAATTAATGTTATTAATAATAATAAACAGCATCTAAATTTTTGTGACAGTAACTATTGTTTCCATATTTAAACCATAAAAGTTTTCCAGATGGTTTTCAAATGACACATTTGAGTTATAATCATCCAAAAATAAAATGAGATTCACCATACAAAACCATCAATACCTCTGCTAAACGCCCAGTATTACATACCTGAAAAGTCAATGGATCTACATTATGAGGATTCCTGTAGAGTTCCCTGTTAAGATCACTAATTATCATGGATAACTGTTTTTATTTTATAGACTGGGAAGCAAGGGGGTGAAATGATTTACTTGTATACACATAGTAGGAAAAAAGACTAATTCCCAGTTCACTTGCCTTCTTTCACATTTGCATTGCATGGAATCAAACAACCTATTAAATCACTATTCTAAGAAACATATCTTCAGGTTATTATTTTGCAATTGTGCTGTCATTATTTCAACAATAGAAAAGTATTCCAATATGTATAAAATGAACAGCTAAATTTGTTTAAAGCCAAAACTCACTTATATAGAATTTCTGAGGTTCAACAAAATTGTGTATTAAATTTGGTGAAAATAACACACACATTTTTAAAAAAATTTTACTTAGCTAGAATGGCCCAAAACTATTCAGTTATAAAAGAATTAAATGTTTTATAATGGTGCAATATATAATGCAATATTGATGTGCATTTTTTTTTGACTGGTTGCTGTTATAAGCTTTTATTTTATAAGAAATTAATTGAAAATGAAATGTTCATGAATGACTGTCCTTAATCATACTCCCTATAAAGTTTCAGAGCTGTGGATACTGTATTAGGTTCATTTCAAAAAAAAAAAAAAAAAAAAAAGAGAGAGAGAGAGAGAGAAAGAAAAAGAAAAAGATGCTTAAATCCCTGCAGCTATCTGTAGCATTCAGAATCTTTGTTTTCATATGAAAAGGCATATCTGAGTACAGACAATAATCTTTTCAAGTTTTAGGTTGCTGTGAGCATTTGCTCCTACTGAGGATCAACTGCCTTTAGCTGAAAAGAAATCACAACCTTCAATCCTCCTGCTAATAAGAAAATCCAAAATGGCAGAAGAGATATTGTAGTTTCTAAGAGAACCCATGAAGACCTTAACTGCTTGAAAATTCATCCTGTACAGGGCAATATATGGAATTGCTGAAGGAAAAAACACAACCAATTAAAGAAAACCAACTCCTAAATACAATTCAAAATGGAAAGTAATAGGAAGCCTGATAATCTTATTTTCCCAAATTAAATAAATATAATAAATAAATAATAAATAAATAAATAAATATAAAAAATAAATAATATAATCTGGGTTTTATAATATCAGATTTAAGCATATTTCTAATAAACTAAAGTTTTTGTATAATAAGGTTTTTTTCACTTGGCTTTCAAAGAGAGTTTAGCACTTCCTACTGTACAATATATATGGAAAGAATAATTATTTTATAACAATAGTAAGTTACATAATTTTTAAAAAATTATGTATACCTCACAATAATCTATTTTATATACATACCTCAGTGCATGCAGAATGTCTAGGTAATTAAAACTAAAATGCTAGTGATAATAACATAACTTAAATTTTTGTGTTTGTATTTTTGAAGATTGATATTTGGTTTATTATACTGATGTTTGTAAAAAAACAAATAAGAATTGAGATTCCCCTAAAGATGTGTTGAAGTCCTCACATCCACAATCTGTGACATGCTCTTACTTGGAAATACAGTCTTTAAAGATGATCAAGTTAAGATGAAGTCATTAGGATGTCCTAATCCAATATGATTGGTGTCTTTATTAAAAAAAAAAGACAATTTGGATATAAACATAGACGTTCACAGAAGAAAGACAGTATATGAAGATATCTATGTGATGAGGGAATCAGAGATTAGACTCATGAAGCTGCAAGCCGAGAAATGTTAAAAATTGCTGGCTATAGCTAGAAGCTAGTAAGTGGTAATGAAGGATTCTACCCAGTCTCAGAGGAAGCAGGATACTGCAGACACCTTGATTTTAGTCTTCTACACTTCAAAACTGTGAGACAATAAGTTTCTGTTGTTTTAAGATACACAGGTATGATACTTTGTTACAGTAGTCCTAGCAAACTAATACTGTTATTATCTAGGGCATTAGGGACATATAAATCTAAATTTAAAATCATATGTGTCCAATAAGGACTAAGTTCAGCAACATATAATAGAAAACTCAAATAACAATTTAATTCATTTTAAATATGCATTTGAAAAACTTTATTACACTAAAAAAGGTCCAGTGCTTTTATGATGGATCTAGTTTTTCATGAAAAATGTAGAGCCATTCTAGCTATCTTCTACACCATCCATAGAGCATCGTCTCTCTGTTCTTATAAGAGAGCTGCCCAGTTTAAACAACATACTTACATTCTAGAACATATCTTTTGGGGAATCTCAATTTAATCCTTAGGACTGCTGCTAGGGATTTTTTTCTTTAACCTGATCTTTGCACTAATATAGCATAATGATATTCTTTGTTGAATATTCTAAGTGTGCCCTTGGCTTGAGCCTTGGAGTGGTGGATAGAATGGTGGCCTGCCAATGACTACCCTCTAATTCTTGGAACCCATGATATGACTTTATTTGGAAAAGAATCTTTGGAGGAGTAATGAAATTAAAGATAAGATAAATGAAGATGAGACAATCCTGGAATATCTGGATGTGTCCTAAAGCTAATGAAAGTGCTCTTATAAGAGTTCTCTTGGGGCACCTGGGTGGCACAGCAGGGTGAGCATCCAAATCTTGGTTTTGGCTTGGGTGGTGATCTCAGGGTTGTGAAATCGAGTCCTGAATAGGGTTCCATGCTCATGTGGAATCGCATGGGATTCTCTCTCCATCTCCTTCTGCCCCTCCCACTCATGCTTGTTGTCCCTCACTTTCTCTTTCAAATAAATAAATCTCTTAAAAACAAACAAACAGGGGCACCTGGGTGGCTCAGTGGGTTAAGCCTCTGCCTTTGGCTCAGGTCATGATCCCAGGGTCCTGGGATCAAGCTCAGTATCAGGCTCTCTGCTCAGCAGGGAGCCTGCTTCCCCTCCTCTCTCTCCGCCTGCTTCTCTGCCTATTTGTGATCTCTGTCTGTCAAATAAGTAAATAAAATCTTAAAAAAATAATTAAAAAAAAGAAAGAACCTCTGCCTTTAAAAAAACAAACAACAACAACAAAAACACAGAGTGCTCTTACATGAGGAGAAAACAGAGAAAGCAAAGAGAAGAAGAGGGAAGAGATTGGAATTATGCCACAAGCCAAGGAGTACCTGGTGCTACCAGAAGCTAGAATGGGTAGAATGGGCAGAGGATTCTCCACTAGTGCCTTCACAGGAAGTGTGGCCCTGCTGAAAACTTGATCTCTGACTTCTGCCTTCTAAAACTGTGAGATAAGACCTGAAGCCATCTTAATCTCAGGAAACAAACTGAGGGTTGCTGGAGGGAGGGTAGGGATAGGGTGGCTGGGTTATGGACTTTGGGGAGGGTATGTGCTTTGGTGAGTGCTGTGAACTGTGTTAAGACTGATGATTCACCGACCTGTACCCCTGAACCAAATAACACATTATATGTTAATTAAAAAAAAAAAAAAAGAAAAGAAAAAGAAAAAAAGAAAACCCTAGAGGAGAACACAAGCAGTAACCTTTTTGACATCAGCCAGAGCGAATTCTTTCCAGATATGTCTCCCGAGGCAAGAAAACAAAAGCAAAAATAAACTATCGGGACTTCATCAAAATAAAAATCTTCTGCACAACAAAGAAAATGATCAACAAAAATAAAAGTCAACCTAAGGAATGGGAGAAGATATTTGCAAAAGACATTATCTACTAAAGGGTTAGTATCCAAAATATATAAAGAACTTACCAAACTCAACACCCCAAAAAATGAAAAATACAATTAAAAAAAGAGCAGAGGACTGATCAAACATTTCTCCAAAGAAGACATCCAGATGGCCAATAGACACATGAAAAGATCAATATCACTGATAATTAGGGAAATACAATTCAAAACTATAATGAAATATCACCTTAAGATGGCTAAAATCAACAACATAAGAAACAACAGGTGTTGATAAGAATGTGGAAAAAGGGGAACCCTCTCGCACTTTTGATGGGAAATGCAAACTGGTTCAGCCACTCTGGAAAACAGTATAGAGTTTCCTCAAAAAGTTAAAAATAGAACTACCCTATGACCCAGCAATTGCAACACTAGGTATTTACTCAAAGAACACAATAATACTAATTCAAAGAGATACACATACAATAATGTTTATAATTATCTATATGAGAATCTATAATTATCTATGATAGCCAAACTATGGAAAGAGCCCAAGTGTCTATCAACTGATGAATAGATAAAGAAGATATGCTGTATATATGTATGTATGTATGTGTGTGTGTGTGTGTGTATATATATATATATATATATATATATATATGATATAATTACACACATACACAGTGGAATATTCCTGAGCCATAAAAAAGAATGGAATCTTACCATTTGCAAATGACATGGATGGAATTAGAGAGTATTATGCTAAGCAAAATAAGTCAGTCAGGGAAAGACAAATGCCATATAATTTCAGTCATATGTGGAATTTAAGAAACAAAACAAATGAACAAAAGGGAAAAAGAAAGGGTGGTAAATGAAGAAACAGACTCTTAACTGTAGAGAACAAACTGATGGCTACCAGAGGGAAGATGGTGGGGGATAAATTAAATAGGTGATGGAGATTAAGGAGAGCATTTGTGAGGACAACCTAGTGTTTTATGGAAGTGGTGAATCACTGTATTGTACATCTGAAACTAATCTTACACTGTATGCTAACTAAATGGAATTTAAATAAAAACTTAAAAAAAAACTTAAAAAAAAAACCAAAAGTGCTAGATAATAAATTTCTGTTGTTTGAAGTCATCTAGTTTATAGGAATTCATTACAGCAGCCTCAGGAAACTAAAGAGAACCTTTGCATAGGCTCATCCTTCTTCCTAGAATAATATTTTTTACATACTTGCTACAAATTTTGTTTTCAGTTCTCAGGTGTTTTTGTTAGCCATAATTTTCATCATCTTACATCTCACATATCTCTTAGCTATTTTGTGACCACTTCTCTCACTAAAATAGAGGAATCATGAGAACTGAGACTTTATTATAATCAGCTCTTAGGAGTTGTTTATATCAAAGAAGACACACAACAAATACTTGATTGATCTAATGTAACTAGTTAGGAACTTACAAGTATTGATTAAGCTAATGAACAAAACAGAAAACAATAAACTGACCTCTACATTTGTGCTTTTATTTAGTCTCATTTTAATCACTAGAAAAAAACAAGTCATGAGTTTAATAATTACATCTTGGTTTATCCTTTACGATGTTAGGAAATGGTATCAATAATATGGAATGGATAGGAAAAATAAGAGCACTAGAATTAACTTACATATTTGCACTTTCCAAGCAGCAGTCTCTTCATTAACTGTTTAGAAGGAAAAAAATACTGAATTCAGGCAAATATATATTCTTTTGAAGATATAGAGCATATAAATTTTATATATAAAATAAACTAATAAGTTTATGAAATATCAGATATTTATGTTTACACTAAATAACTACACAAAAATAAAGTTTCTCCTCTCAATGCCATGTTGCTTTATATATATATATACACACACACACACAGAGATATATATACACATATATACACATATATGACATATATACATATATATGTATATATATACATATATATACATATATAATGAAAGCATATACACACACATATATATATACATATACGTGTGTGTATATGCTTTCATTTGTAGTCTCATCAATTTGCCAGCAGAGTTCTGATACTAAGAAGGGCCTTGAGACAGGACTTGGGAAAAGTATGGATATGCAGAGAAAGAGTACAGAGAAAAGAGAATTGTTGGCCAAGAAGCTTTTTGAATTCTGAAAATAGCATCAGTGGAAGAATCTTTTGAAAAAATAATGAATAAACATTGAGTGGTCACATGCATCTTTGCAAGTGTATAATACAATAAATATGCCTGGGTTATGTGTCTGCCTTTGGCTCAGGTCATGATCTTGGGATCCTGGGATTGAGACCCTTGGCAGGCTCCCTACTCAGCAGTGTATCTGCTTCTCCCTCTCCCTCTGTCTTCTTCTCGCTCATGCTCTCTCTCTCTCAAATAAATAAATAAAATCTTAAAAAAAAAAAAAAGAAGCAAAGATGCCTATGCTAAAGACATGAAACTTTAAAAAGAAATATATATCCTGAAATTACTATGGTAAGTGTACTTATAGTTTAATTAATAAATAATAACATTGCCTATGTTTTTTATTCTGTCCTATGCATCATAACTTCTTTAACAATTTCAATTTAAATCAGAAAAGTTGATATTATGTTAACTCATCAAAATTTTGTGGAAATTGAAAAAATTTAAGTGGGAAGGAGAAAGTCTATAATATTACCTTCTACTTCTAGTAATATGTGAATTGTTTTTTTTTCTTTGAGATTTTATTATTTATTTGACAGAGAGAAGGACAGTGAGGGGGGAACAAGCAGGGGGAGTGGGAGAGGGAGAAGCAAGCTTCCTGCTGAGCAGAGAGCCCAATATGGGGCTCTATCCCAGAACCCAGGGATCATGACCTGAGCTGAAGGCAGACGCTTAACGACTGAGCCACTCAGGCGACCCTAACTGTATGTTTCTAAAAATGTCCTATTTAACTTAAAAAATTGCATATAAGCAATTAAAATTAGATTTTACAGTGTCAAAATATAGCTAACTTCCAAGAGGTTTTCATCTCTTTGCTTTAAAAAAAAAAAAAAAAAGTTTTGTTTTTTGAAATGTCCATGTATGAATTCCACAAAAATTCTATTTTTTTAAAGATTTTACTTTAAGTAATCTGTACACCCAACGTGAAGCCCGAACTTGCAACCCCGAGATCAAGAGTCATATAGTCTATTGACCAAGACAGCCAGTTGGCCCCAAATACCCTATTTAAACAAAAATATTTTATTTACTTGCTTGACAGAAAGAGAGAGAGAGAGAACCCACATGCCCACAAGCAAGGGGAGGAACAAGTAGAGGGAGAGGGAGAAGCAGGCACCCCGCTGAGCAGGGAGCCCAATCATGATCCTAGGACTCTGGGATCATTACCTGAGCTGAAGTCAGACACTTAACTAACTGAGCCACCCAGGCTTCCCTCTAAATAAACTTTTAGAATTTATTTTAAAAATAACTTTTAAGGGGCGCATGGGTGGCTCAGTGGGTTAAAGCCTCTGCCTTTGGCTCAGGTCATGATCCCAGGGTCCTGGGATTGAGCCCTGCATCGTGCTCTCTGCTCTTCAGGGAGCCTGCTTCCTCCTCTCTCTCTGCCTGCCTCTCTGCCTACTTGTGATCTCTGTCTGTCAAATAAATAAATAAAATCTTTAAAAATAAATAAATAAATAATTAATTAAAAAATATATCTTTTTAAAATGTTCTATAAATTTGTGTGTATGTGTGTGTCTACATGCTATGAGAGTTTTGGGGAACAGTGAGTATTTGTTTATCTGTTAAAATATTTTAAGAGGAATTTTAATATCCAAAATTTACTCAGTATCTTAAAATATGTTTTACCATATCTTTACCAGTCAAAGAAGAGTATTTATGGATAAGTGTTTATCTTTCTAAAATCAAGTTTCTATGAAATATGAGAAAATAAACAGTGATGTAATAATTTATCATGCAAAAAGAGAACCTGCTATTTAAAGAAAAACATTTATAATTTTAACATAATATCTTAATATAGATTAATTCAGAATTTCATATTAATTTTTCCATAAAGTAAAGAATTGGTGTATACAAGTTGTCTTCCTAGAAGTTTAAATGTATCATTAGGGCTCTTTACATGAAGATAGATAAATAGATATATTCCGTATACATTTATGCACAAAAGCATACGTAAATGTACCCACACATTGAAGAAGCCTTTTTTTTTTCCCTCATTCTCATTCATTTTAAAATAGAAACTAGAATAATTTAGAGTGAATTAGTACATACCATCAGGGACAACACTAAAGGCACAAGTGTTTTCATGTCTGCTGTATGGGAGCCAGAGCTCTTCAGTTTTGCTTCAAGCTTCTTCCATAAAAATAACCCAAGAGACTACATTCTTATTCCACTTGGGGGTACCTCTGATGGTACATATTAATTTATATTGGCAGGAAGTGTTGGAAGTCAGCCATTTGCCAGCATTCCAAGTACAAATGGTACAGCTACAGATGTTGCAGCAGTAGGTAGGTACAGAAAAGTAGAAACCATGAAAAATAAAAATGAATTACTATTAATTTCTTAGAGTTTGTATGTAAATAATTGGGGGTTGATAAAATTTTCAAACTGAGAGTCTAATTTCAAAGCCGATTTGAACAAATTAACCTATATGTAAATAAAATAAATTAAGCTTTATGCTAGTGCAGACATATAAGTTTAAAATTTGGATCTACAAAATAACTGGCAAGAAAATATGCCTATTCAAAAAATAGAGTGCTGCTTTGGAAGAACCTTTGCTTGTTCAAGAATTCTCAATCTGTCTGTATAAAGGTATATAAAACCATTAATACATTTTCAGTGTTACTGGCAAGAATCCCATAAACTATCATTCTATTCAATGGTTTACAGTTAAATGGTTTAAAATACGAATTTTGGGGGGAAAGAAGGAAAAAAAATGAGATCTATGACCTGAATTGCTAACACAAAGATATCATTTTAATAGAGTTTTTAAAAGCATTTTATTCAATCTTAATATCCCAAATTTAAAAGATAATTAATCTATTTCAACTATTCATACCTCCTCATAACCCAGTTTAAGCCAGTTCCCATAAGAAATATTAACTCTCATTATTATTGAAAATTGCATGTCTTTAAATTAACCCATTGATTTTCTGATTATACTCTCTACTCTAGAAAATTCTGTTTGCTTCCCTAAAGAACAGAGGGAAATATTAGGATGCATTTTGAAATCAGGTTTTTTATACATTGAAATAATGATTATATTTATGTTATGTTTGTGATTTAAATATTATCTTTGTTTCATTGAATATGAATGATATAGTAATAAATATATTGTTTATGGCAAAGAACAATTCAGGAAAGAACAACAGCCTTCAAAACAATCACCTTAGGAAGCTTTACATCCTTTAATCTCCTTATCATTTGTGGTCACTATATTTCAGTGTATGGACTTTTTTTTAATTAGCTTTAAGGTCTGACTGTATCAATTATTCTTCCTTTGAGGGAGAATATGATTTTTGAAAATGCAAATGCACTAATTGAATAAGTTTATGGTGAATAACAACATGTGCACTCTTGGAGATAACAGTATTAGGATCCAGTGAGAGTAGAGTTTAATCCTGACTATAAATAAAAATAATATGGCTTTAAAAAATTCAAATAAACTTTCAGGTTTAGGATCCTCTGCAAAATAGACAACTTATATCAATTTACTTTGTTTTCAAAGCTGAATTTAAAATTTTTACATTACCTATTACATGTAAAATAGTTTGTATTTTTTTAATATTATCAGATTACAAAAAAAAAGTTACAGCATATGAGAAAAGAAGAAAAGTGAAAGTTCTCTGCAATCTTCTTGTCTTGCATAAACTAGTGTTAGTAAATATCTGTATCTATATCTATATATATAAACACTAAAGAAAAAAGAGAAAATTTTAACAGAAGTAGTAAGTATTTTCATCTTTGGACCAACACGGAGTAATAAGAACAGATTTACTATCCTAACTTAAGCAAATAGAAATCTAGATAACATTTGAAAAACTGTTTTTAGACATTAGATAGCACAGAGCTTAAGATCCTGACAGAAGGTGCCCCCCCCCAAAAAAAAAGATATGCCCTTAGGAGATGGAAATCCAAACTTCTCTTACAGTAAGAGTTCATTGAAAAATAAGGCAGAAAAGCAGTAAGGACATAGAAGACTAGAACAATTTGTCCTAATTAACATTTATGGAACACTACAATCAACAGTGGTATAACACACAGTTTTCCCAAGTGTAGATGGAATATTCACTAATATAAGCCATATTCTGTGTCATAAATCAAGTCTCAATAAATGTTAAAGGAAAAACATCATCTGATGTATATTCTCTGAACACAACAGAATTAAAAAAGAAATTAATAATGGGAAATTATCTGGAAAATGCCCACATATTGCAAATTAATCAATAGACTTCAAAATAATCCACACATTTCAGAGGAAATACAAATGAAAGTTAGAAAATATTTTAAACCGAATAAGGAGACATGTTTAAATAATAAAATTTGTGAGATACAGCTAAAAGAGTGTCTAAAGCAAAATTTATAGCATTGATCACATTTATTAGAAAAGTAGAAAAGTTTAAATTCAATGAGTAAGATTTCACCTTTAGAAACTAGAAAAAAAGCAGACTGAACTCAAAGCAAACAGAAAAAAAGAAATTAATAATTTTAAGAAGTGAAATCAATTAAAATCAATGAAATAAAAAGCAGAGTAGAAAAATAAACCAGAAACTTCTTTTTATTCTCTCTTGTTTTTTTTGAAACATGATTAAAATTGATCAAGCTGTAGCCAGTCTGAAAGGAAAAAAAAGACCAATGTTAGAGAAAAGGGAACAACACTGTAGGAGCTGTAAGCATTACATAGGTAATAAGGGAATATGAATTATGACATTCATATGAATTATGAAAAACTTTATGGTAATAAACTCAACAAGTTAGATACAAATACAGTATCTGAAAGATTAAGCTATCATATAACAATATACAGCAATGTAACAAACTGTAGAAGAAATTGACAATCTGAGTAGCCATATATCTACTTAAAAATTGAATTCATAGTTAAAAACATCCTACTTAACATTTAAGGAAATTTTGTATTAAGTTTTCCCAATCCTTTCCAGAAAACGGAAGGTGATAATGTCCCCCCAATTCGTTTTTTTTTTTTTTTTTTAGTTTCTTTCTTTTTTAAGATTATTTATTTGTTTAATTATTTATTTTGAGAGAGAGAGAGAGAGAGAACACACCAGTTGGGGGAGAGGCAGAGGGAAAGAATCTTCAAGCAGAATCCCCACTGAGCCCAGAGCCCATTGCAAGCTCAATCTCACAGTTCATGAGATCATGACCTGAGCCAAAATCAAGAGTCAGACACGTAACCAAGTGAGCCACCCAGGTGCCCCCCACCCCCCCCTTTTTTTTTTGTTTCAGTGAGTTACACATGAGAGTACTCCTATATGCTGCTTCTTTTCTCCAAGTTTGTATTTAAATTCCAGTTATTAAGCATAGTAAGATCTAAATGTGACATAATAAACCATCAAAATCCTAGAGGAGAATACAGGCAGTAACTGTTTTGACATCAGCCATAGTAACTTCTTACTAGATATGTGTCCTGAGGCAAGGGAAACCAAAAAGCAAAAATAAACTATTGGGACTTCGTTAAAATAAAACTTCTGCACCACAAAGGAAAAAGTCAACAAAACTGAAAGGCAAATGAAAGAATGGGAGAAGATATTTGCAAATTTCATATCTGATATATTCAAAGTATATAAAGAACTTAAGAAAGTGAAACCCCCCAAAAATAACTCAATTAAAAAATGAGCAGAAGACATGAAAAGACATTTCTCCAAAGAAGACATTACAAGAAAAGAATAATATAGACAATTATCCCCCATGAATATAGACCCAAAGAACATTAAATTTTTGGCACATGGAATTCAGTGATTTATAAAAAGTATAATATGTCCTGGCAAAACTGAGTTCATCCCAGAAATGCACAATTAGTTTAAAAATGAAAAACCAATGAATGGATTTACAATGTTAACACATCCAAAGAAGTACCATTTGAACATTTCTATAGATGCAGGAAAAATATTTGCAAGAGTTTAACACTCATTTGTGATAAAATTCTCAAAATTGAATGAAAATTCCTCAACCTGAGAAAGAATTTCTATAAAAAATGTGTACCTAATAAGCAAAACATTGAAAGCATGAAGGCCTTACCCAAATTTCAAAAACAAGGCAAAAATATACTTTAGATCCTAGCCGGTACAATCAGAACATAAACAAAAATCAATGGAATACTGTTTGGAAAGGAAAAAGTAAATGTGTTCATATTATTGGATGGCATAATTTACATAGAAAAATTGAAGAAATCCATGTGCAAACTCTAAGAATTAATAAATTCAGCCAACTTGCACAATGTACCAAAATCAAGTTGTAGTTTTATATAATAAAAATAATTGGAAATTGAAGTCAAAGTACACTACTGTTTATAAGATATTTAGGAACAAATGTTTTTTTCAAGTTATCAAAATATGTACAAGGTTCATTAACTAAAAACTACAAAAGTGTTGCTAGAAGGAATTAAAGACAATGTAAAAAATAAAAAGATATACCATATTAGGAATAAGAAAACCTCATATTATTAAAAAGACAATTCTCAAAAAGTTAATCTCTAAATTGAAGCTTTCCAAATGAAAACCCAGCAGGGTAGATTTTTAGGGGAAGGGGGAGGTAAAAATTGACAAGTTGGTTATTATATGTATATCGAAAATGACAAAATATAAAATAGCAGCAATTTTTGCCATGGAAAACACAAAGTTTTAGGACTTTAGTTTCCTGATGTTGTTAAGACTTCCTGCAATGACAATAGGCTATTGACATCAGGATATACACATAGATTATTGAAGAAAAAATAGGAACCCCAGAATAGATTTATCTGTATAAGTTTAATTAATTTTCAGCAGAAGAGCAAAAGAAATTCAATTAGGAAAAGATGGTCTTTTCTAAAAATGTTGAAACAATTGAATATTCATATAAAAAAAAATCATAAACTTTACCTAACACCATATACAACATTTAACTTAAAATTGATCAAAGCTATCAATACAAGAACTTACAGCGGAAGAAAACATAGGTGCTATTGACACAAGGACAGAAATATAGATCTAAGGGACAGACTAGAGATTCCAAAAAATAGAAATAGTAATATGCACTTTAGAGTAAAATTTCAGAAATTATACAAAATGCTTAAAAATCAAAAGATGGTCAAAGATAAGTGGAGACTGTTGCATTATCATAACTTAAAATAATTTGACTGAGGACTGAGACAACCTGGATTGATGTAACTATTTGCTCCAAGATATTCTTACTTAGGAAGTTAAGTATCTTCAGTGTTTGTTTCAGGAAATTCTTCCAAACCAGTTTATACAGGTATACACTTTGCTCATCTGGGAAAATGGAATTAAAGACAGTTGAGACAAACAGTTCAGTTATCTGAGCAAGAGTTTGACCACTAAAAATTGCTTCAGTTTTGCCTCCCTAGCACATACTTTATCTAATTCCAATTAATTTCTGACAATGGAAGACTCATCTTAAACTCATTTGCTCATCACCAAATCCAAAAAGTCTTTCCATCCTTCCTTCTTTCCTTTTGACACACCATAGAGAATATCAAAATGATTTTCTTCATTGCTACAGTAAATTACTAAATGCAACTCGTTTTGGCCTTATGGGTTGGCCATATGAGGGTAGACATCAAAATAAAGAAAAGTTAATATGATGGTATTAATATCAAGATGGAGGGGTGCCTGGGTGGCTCAGTGGGTTAAGCCTCTGCCTTCTGCTCAGGTCATGAGCTCAGGGTCCTGGGATCGAACCCCACATAGTGCTCTTTGCTCAGCAGGGAGCCTGCTTCCCCCTCTCTCCCTCTGCCTGCCTCTCTGCCTACTTGTGATCTCTCTCCCTGTCAAATAAAAAAAATAAAATCCTTTAAAAAAAAAAAGATTGAATTCCAAGTAAAAACATTAAATAGAGAAGGAAAAATAAAAAAAAAGCTGTATGTTGCTAAAAACATTTCTACCCATTGAAGAAGTACTTAGTTGGAAAATGTAGGGATATATTGAACAAAATCTCATATTCATATAGGAAAATTAGGGGACGAGTTACATTGAGAGAGTACATCACTTTTTTTTTAATTGGCAAGTCAATAAAAGCAAAATAATTAAAATAGTATAGGAATAATATAACTAAGAAGCTTTATTAAATAGGCATTTGGCATATATAAATCTGATGGTTACAAAATATATTTTAAGGATCTTCATTTAACATTTTTATTAGTTAATTATGTAAACAATGAAACTTCTTATAAACAAAAAATAGGGGTGCCTGGGTGGCTCAGTGAGTTAAAGCCTTTGCCTTCGGCTCAGGTCATGATCCCAAGGTCCTGGGATCGAGCCCCGCATCAGACTCTCTGCTCAGCGGGGAGCCTGCTTCCCTTCCTCTATCTCTGCCTACTTGTGATCTCCGTCTGTCAAATAAATAAATTAAAAATAAATAAATAAATAAATAAACAAAAAAAAATATATGCATAAGACAAGATTAGACCTCTGGAAAAAAACACAAGATTTGAATTTGACACAGAAAAAAATGCTAAAGTGAAATCATGTAAACATTTTAAGGATTCACTAAAAATTTGTTTTGGGGTTCATGGGTGTCTCAGTCAATTGAGCATTAGACTTTTGATTTCAGCTCAGGTCATGATCTCAGGGTCCTGAAATCAAGCCCTGCATCAGGCTCTGGGCTAGGCCAGGAGCCCGCTTCTCCCTGTCTCTCTCTCCCTCTCACTCTCCCTGTGCCCCATCCCTCATCTCTCTCAAATACATAAATAAATCTTTTTTTTTTTTTAAAGGAATTTGGTTTTCATTCATAGAGAAAATTAAATGTCACACTGGAAACTTGGATAAATAAAAACAGAACATTTCAAATTTTGTAGTATGTAGTCAAAACCATAATAAAATATAATGTAATATAGTATAATGTAATAAAATTAATACAATATAATAAATATATAATCCCTCTACAAACATCATTGTGTTTATAAATTTGAAATTTAGTGAACTAATTTTCAAGAAAACAAAGTTATTAGAATAATATTTGTAAACTATCAGTAATTAACAATTAGAAATTAACTAATACAGCATAAAATTAATAATATTGCTACATAAAACAAAGGGTTAGTCCTTTCAAATAACAATTCAATTTAAAAAAATGACACACCTGACTCAGGAAAAAAGAAAGAAAACACAGCATTAAGAAGGAGAAAAGATTTAGTAACAAAGATATAGGAGAACTTTTTAGAAAGACTCTAGGAGAATAAATTAGAAGATGTAAAGAAGATTTTCTAGAAAAATTAAATTACCAACAGAAGGTAATTAATACTGATAGGCCAACAAGTTTCTCAAGAAAGAGAGAGGAAGAGAGAGGTTGATTTAAAATAAATGAATAATACAGATTCCATGGCCAGGGGCACCTGGGTGGCTCAGTTGGCTGAGTGAGCCTTTGATCTCCCCTTTACTTTGGCCTTTTGTCTCCATGTACAAAGAAATGAAGTATCATTCAACTCTACTTCCCTATGTCGTCATCCTCTTTTTCATACCTGAACTCTTCCAAAGAATAATCCATGTAAGCTGATTTCACTTCAGCCATTCATTCATTGACAACAAAGTTTCCACCTGTATTAACAGATAATAAAAACAATTCTTTGTCTTTCCATCATTCATCATGTGAACAGCATGGACTAGGGACATACTAATAAAAATTTAAGTCACAACTCTGGGACCTTGGAAATGTTCGCTTCTACACTGTTTTGGTTTTGTGTATGTACAATTTATTCATTTCATATAATTATTTGATAGAAATGCTTCTGTAGAAAGTATGGATCATGTTATTTTACTTTATTCTTTACAGCTTTTTTTTTTTCCAAAGACTTTATTTATTATTTGACAGAGAGTGATCACAAGTAAGCAGAGAGGCAGGCAGACAGAGAGAGGAAGGGAAGCAGGCTCCCCACTGAGCAGAGACCCCGACACAGGGCTCGATTCCAGGACCCTGGGATCATGACCTGAGCTGAAGGCAGAGGCTTTAACCCACTGAGCCACCCAGGCGCCCCTTCTTTACAGCTTTTGAACTTGCTTTTGAATGTAAACATTCTCTTCTAACATTTCACAATTCTGTTACTCTATGGTTTGTTTTTGATGAATTTAATCAGGATTATTCATTGAAAAATTAGGATTCTAGCATATCAGTAAGTAGAACAAAGGCAGGTAGCCACTGAATACTACAGTTAGCTATAAAGGGAAGAGGAAGAATGCAGTTTGTCTGAAGAGGTATGGAACTAAATTGCCAGGATCAAAATCCAGTGCTATCTATAAGGTAAGTCATACAGAGAGGCATATAAGGAAGTCATACAGATATACATATAAGGAAGTCATACAGGTAGGCATGGTGGAAACAGTATCATGGAAAATAAACTAGAGAAATGTGGTCCAAATGTATGCTAAAAGTTTGGGTAATGCTGAACAAATCACAGCGTATTTAGGTAACATATATCTCACTGGTAGCTGTGACATGCAACTAAATATCCTAGTAGATAAGGAAGAGCAACCATAGCTTAAGTTCAGGATGGCTTGAAACCCAAAGAACAGACAAAGTGTAAAACTTGAAGATTTAGAAACATTTGCTTAAGGAAATGGAGTCCAATCTGAGATAAAAGGCTTTTGTATTTAAGAGGAAAATGTACATTCCTTGGATGGAGAATAAAAATACTGCCTTAAAAGAACTTTATATTTAATACATTCAAGTGTGGTAAGAGTGCCAGAAAAGAGAGATAGGGTAGGGAGGTCAGTTGGTGCTAGATCATGATGCACTCTGTATCATATTGAGGTACTTGGACTTATCCTTAAGCAAAGAGATGGCAGTGAAATCTCTCATTTTTATTTATATACAGGTCATAGAAGATCATAGGCAGAAAGTATATTTCTTGAGAGTCTGATTTATATGTGTCAGATGGGACATCAAGTCATCTTACGATCTGATGATCATACCAGGAAGCCTGCAAGTTTTGCTCTTTGGATAGCTAGAAAAACCTATGAATAATACATCTACTAGTTCTACATTATAATGATAAAACAAGAGTTTTAAAACAGAATAAAAGTCTTTGTCTTCGTGCTTTATAATAATGATACAGAAATCCCAAGAAGAAAGAAAAGGATATTAAGAGTAGTTATTTCAGACTAAGAATCATCAACCAGTCTCAAATTCTACTGTGAGAGGGCTATAAAATACAGAATAAAGGGGCTATCCCTATATATCTGGATTTTAAAAACTATTATTTACCTCTATTTCCATCTCTTTACCCAGATGCCTGACTACAAACTTATGAAGGTTTGACAGAGTTACCTTGAATATTTCTGTCTCTGAAATTCCATGTTGATAATTTATGACAATTAGAACTTATTCATTTTTTGAGATTCAGATTTATCCTTTGAAAATAATTGGCATGATTATAAGCACCTGTATTTTCTGGAAATGACCCAGGAATACTAAGGAATGTAAATAAATTGTTGGGAATTTACATTAATATTATATTTAATGTTATCTTGTATCTATTTGCTTTTGTTGACTACTTCTTTTTTCCAATCCATCCATGTGTTGAGTCATTGCATAGTTAGCCATTCCTGAACTCTTAATTATAATCATTGTTAGACACAGAGTAATGCATCATGATGATAACTTCCTAACTTAAAATTTCCTGGCTTACTGAACTTCCTTTTATTTTTAAGAACAACAGCATTTTGCTCATTCCAATGCTTCTATTTATCAAGTTTGAAAAACTGAGACTTTTGTACTGTAGTTTTCTGAGGAACTTTGAACCCAACCTACTTCAATAATAGCCAGCTGACTGGGTCTGTCTGGAGGACCTAATTGGTATGAGTGATGCACAGTAGAAGATAGCAGCTCAATTTGTATGCAAGCCTCAGTTTAAGAAGTGTGACACTCATAGTGAAAACAGAACACAGCAAGCCAACAGTTCAGGACTAGTCATTCAAATGTCCTCAAGGTCATTTCCTTTTGTCTATGTTTTTTTACAAAGAGTTACTTAGAGATGGGAAATGGAAGAAATGAATTTTTCATGTAATATAGTGCCTGAGGAAAAGGAAGAAAAATGTCTATTCCACTGTGTAGACCTAGAGCAAAGCAAAGGCAGTTGGCTACAAAATATCCTGGGCAAAGACTGACTCTTTCTTCTACCACATAGTTGGATGAATGAATCTGGGCAGTGAGTAATAATGTATCAATTTCCCTAAGGTATACACCTGGATAGTAAAAGAATATAAAAACGTCTTTTCATCCTGTCATTGGTACTTAGGGAATGATTCAGATTTCCCTATATCAAGATCAAAATCTAGAATTGTTTATATTATATAGCACATTACATTAATTTTTTAATACTTGGAAATATTCACCCATATTTTTGTTTAATGTTTGGAAATTTTGTAGTATTTTCATTGTATTTGTGATATAAACAATTAAATTTGAACTCATAATTATAAGGGACATTTTAAGGAAGTTTATCAGTAAATATCTTCTTCCTTATTGCTAGTAGTTCTTTTAGCAATTTCTGTAGGTCCCACTGTGACTCCTGTGATCTTATGCAGGGAAGAATAAAAGAGAAATGGACTTAAAAAAAAAAAAAAAGAAGAAGAAGAAGAAGAAGAAGAAGAAGAAGGAAAAGAGAGTGAGAAATAAGGGAAAAAAATGGAATGAAATAAGGAAGGAAAGAAGGGAGGGAGGGAAAAGGAAAAAGACTGACTTTACAATAAATGTATATGATTATATATTGGTAAGAAATTAGAAAATAAGTCTGTGTGAGTGTTATAACAAGTAAATAATATTTTAAGCCACTAAGAGTCATATACATTTAAAGTGTTGGAATAAACATCTGAAATGAAAACATATTTCTAGTGTTACTTAAGTAAACATAAGTTTATCCCCATGAATATTTTTGATAGGTTAATCTACATCAATCCTGCTCATATCTACCCATTTAACATTGAATCCTAACATAAATGAACCCTATTTTTGTGAAACTTGCTAGATTTTCTGTTATTAAATGATTCCTCATTTTTTTCTTTCTCTTCTTTCCTGCATTCTTACTTTTATTCTTTCTTTTTTTTTCTTTTATTTTACCTGCTTCCATTCCTGCCTCCTTTATTCTATCTTCCTTCTTTTAATTACCCGTGATACATACCAGATAAGATTTCATGTTTTCCAATTGGAGGTCTTGTTAGGGTTATTATTAGAAGCTTGGTCATTATCATCCATATTAACAAAGTAACAAGAGGGAAAATGATTTAAAATCTCTAAATAATGGCAGATAATTAAATAGGTAAATGAAATTAACTGGAAAATCAACTTGAAATAAAGAGCAGGTAAATTAGGTAACACCTGGTTTTTTTACTAATTGCTATTGGTTTTAGTGCTTTAAAAGATGATCTGGTAAATTCTGTTACTTTAGGAAATATAATAGCAGTGAAGATGGAGCGGAGCTCTTTCACATGAATATAAACTATATTTGAAGAAATTACTGTAAGGATGTGAGGATAGGTTCAGCTTTAGGTAAATTTGACACATAATTTTAATATGAAAAGCAACAGATATCCTGAGTGGAAAGTAGTGGAAATGTTATGATTCAACAAAACAAACAAACAAAAATCCCACCAAAGATCAATTTATCATAATTAAAACAAAAACATATTAGAGCAGAGTGACTGTTAGTCATTGTCAATCTTGTATCAACCACGAAGGCGAAGGCATAGAACTTAGGCATCTACTACACATAAATTCCCAAGAAAGTTTTCTATAAATATATTTAATTTGTTTAATTGTAAAGGATGACATCTGAAGGAAATGATTTCAGTCTTAAAACATAATTTTCTTTAAGTAGATAGAGGTGTTAAAATTCCCTGGATATATGATATTGAAAGTAAGAAGCTAATTTTGGCCACCATTTCCACATTTCCACATTTTAAAAAATCACTACTTAAATCCCCAGTTTCCATTTGTATCATGTATATGTCTCACACATTCTAGCTTCTAGCTAATGGATCTATCGGGAGTACTTTTATAAAAAATAAAATTGCAGTAGCATGCCTTTCAAATTATAATTCTTCTACAAGGAAAAAGTCTATATATGGTGCATATGGCAGTTCCTCTCCTCTCCTGGAGTATCTGACATAGGTCAAATCAATGATTTGGTAATTTTCTGCTACTTTCATCTATTACTATGCAATTTTTTAGTAGCCAAATTCTTGATAGGTATCAAATATGTATTAGGACTCATCTATAGAAGAACACCCATAAAAGGTTTATATAGGTTAGACTTGTAATTCCTATAATTCCCCCAAAATATTAAATAATTTTGTATTTTGTGCTTTTATTGAACTAAAATTTTATGATCTTTATTTTTAAGGAAATTATTGTATAACAAGTTTATCAGTTAAAGACAGCTCTATCCCCTCTGTAAGTCTGTTGTCTGTAAGAGCAGAAGGATCCTGTTTCATACTTCTCTCTATCTCAGATCAAATGATAGCACTGGGCACATAGTAGGAGCATCCGTTTATAACTACAGTGTACAGCGGCACTATACCTATTCATTTGTTTCCTTTGTACCTTCCATACTGAATAAGAACACAACTGTTTAGAACACTTAATTGTGTGAGTTCATGGAATGGAACCTCACATCCTCTTGTGTGTCTGTGTTGCTGGGAGACCTAGGTTACTGCCTACAATTTGTTTTTGTACTGAATAAAGCTGCAGAAACCCAATCCAACAGTTTTTGGCAAGGAAACTCCTTTTCATCACGCATCTCCCTCCCTTGGGATTTGGACAGTTTTCTCTCCTTGGAAGGTTTAGGCGTTTGTAACTTTTTACATCTACTGGGTCCCTTGAGATACAGTATTTTCCCAAATTTCAAAAGTAAAGTTGGATTGACATTTTCTCACATTATTTTTTTCACACTTCTTCCAACTTTCAAGAAAATAAGAACTACTTGATAGCAACACGAGCGCAATTGCTGCCTCTGTTATTAACTCTTTACTATATTTACTACTACTTACTCTACCTTAATGAACTTGTTATCTTATCCTTCGCTTCTATCAAAATATTCCTTTTCGATTCACCTGAGTTTCTTTGACAATTCTCAAAATGTGGCTTAACAATTCCAGATAAGTCAGCATGAACATTATCTCTTGGATCTTTATCCTTTACCTTCCAAAATTTTATCATGAAAATAATAATCAGTTTCTCACTATTACCAGTAATGGTACTTTTGATTAGGGAAGTATTTTACACATGTGCTGCTAAAATACTGTAGCCCTAACTTATTTAGAACCTTTTTATTCTATTTTGTGTGCTACAGAAACAAGGAGAGAGTAAAATTATTATGTGCATTCCCCTAGTGAATATTTAAAGCATTTGGGGAATCTTCTCAAAATCAGAGCATTATATAAGTTTCTCTGCTAATGTACTTATCTTCCCCAAAACTTAAACCAGGAATTGGCAAACATTTTCTGCAAAAGGCCAGATGGTACATATTTTAGGCTTTTAGGCCATATGATTTCTATCAAAACTACAACTCTACCTTTGGAGTATAAAAACAGCCACAGAAAAGAAACAAACAAATGAGCATAGTGGTTTATTTGGTTTTATTTCTGAATTACTTGTATTAGTTTGCTAGGGAAGCCCTAATAAAATGCCACTTATTGGGTGCATATGTGCTGAAGGCTACAAGTCCAAAATCAAGGGATCAGCAGGGTTAAATAACAAAAATTTAACTGAGTAAATTTTAAAGATCTAATGGACTTTATTAAATGATTTATGAATCAGCAGAGGGAGGCTCTGAGGAGTTGTACACAATGTAAAATTCTTATAGAAGGAAGGTGGGGCAAGGAATTTACTAGCAAAAGAAAAAGATTATTTCAGGCAAGGCCTCAGAGGGAAAAGCAAAGGGCCTTATGCAGATGACCCCATCATTCTTTGGGGGATGGAGAGGATGCATATGGCAGACTCATTGGCATCTACCAGAAAATTCCCAACTGACTGGTTAAGAAACGATTTCTTGAGGAAGGTTCAGATTGCAATTAGGTTAGGAATTAAGTTCCAGTTTGGGACTTGTTCTAAAGGATGTCTTTTGGACCTGTAGTTTTCTGTTTAACAGCAGGTTTGGTTTGTTCTGAGGTCTCTCTCCTTGGCTTGCAGGTAGATATCATCCTCTTATGCCCTGACATAGTCTTTCCTCTGTGTGCCCACATCCTTGGTGTCTCTTTTTGTACCCAAATTTCCTTTTATTTCCTATTATTATCCACCACCAGGTTGGGTTAGGGCCTACCCTCATGGCCTCATTTGAATTTAATCACCTCTTTAAAGGCTACATCCCAATACAGTCAACGTTCTGAGATGTTGGGTTTTGAAGCTTCAATGTGACACTTTGGGGAACACAAAATTGAACTCATAAAAACACTGAAACTTGGGGCGCCTGGGTGGCTCAGTGGGTTAAAGCCTCTGCCTTCAGCTCAGGTCATGATCCCAGAGTCCTGGGATCAAGCCCCGCATCGGGCTCTCTGCTGGGCGGGAAGCCTGCTTCCTCCTCTCTCTGCCTGCCTCTCTGTCTACTTGTTATCTCTGTCAAATAAATAAATAAAATCTTAAAAAAAAAAACAACTGAAACTTGAATTTCACATAATTTTCAAGTATCCTAAAATATTATTCTTTAAAAAAAAATATTTTCCAAACATTTAACAGTGTTAAAAAACAAACAAATAAACAACCTTGTTAGCTCTCAGGCCTTACAAAACCAGGCTGCAGGATCAATTTCACCCATAGACCTTAGTTTGCCAAGCCCCGCCCTAAAGAATCATTCCTTTCCTTAAGTATTTCACTTGCATCTGAATACAGTAAGTCAAATTATATACAATTTATAATACATTGATGTTTTCCCATTAAGAAGACACTGTTTTCATTATAATTTAATTTTGTATCTAAACAACAAAATAACCCAATACGTACTATTAATACCAGGTTCTTTTGGCTCCACTTTTTATCAGGCTACTCTTAGAGAGTATAACTTAGTTTATGTTCATATTTTAACTGTTTTTACAAAGACATGCATGTAATAATAATGCTTTACATTTGTATATTAAAATTTACTGTTTAGATTAACATGCTTTATATCATTTGATTCTCATATTTTTTGCTCTTGAGTGTAACAATAGTGTGTTGCTGAATTATCTTGTCAATGTTAAATATCCAAGCATAGTTTCTGCTCCATTGTTGATGAGCAATGCATATGAATAAAAGAAATAAAGCAGACATCATTCTCAGAGTATGTATAGGTAACCTAAGGCTTAGAAAGTTTAAATTATTATTATACAATGAGTAAGTTCAAAGCTTTATTAAGGACAAGAGATTTCTGGTATTTTTGCATTACTTAATGTGATATAGACCTATACAAATCAATGCACTTTATTTCATATTTGCCAATATAGTAGTATAATATTCCAGAATTAAAAGGTGCATTGTTTGTGAATATTACTACTATTTTTCTGTACTGAATGATAAAATATTCAGGATATCGAACATAAGATTAATATATGTTATTTTAATTTATATTTTAATAATTTATTTATTTTTATTATTTTGTTTTGCTTTGTTTTTTTTTAAAGATTTTATTTATTTATATGACAGAATGAGAGAGAGGGAAAGCATGAGAGGAGAGAGGGTCAGGGGGAGAAGCAGGCACCCAGCTGAGCAGGGATCCTGATGTGGGACTCAAGCCTGGGACTCCAGGATCATGACCTGAGCTGAAGGCAGTTGCTTAACCAACTGAGACACCCAGGCACCATATTTTTATTATTTTTAAAGATTTTATTTATGTGAGAGAGAGATAGTGAGCACAAGCAGTGGGGAAGGGCAGAGAAAGAAGAAAAAGTAGATTCCCTGCTAAGCAGGGAGCCTGATGTGGGGCTTGATCCCAGGACCCTGAGTCCATGATCTGAGCTGAAAGTAGCCGCTTAACTGACTGAGCCACCCAGGTGTCCCTCAATTTATATTTTTAAACCATACTATGTTATAAGGATCCAATAATCCAAAAATTATTAAGACATGATCTCTCAGTTTTCAAAATAGGAGAGAGTCATGAAAACATGTGCTTACTATATAAGAAAAGCACAAATATAAAACTATAAAAAGTTAAATTGCACATCAAAAATATATATACTTTGGGTCATATCTGTAGAAAGTTGACAAGTAAGTAATATTTGAGTAAAACCCAGGTTCATCATGACAGTCTGTGCATAGATATTCAGGTCTCTTTTCACCTCAATTCACATTCAAATTTCATAAGAAATACAAAAATAAATAAATAAATAAAATGTTAATGTGACAGTTCTGAAAATCCAAAAGGGATCTTATGATCATACCAAGACATTAAACAATTTCTGAGAAATTCTATGCAAGTGCCTGAGAACATACAACTCCATGACAATCTCGAAAAATGTAAGTTTACTAACAGAAGGCTGGAATTTCAATGAAATCAACACACTGGAGAATGGAATGAATCACTATAGTCATCTGGGAGACTGAATAAAAATTAAGGTAACAGGTAAGGCATAACTAAGATAAATGAGATAAAAAGAATTGTGAATGAATGTGTTTTTATATGTTGAAATCCTAGTTTTCCAAAGAGTTTCATGTTATTTGTTTCTCCGAAACTTTCCTTAATTGTATGTGCATAAACTAACCCATGATGAGAAGATAACATTAAAAAATTTTGTTTAGATTTATCAAAGTCTATTAACTATAATTGCTCCTGCCTTTTCTATTCATTGATAATATTAGGCATGTGAAAGTTTGACTTTTATACTGTTGTTTCTGTGATTTTACAACTCTTACCAATCTAAAATTTTCCTTTTTGACTTCCCAGATTTAAATATATTTGGTATGGATGGGAAAAAGTAGCTATTACAATGTAAATCACACTATATAGCTTCAAAAATTAAGATATTTCTATAATTCACCAATATCCCAAATGTAAAGCGTAAGTAACAGAAAATGAAAACATTATAATATATAATTATATATATACATATATACATATGTGTGTATACACATATATGTATTCATATGTATATATGTATGTATGTTTGTATATGTATGATTAACAAATTTGGTTCCAGCTCTGAAGTTCACAGCAAAGAATAGTGCAATTTAGAAAAGGTAGTGTAGTTGTATCAAACATAAACACCGTCAGGTAATGTCACTTCCAGAAGGAGAGGACTCTGTTTTGAGAGGAAATGTATTAAGGATAGTTCCAAGGCTTACTAGATCAGAGCACTAGTTTCAACAGAGTTGAAAGGAAAGAACTTGGGAAGTATAAATGACCAAAAAGTACAAGCCTTATGGATGAACTCTTTTTGAATTAGAGGGAAGAATTTGAAAGGGACAGGTTTCCAATGAAGGTTTGGTGATTTAAGGACAACAAGGATAACAAAAGACTATATTGTTCACTTTTGAACTATAAAGGAAGAAGACAAAGAGAAGAAGAAGGATGAAAAGGAAGGGGACAGAGAAGAGGAAGAGAGGGAGAAGGAAAAGAAAGAAACCCAACTTATTTTAGGGCACAACTTATTTAAAAAGTTTCACTTCTCTTAAGTGAACTTTCAAAGAAAGAAACTCACCTTCTAGAGGTTTAGCTACTATTTTCATTGTAGGAAAAACTAGCATTAAAAAAATTATCATTGACAATTTTTATATATTATTTTTATAACAAAACCATACAAAGAGTTAGTTTAAGTAAACAGAAAATTAAACATTGAAGAAAATACTGTTCCCCCATATAACAGTGTGAAGTGGAAAAAAACCTAGCATATCTATACAGATTTAATATAATTCTCCAACAGTCAGATATAAAAGAACACCACAAATCAGGATTCAAAACCCAGAATAAAGAAGGAAAATCAACAAGAAGAGTTGAAATGAGAGTTGATAGAACTTAGGGTAGAAAAAGATAAAATAATATAATAAACAGGTTAAGTTACAAGATACCCATGAGTGAACAGCTGGTTCTAAAAGTTTAGTTAGAGACATAAATTTGGAAATTAAAAGACTTGGAAAATGAAACCAAAATTCTGAAAGTAGTGAGAGTGTACACCTAGAAACTTATTAATACAGAGGACAGAAAAGAAAAAAAGTCCAAAGAAATCAATGTTTGGAGTTACCAGCAAAGGAAAACATAACAGTGAAAAAGAACTAATATTTAAAGCAATAATTCCAGGGAAAGAGGGAAATAAAAGAAGCACTGAACTGCCTTTTAAAGGGACCCCCAACTACCTGGATTAAAAATGGCCCAGAGAGTCAATTTTAAGATATAGAACATATAAGTTCTAAAGAAAAAAAAAAAAAAATAGCTGGGCTTCCAAGAAACACAAGCCAACCTAAAAGCAAGAAAGCAGTTAATGAAATAATTTTATTAGCAACACACAAAGGAAGAATATTTTAAAACAACATTTTCAAGAAAATCGAAGATAAATAAAATGGTTGAATGAAGATATTTTTATTGATCTTATTTATCCTGTCACTAGCAGAACTGAAGAAAACCCTGTAATGGAAATATCCCTCTGCCTGATGTGCAGCAAAGCCAAACACTAAGACATCAGGTTTGCAGCAGGGAAAGTGTTTATTTAAGAGGCAGCCAAAGAAGGAGATCAGAGTGCCAGCCTCAAATCTATCTCCCCATAAGGGAGAGAGAACAATTTTTTTATTTTTTGGTAATCATACAATTTGGGATTACACACATATTCATGAAAAGAGAGGGGAAACTTCTATGACTATTCGTGAGGGAAGATGGAGCATGCACTCTGTGCAAACATAGGTAACGGGTATCCCATGTCTACTTTAGAGTAGAGACAAAATTAGCCCCTGACCTCAGGAGGGAATCTTAGAACAAGGTCAAGGGGCGAAAGGCATGCTCTGAGAGCTGGTAGAAATTGGATGGGGTTTTGAGCTCCTTAAATTGGCTGAGGAACCGTTACCAGTTGACTGAGAGTCCAGACCTCTCCAAGACAGCTAATGGATTTGTTAGTGGGCTCTGAAACGACACAGTAGCTGATTAGGGAGAAACATGTCTCTGATAAACAGGTTTTAAATGAGTTTCAACTTCATTAACCTTCTGAGGCATGGTTTCATCACCATTATTTGATATACAAATACAGAGAGTATTATAGTGGTGAAACTTTCCTGGTCAGTCTGCTGATGAATGAATATATACAACCAAGAGCACTGAAAATCTTTGAAAAACTGATGAATCGTTGAACTCTACATCAAAAACTAATGATATGCTATATGTTGGCTAACTGAACATAATAAAAAAAAAAGTAAAAAATAAATAAAAGAGTCCCAGGATATCCCCCCCAAAAAGAAAAAAAAAATTCCCAATGATCACTGAACATACTTAATTAAAATCTGAAACTGAAAAAAGGTGGTTAAAATGTGGAAGAATATTATGTAAATGTTATGAAGTCTGAATAGAAAGGAACCTTTAAAAAACATGGGAAAAATAGGAGAGAGATTCAGAAAAGTCAAATATGTATTGTTTATCATAGAGATAAGAGCTGGAAATAAAGGGATTATTATTTACAACCACAAACCAAATAGAAGAAGACTTAATAAGGGGGGGGAACAAGGGGGGACTAAGAGCATTATATAAAGTTCTTACCAGAATTTCACTAAATATCAAAAAAGCAAACCAAAGCAAAACCAAAATATAGTTAAAAAGCAAAGAAATTTTAAGCATAAGAAAACAATATTTATTGGGGCGCCTGGGTGGCTCAGTGGGTTAAGCCTCTGCCTTCGGCTCAGGTCATGATCTCAGGGTCCTGGGATTGAGCCCCGCATTGGGCTTTCTGCTCAGCAGCAATCCTGCTTCCCCCCCTTTCTCTGCCTGTCTCTGCCTACTTGTGATCGATCTCTCTCTCTCTCTGTCAAATAAATAAATAAAATCTTTAAAAAAAAAAGAAAGAAAACAATATTTATTAAGAAAGACACATTTTAACATAAAATAATAGATCTAATTCATTTAAATGAAAAATAATTTCAGACTGTTTTCTTTGCAGTTATCACAGAAATAGGAGAGAAATGTCTTAAAAATAAAGGGAGGGGAAAAATACGTGACACAGTTCAGTTCATGTTAGTGGAAAATTCATAGCCTTAGTTATCAACTAAAGGAATGGTTAAAACATAAATAAATACCTAACAGTAAGTGTTATTAAGGGGTAAAAATAAAGAAAGTAGAAGCAAAGAAATAATAATAAAAGTAAAAATTAGCAAGTTACAAACAGAAAAAATTAGAATTATAAATCAAAAACTTTCATCTTTGAAAAACTCAGTAAAACAGATTAATCAGTACTTAATGATAAATTAAAAAGTAACCACAATATACCCAATAAAAAATGACTAAAAGGACATGATTAATTAAATTTAGATTGAGGACATTTTACAATATCATGATAAATCACTTTGTACAATTCTATCCAAGTAATTTTAAGAAGCTATATGAAGTAAATAGAAATAAATTTTCTAAGAAAACACAGTTTACAAAAGTAGACTACACTTCAGATGAAAGGTTTAAACTGACCAATTTCCATGGAAAAAATTGAAGAAGCCACTATATCAGCCTTCAAAACACATATAAAAAAATCAGATAAGTAGATTTCTATCACATCTTCAAAGAATAAATAGTCTTAATGATGCTTAAATTGATCTATAACATAGAGTATGTGAACTTTCAATTTCCTGTGAAGTAAGTAAACCACTGAATGGTGTTTGGTTAAAAAAAATCTGTAATATAGAGAACAGCAGAATAATCTTCATAATGTTAGATGGGAAGTTGTCAAAAAAATAACAACAGAAATCCAATAGTAATTTAAAAATATTTTATGACCGCATATATTTATTCCAAGAAACCTGAGATTATTCCATGTTACAAACCAATTCATTTTAACAGATAATAAAAAATATTATATGATAATTTCCATACACCAGAATAAACTGAAAATGTCTCATTGTCTTCTTACTGCTTCCCATAAGTAGGGTCTGAAGCAAAGAATTGGGGGAAACTTCTGGAAGTGTGTGTGTGTGGAGAAGAACAGCAGAAGGTGAAAGGGAAAAAAATGCAGTATAAAATTACATCATCAAAGGAATGGGGGTGGAGAGAGTGATTGGAGCAAGATGGCAAAATAGGTGTTTTCAGGCCTCATTACCTCATAGAAATACTGTTTTGACAACCACCCAAGGATGAGAATTCCTTTATGAGAGCCTAGTAGTCTAGAAGGGACATCCCAGCATGCCTGCTGGAGCATAGAATCTAAGAATAGATGCATTGATTCTCTGTTCTGGCTGACTGGTGAAGGTTTCTCTCTCTCTCTCTCTTTTTCAGTTTTTTTTTTTTAATTTTATTTTATTTTTTCAGTGTTCCAAGACTCATTGTCTATGCACTACACCCAGTGCTCCATGCAATATGTGCCTGAATACCCACCACCAGGCTCACACATCCCCCTGCTCCTCTCTTTTCCAAAACCCTCAGTTTGTCTCTCAGACTCCACAGTCTCTCATGGTTCATCTTCCCCTCTGGTTTCCCTCAATTCACTTTTCCTTTCCTTCTCCTTGAAGCCAGTCAGCAAAGACTAGAGGAGCTGATTGCTTCTTTGAATGTGAAGACAGTAACACAAGATTTCAAGAAACACATTGGAGTCAAGGAACCATGATACCACTAAAAGGATGATACCATTAAAGGAACACAATAATCTTCCAGCAACCAACCTCAAGAAATGAAGATCTACAAATTGCCTGACAATTTTTTTTAAATATTGTTTTAAAGAAGCTCAGCATGAAAAGAGAGAACACAGACAACTTAATGCAATAAGGATGGCAGTATGTTAACAAAATGCAATGTTCAACAAGGAGATAGTATCTTATTCCATTCAAGACACTATAAGAAAATTTCTACAGACTGGCTGCCTTATAAACAACAGATATTTATTTCTGGAGGCCGGGAAGTCCAAGATCAAAGTGTTGGCAGATTTGGTGTTTAGTGAGAGGCTGGTTCCTGGTTCAGAGGCCATCTTTTCACTGTGTCCTCATATGGTAGAAGAGGTTGCTTCTACCTCTTGGTAGAAGAAGTTGCTTCTTTTAGAAGGACACTTATCACACTCATGAGGATTCTACCCTCATGACCTGATCACTTCCCCAAGGACCCACCATCAAGTACTATCACACTGGGGATTAAATTTCAACATGTGAATTTTGTGGGATCCAGATATTCAGTCAATGGCATTCTGCCCTGTTTAATCTTCCTAAATTTGTTAAGACTTATTTTATGGCCTAACATATGGTCTACCCTGGAGGATATTTTGTGGGTACTTGAGAAGAATGTAAATTCTGCTGGTGTTGAATGGAACATTCTACATGTTGGGTTTATTAGGTCCTTTTGTTCTAAGTGTAGCTGAAGTCCATTATTTCCTTACTGATTTTCTTACTTGATAATCCATTCATTGTTGAAAGTCAGGTATTGAAGTGCCCTACTATTATTGCATTGTTGTCTATTCCCACTTTCAGATATCTTAATAATTGCTTAATAGATGTAGGTGCTTCAGTATAGGGTGCATGTATATTTATATGGCTACTGGGGTCCTTACTAGGGTCCTCCTATTCTTTCTTTCTTTTCTTTTCTTTTTTTTTTTTTTTAATTTTTACTTGTGGGAGGAAGTTTTGTCACTCTTGGGTCACTCTTGGCACCAGCTTTGGTGCCTAGGCACTTAGCACGGCAGCAGATCCAGGATCCTGGGATCAGGTGCTCATTAAGCAACGGCAATGCTCTGGTCCTGGGGCACAGGTCCACTTACTATAGCAGTAGTGCTGGTAGGTGTAGATCTCCCATGGACTTGGGTTTGGGTCTCTGGGATTTACTGCAGTTACTCAGGAACTAGAGTTGGGAGGAGGAGATGCAGCAATAGTACACACTGGGGATTGCAGGTCCAAGACTATGCCAGCACAGCCTAGTGATGGTGGGCCAAAGCTATGACTTATGATCTGGGGGTGAGGGGCTGAGCAGCAGCAAACCAACTCCAGTTATGGAAGGTCAAATCTTTGACTTGGGACCCAGTGGGTGGAGTGCAAAGCAGCAACAACTGGGCCCCACTGTTGACATATCAAAGCCATGACTTACTGGGGCAGGGTGCAGAGTAAGACAGCCTCAGTTATGGTGCTTAAAGCCCCAGTTTAGAACCCAGGTGCTAGAGAACAGAACTGTGAAAATCCTGGTCGAATAGACAGTGAGGAGTTGTGGCAAAAGCCTCCCAGAGAGCAAGGCACAGCAGTGTTTGAGGCCTTTCAGGACAGATCTCACTGCAGCATTATCTTAAGCCCCAGGGAAGAGGCTAATTGGCAGGGGCTTCCGGGGTTTCTGTCAGCTGAGTTCAACACTGGTAAAGTCTGTGGCAGTCCTCAGTAGTAGAAGATGCAAGTATCACTGGCAGTGACAAGGCTTGCTAGTGTTCTCTTGCTTTCCTTTCTCTGTGGGATAAAATCCCTCTTAGGGGATCCCTGTTGGTATGGAATTGCTCTGGACTGGGGACGGTGGTAAAATGCTTCCTATGTTTTTCTATGTGGCTATCTTTGGTTTTGAGCTACACAGGATTTCTGCTGCCAAGAACTTTTCTAGAACTCTTTTCATCAGTTTGTTGTTGTTTATTTATTGTTTTTGTATGGGAGATGAGTGTTGGGACCTTCTAGCTCACCATATTTCTGACATCCAAGCTCTAATTCATTCCTTGAGGCTGTTCTGTCTCCAAACCAAAAGCAGGCAAAGATATCATTTAACAAGGAAACTATAGACCAATATCTCCTATGCAAAACTCCTCAACAAAATATTGGTAAACCAAATTCAGCAACATACAAAAAGGATTATGCATGATAACCAGTGAGATTAATGGCATGACTGCAAGGTTAGTTTAACCTTAATATTGTGAGGATGGCAACAGATTCCAAATTGATCTCTGGAGTCAGCATAATTCCTCTCAAAATCCTGAAATTTTTCCCAGAAAATAATAAGCTAATCCTAAAATTCTTACAGAGGTGGAAAGAACCTAGAACAGACAAAATAATCTAGATAAAGAACAATGTTAGAGGAATCACAACTCCCAATTTCAAACTTTGCTCCAAAGCTACTATAAACAACATAGTATGATAGCAGCCTAAAGATAAACATGTAGATCAGTGGGATGAAACTGAGAGCTCAGAAACTAACTCTAATCATAAACTGATTTTTGACAAGGGTGGTAAGTTAATTCAATGAAAAAAGAACAGTCTTTTCAACAAATGGTACATGGACAAATGAATTCACATGCAAAACAATAAAGTTAAACTCTTACCTCACATCATACACAAATATTAATTCCACATCTACCCTAGTTCTAATTTTAAGAGCTGAATCTATAATATTCTTAGAAAAAGAAATAAGAATAAATCTTTAATACCTTGAGTTAAGGATTTTTTTTATAAATAATATCAAAACCACAAATGATTATGGGAAAACAGATAATTGAACTTTACCAAGATATAAAGATATAAATTCAAGGACGTTATCAAGAAAGTGAAAAGATGATGCACAAAATGAAAAAAAAAAAAAAGACTATTTACAAATAGCATATCAGATGAGAAATTTGTGTCTAGAATATAAAAAAAACTCTCATAACTCAATTATAAAAAGAACCTAATTTAAAAAGACACAAGGGATTTGAGTAAACATTTATAGTGGAATGCACTTCTTAACAGTTTTGTTAAGATATGATTTATTATATATTATTAACTCATTAAAAGTGAAAATTTTAATATTTTAATTATATTCACAGATATGTGCAACCACCACCATACCAATTGTAGAATATTTTCATGATCTCAAAATGAAACCCAGTACTCTTAGCTTTCAACCCCCAGCCACCCAGGCACCCCTAGAGAGTTATTTATAATGAATTTAGTAAGCATTTAGTTATTATTTCATATTTTAATAATAATTTTTAAAAACTTTATTTGGGAGAGATAGAGGGAAAATGAGGGAGAGGACAAGAGCTGGGTGAGGAGAAGAGGGAGAAGCAGAC
This sequence comes from Martes martes, assembly GCF_963455335.1. Taxonomy (NCBI): domain Eukaryota; kingdom Metazoa; phylum Chordata; class Mammalia; order Carnivora; family Mustelidae; genus Martes; species Martes martes. The sequence continues at coordinate 36,251,031 of NC_137888.1, forward strand.
TCCCCACTGAGAATGTGGAGAGTTGTCCCAGGACTTAAGGATTACGACCCGAGCCAAAGACAGATACTTAACCCACTGACCCACCCAGGTGCCCCTGAATAATAATGTTTAATTAAGGCACTCAAAAAAATTAAAAAAAAAAAAATCACCAGTGGTGGTAATCATGAGGCCAAATTCTTCCTCTAAAAAATTGATAATTAAAATCATAACCACTCATCTCTCCTTTTTAAAGGAAGAATAAAGGTTCAAACAAAACTGCAAAAGAATGGCAGATAAATTTAGAAACAATGATAAATTAGAACATCATGTTTTCAACCTATGAGGAAATAAGTGATTCATATGATGATTTTCAGAAAACCCTAAAAAAAAATCAGTGAAAACTTAATATTTGCAAAGTTCCAAATATTTGCAAAGTTCCAAAGTATGCCCCAACATGGTACTTCCTAATTCTAGAAGGAATGATATTCTTGTATATTTTTGAGATCTGGTAGTCCTTTCTTTAAAAAAACAGTGTTCAAATTGGCATCACTAAAAATGAGGCAGTCTGGTATCAAACGTCCTCTGATGTGATTCAGTACAAAGTGCTAGCATCATCCCTCCCCCCACCATGTCTCTCCAGCAACCCACAGTATGTTCTCTATAGTTAAGGGTCTCTTATAGTTTGTCTCCCCCCTCTTTTTTCCCCTTCCCATATGTTTGCCTGTTTTGTTTCTTAAATTTCACATATGAGTAAAATCATATGGTATTTTTCTTTCTCTGACTGACTTATTTTGCTTAGCATAATACCCTCTAGTTCCATCCACATTGTTGAAAATGTCAAGATTTCATTCTATTTGATGCAGAGTAATAATACTCCATTGTGCAAATATACCACATCTTCTTTACCCATTCATCAGTGGATGAACATTTGGGCTCTTTCCATGGTTTGACTATTGTTGACAATACTGGTATAAAGGATGGGGTTCATGGGCCACTTCAAATCAGTATTTTTATGTACTTTTGCCAAGTAGGGTAATTGCTGGATTGTAGGGTAGTTCTGTTTTTAATTTTCTGAGGAAACTCCATATCATTTTCCAGAGTGGCTGCACCAGTTTGCATTCCCACTAGAAATATTTACCTGATATTATTCTATTCTTTAGGTTGTTAGACCAATCTGGCTTCCAGTCTACATGACATATAGGAAATGAGGAAAGATATTAAGTAATACCATGAGAAAACAATCATACAAATAGAGAATATGGGCCATTCTACAATCAATTAAAAAAGCTTTTTCTCTTTACTTCAATGCTATTTTTTAGAAAAGTGATGTCAATAAAATGTAACAGTCAAGTCCAATAAGTGAACTTATTTGAAAATGTGTATGTCACTGATATTTCTATCACAGTGGTGCATTTACAGACATTTAAATATGAACTACAAATTAAATAATTTTAAGAAATAATTCTTAAGTAGACTTAAATTGGATAATGAGAATGGAGGAAATTTTTAAAATCTTTTTTTTTTTAAAGATTATTTATTTATTTATTTGACAGACAAGAGATCACAAGTAGGCAGAGAGGCAGGCAGAGAGAGAGGAGGAAGCAGGCTCTCTGCTGAGCAGAGAGCTGGATGCGGGGCTCGATCCCTGGACCCTGGGATCATGACCTGAGCCGAAGGCAGAGGCTTTAACCCACTGAGCCACCCAGGTGCCCCAAGAATGGAGGAAATTTTTAAAACTAGAATGCATACTTTGTGGTGAAGTATGATTTTGCAAAATTTTTCAAATAAATTCCAAATGAATAGCAATACTTACATATGTGATTCCCAAACTATTTATCTTTGTATATTTATATTTAGAACTATAGATGTAAATAATGCATACAAGTCAAATGTTAATGGTTAGTAAATATTACATCATTATGTTATTCTTTCCATGAATTTTTAAGTTTGAAATTTGCATAATAAATGGTTTTCAGAATATTAATAAGTTAGTAAGTCATAATGACAGTTTCATGTTTTTTTTTTAAGTAGAGATGAAACAGAACATACCTAGTTATACTGCAATAACATTATCATTAATTAGAAATTGAAATTAGCATTAATAATAAAAACAGACTTGAAATTTTTTTTATTGATTAAAATTCAACTTTCAGGGGCACCTGGGTGGTGCAGTCAGTTGAGTATCCAGCTCTTGGTTTCAGCTCAGGTCATGATCTCAGGTTCATGAGATTGACCCCCAGGTTGGGCTCTGTGGTCAGCATGGAGTCTACTTGGATTCTTTCCTCCTCTCCCTATACCTTTCCATGCTCTCTCGCTCTCTCTCTCTCTTTCTTTAAAATAAATAACTTTTTAAAAAATACAACTTTCATTATAGAGATGATATCCAAGCAGAATTTGAGAGTTTTATAGTTTCCCAAATTATTGATATTTAGTAGGAATATATCCTGCTCCAGGGATCAACAGAAGCAGTAAAGAAATTAGTGTCTACATGGGGTACTATAGAGTAAAACTAATTCCATTACATTGCCTCACCAGATGGTAATAATAGCTTGTACAAGATTATTGTCACTTGCCTTTTCTTGTTGTTCCAGTCCTTTCTATTGCAGATTGCATTAGCTTCTGAAAATAGCCATTATTACATCATATTTTCTTTCTTTAAAGAATGAATGGACTAATTTCTGATACAAAACAGACAGATTGAATTAAGAACTTTACTTAGGCTTCTTATTAGAAATATGTTTGGAACAATGTTATGAAAAAAGTTTAGAAATTGTTGTGAACTGAGTGCTTGTGTTCTACCTAGCCCCCAATTCCTACTTTGAAAGGTCTGACCCCCAAATGTGATGGTATTTGGGGATTAGAACCTTTAGGAGATAATGAGAATTTGATTAGGAGAGAGGTCTCTCATCAAGAACCACATCAGCCAGCACCTCAATCTTGGCATTCTCAGACTTCAGAACTGCGAGAAATTTTTTCTGCTGTTTCAGTCACTCAGTTGATGGCATTTTGTTATGGCAGCTGGAGATAACTAATACAGAAATCAAGAATTAGCAAATATAAGAAAGGGTAAAATTTGTGATTAACATCACAAATAAAAATAATGACATTAGATAATGGTAAAAGGTAAATACACTAATAGTATCAGTCTCTAAAGCAACTAATAACATAAAGATAAATTTATTAGATATGTAAGGAGGGGTGTCTGAGTGGCTCAGTCAGTTGACAACTCTTGATTTTGGCTCAGGTCATGATCTCAAGGTCAAGAGACTAAGCCTCTGCATAGGCTCTGTGCTGGGCATGAAGCCTGCTTAAAGATTCTATCTCTCTCCCTTGCCTCCAACCTCCTCCTCCCTGTCCCCCACTCACTCTTTCTCCATTAAAAAAAAAATAATAATAATAATAAATACAAGGATAATTTGGTATGAATAAAATTATGGCTGGGAGTGTAATTTATCTCCTCAATAAAAAGAATTATCTAGTAGATAGAGAGGTTATAGAATAATTTAATTAAAGAAATTCAGTTTAGTTTAATATATTTAGAACTTTTCCTTAGAGAATTAAAGGATGTACCTTTCACTTTCATGTCCATGGGATAAACACAAAAGAAAGCTGTGAACTTTGCCATGAGTAAATCTTAAAATTTCTGAGAAATAAACATGGGTTTTTTTGCCTTAAACTTGTAAAAGATACAGTAGAGCAGCAAGTGATATCTTAAATAAATAACATGAAGACAGATAAATCTAAATTCTGTTTCTTCCAGAACGCTGAAAAAGTAAAGAATAAAAACAAGGGAAAAGAAGGGAGACAAAATATACAGATTAGTAACTAGAAAGGACACAAAAACAAGCAATCAGTAGAGCTTAAAACAAAAGAAGAATGTCAAACACAATTTTATGGGGATGGTTATTTATTGCTGTGTAACAAATTAACTCAAAACTCAGTGACTTAAAACAACATTTGTTATCTTACACTTTCAGTTTCTCAGGAATCCAGGTGTGAATTCACTGTGTTATTTGGATTCAGAGTCTTTCAAAAGCCTGCCCATGAAGGCTTTAGGTAGGGCAGCAATTATTTCAAGGCTCAACTGAGGAAGATTTCCATCCATGTGAAATCACTTATTAGGCTATAGTTCTTCCCAGGTTGGAATGAGAGTCTTAAGTTTCTTGCTTGCAGTTAGTGGAAACTCCTCAAGTCTTCACCACATGGGAGACTCTGCCGGGAAGCTCACAACATGAAAGTTTGTGTCATTTGAATAAGCAAGCAAAAACAGCAGGGGGTGGGGGTGAGACTGAAGACATAGTCTTTTGATAATCTTAGTTGTATAATCACACTATAGAGGAGGTGTTAAAGAAGAACAAGAGTAACAGGAGGCAAGGATCATTGGGAGCCATATTCAGAAAGTGCCTATGACACATGATAAATTCAAAAACCCAATTTCAGAAATGTATTTCCTAACAAATATGAGCTATCAAAAAATATACAAAAAGGTATAGGAAGCTTAGAAAAACCAGTTGATATAGAAAACTTTTCAAATATGATTAAATTAATATTTTTGGATCAATATTTCATGGCTAATTTCTTTCTAGCTTAAAAGAAACAAATATATTATATATAATTTCTTTTTATACTCTTTCTTCTTCACCCCAATTGGAGTCTCTTCTGATTTAGTTAGCATACATTTTTCTGGGGTCTTTACCACTCTCTTAGTATTTTATTCTCTTGTTCATATATTCTTATCTGGATAAAATGACAAGGTGTAAAAACTTACCACCACCACCACCACCATCACCACCACGACCACCACCACCACCACCACAACAACAACAAAAGAAAAGAAAAAGAGGCAGTACTAATAGCTAGGGACCTGATCAATACAGACATTGCTAATATGCCAGATTTAGAGTTCAGAATGACGATTCTCAAGGTGCTAGTTGGGCTTGAAAAAGGCATGGAATATATTAGAGAAACCCTGTCTGGAGAAATAAATCCCTTTCTGGAGAAATAAAAGAATTAAAATCTAACCAAGCAGAAATTAAAAAAAAAAAAAAAGCTATTAATGAGGTGCAATAAAAAAAATGGAGGCTCTTACTGTTATGATAAATGAAGCAGAAAAGAGAATTAGTGATATTGAAGACCAGATTGCTCAGAGAAGCTGAGCAAAAGAGACACAAACAATTACTGGATCAAGAGAGGAGAATTCGAGAGGTAAGTGATACCATAAGGAGAAACAATATTAGAATAATTGGGATTCCAGAAGAAGAAGAAAGAGAGAGAGTGGCAGAAGATATATTGGAGCAAATTATTGTAGAGAATTTCCCTAATATGGCAAAGGGAACAAGCATCAAAATCCAGGAGGTGCAGAGAACCCCCCTCAAGATCAATAAAAATAGGTCCACACCCTGTCATCTAATAGTAAAACTACAAGTCTTAGTGACAAAGAGAAAATCCTGAAAACAGCTCAGAACAAGAAGTCTGTAACATACAATGATAAAAATATTAGATTGGCAGTAGACCCATCCACAGAGACCTGGCAGGCCAGAAAGAACTGGCATCATATATTCAGAGCAATAAATGAGAAAAATATGCAGCCAAGAATACTATGTCCAGCTCTGCTATCATTGAAAATATAAGGAAATATTTAAAAAGTTTCCAGGACAAACAAAAATTGAAAGAATTCGCAAACACCAAAGCAGCCCTACAGGAAATATTGAAAGAGGTCCTCTAAGCAAAGAGAGAGCCTAAAAGTTGTAGGCCAGAAGGAACAGAGACAACAGACAGTAGCAGTCACATTACACACAAGACAATGACGCTACAATCATATCTTTCAATAGTTACTCTGAATGTAAATGAGCTAAATGCCAAGTCAAAAGACACAGGGTATCAGAATGCATAAAAAAACAAGACCCATTGATATGATTTCTACAAGAAACTCATTTTAGACCCAAAGACACCTCCAGATTTAAAGTGAGGGGGTAGAAAACAATTTACCACTCAAGAATAGATCATATTATGGGTCACAAATCAGGTCTCAACCAGTGCCAAAAGATTGGGATCATTCCATGCATATTTTTAGACCACAATGCTCTAAAGCTAGAATTCAATCACAAAAGGAAAGTTGGAAGGAACTCAAATACATGGAGGCTAAAGAGCATCTTATTAAATAATGAATGGGTCAACCAGGAAATTAAAGAAGAATTGAAAAAATGCATGGAAACAAATGATAATGAAAACACAACTATTCAAAATCTGTGGGGCACAACAAAGGCAGTCCTGAGAGGAAAATGTATAGCGATACAAGCCTTTTCTCAAGAAACAAGAAAGGTTTCAAGTACACAACCTAACCCTACACCTAAAGGACCTGGATAAAGAACAGCAAAGCAAGCTTAAACCCAGCAGGAGAAGAGAAATAATAAAGATCAGAGCAGAAATCAATGAAATAGAAACCAACAAATAGTAGAACAAATCAACAAAACTAGGAGGTGATTCTTTGAAAGAATTAATCAGATTGATAAATCCCTGAGCAGACTTATCAAAAAGAAAAGAGAAAGGACTCAAATAAATAAAATCATGAATGAAAGAGAAGAAATCATAACCAACACCAAAGCAATACAGACCATTATAAGAACATATTATGAGCAACTATACCCCAGCAAATTTGACAATCTGGAAGAAATGGATGCATTCCTAGAGACATATAAACTATTGAAACTGAACCAGGAATAAATAGAAAAGTGAACAGACCCATAACCAGTAAGGAGATTGAAGCAGTCATCAAAAATCTCCCAATAAACAAGAGCCCAGTGCCAGATGGCTTCCCAGGGGAATTCTACCAAACATTTAAAGAAGAATTAATTCCTATTCTCCTGAAACTATTCCAAAAAGTAAAAATGGAAGGAAAACTTTCAAACTCATTTTATGAGGCCAGTATTACCTTGATCCCAAAACAAGACAAAGACCTCATCAAAAAAGAGAATTACAGAGCAATATCCTTGATGAACACAGATGTGAAAATCCCCACTAAAATACTAGCCAATAGGACCCAACAGTACATTAAAAGCATTATTGACCATGACCAAGTAGGATTTCTTCCAGGGCTGCAAGGTTGGTTCGACATCTGCAAATCAATCAATGTGATACAATACATTAATAAAAGAAAGTACAAGAACCATATTATACTCTCAATAAATACTGAAAAAAAAAACATTTGACAAAGTACAGCATCCTTTCTCTATCAAAACTTTTCACAGTGTAGGGATAGAAGGTACCTACCTCAATATCATTAAAGCCATCTATGAAAACCCCACAGAGAATATCATTTTTGAAGGGGAAAAACAGATTTCTGCCAAGTTCAGGAACACAACAGGGATGTCAACTATCACCACTTCTATTCAACATAACACTAGAAGTCCTAGCCTTAGCAACCAGACAACAAAAAGAAATGAAAGGAATCTGAATCAGCAAAGAAGTCAAACTATCACTCTTTGCAGATGATATGATACTTTATGTGAAAAACACAAAGGGCTCCACTCCAAAACTTCTAGAACTCATACAGGAATTTAGTAAAGTGTCAGGATATAAAGTCAATGCACAGAAATCAGTTGCATTTCTATACACCAACAACAAAACAGAAGAAAGAGAAATTAAGGAGTCAATCCCATTTACAATTGCACCCAAAACTGTAAAATACTTAGGAATAAACCTAAGCAAAGAGGAAAACCAAAGAGGATCTGCACTCAGAAAAGTATAAAGTACTCATGAAAGAAATTGAGGAAGACACAAAGAAATGGAAAAGTGTTCTATGCTTATGGATTGGAAGAACAAATATTGTGAAAATGTTTATGCTACCTAAAGCAATCTACACATTTAATGGAATCCCTATCAAAATACCATCATTTTTTTTTCCCCAAAGAGATGGAACAAATAATCCTAAAATGTATGTGGAATGAGAAAAGACCCCAAATAGCCAGAGGAATGTTGAAAAAGAAAGCCAAAGTTGGTGGCATCACAAGTCCAGACTTCAAGCTCTATTACAAAGCTATAATCATCAAGACAATATGGTATTGGCACAAATGCAGACATATAGATCAATGGAACAAAATAGACAGCCCAGAAATAGACCCTCTACTCTATGGTCAACCACTCTTTGACAAACCAGGAAAGAATGTCCAATGGAAAAAAAGACATTCTCTTCAACAAATGGTGTTGGGAAACGTGGACAGCCACATGCAGAAGAATGAAACTCTACCACTTCCTTAAACCACATACAAAAATAGATTCAAAATGGATGAAAGACCTCAATGTGAGACAGGAATCCATCAAAATCCTTGAGGAAAACACAGGCAGCAACCTCTTCGACCTCAGCCATGCAACTTCTTCCTAGGAACATCACCAAGGGCAAGGGAAGCAAGAGCAAAAATGAACTATTGGGACTTCATCAAGATCAAAAATTTTTCACAGCAAAGGAAACAGTCAACAAAACCAAAAGACAACTGACAGAATAGGATTAGATATTTGCAAATGACATATCAGATAAAAGGCTAGTATTCAAAATCTATAAAGAACTTATCAAACTCAACACCCAAAGAACAAATAATCCAATCAAGAAATGGGTAGAGGACATGAACAGACATTTCTTCAAGGAAGACATCCAGATGTCAACACACACATAAAAAAGTGCTCCACATCACTCGGCCTCAGGGAAATACAAATCAAAACCACAATGAGATACCACCTCACACCAGTCAGAATGGCTAAAATTAACAAGCCAGGAAATGACCGATGTTAGAGAGGATGTGGAGAAAGGAGAACCCCCCTACACTGTTGGTGGAAACACAAGCTGGTGCAGCCATTCTGGAAACCAGCATGGAGGTTCCTCAAAAAGTTGAAAACAGAGCTACCCTACTACCCGGCAATTGCACTACTGTGTATTTACCCTAAAGATACAAAGGTAGTGAACTGAAGAAGCACTTGCACGCAATTGTTTATAGAAGTAATGTTCACAATAGCCAAACTATGGAAAGAACCTAGATGTCCATCAACGGATGAATGGATAAAGAAGAAGTGGTATATATATGCAATGGAATACTATGCAGCCATCAAAAGAAATGAAATCTAGCCATTTGCAATGGCATGGATGGAACTAGAGGGTATTATGCTGAGCGAAATAAGTCAATCAGAGTAAAATAATTATTATATATCTCCCTGATATGAGGAATTTGAGAGGCAGAGTGGGGGTTGTGGGGGTAGATAAGGAAAAAGTGAAACATGATGGGATTGGGAGGGAGACAAACCATAAGAGACTCTTAATCTCAGAGAACAAACTGAGGGTTGCTGGGGAGGGGGGTGGAATGGAGAGGATGGTTCGTTTATGGACATTGGGGACGGTATATGATATGGTGAGTGCTGTGAATGTGTAAGCCTGACGATTCACAGACCTGTACCCCTGGGGCAAATAAAACATTATATGTTAATAAAAATAATGAAAAAAAGAAACAACTCTGCACGTTTGTAGTTGTATAAGTTAAAATAAAAATATAAAATGTAATTCCTGATAGATGAGTTGAATATGTTAATTTGTAAAATTTTTTATAGATTTCAATATAAGTGATATAATATCACTTATTTTGAAAAGATAAGTGCTAGATTTTACATCAGTCAAGATGTTTTCATTGTAAATGATAGAAACCAAAACTAAATTAGCTTAAGCTTAAAAAGAGTAAAAGGGGAGATAATCCTCACAGCAAGTCAGTAGTCATATCAACATAATCTAAAAAATAAATAAAATTCTCTTTGCCCCCTTGCATCATGTGTCCATCCTGGTGACCAAGAGCAGGAGGTAGAAACTGGTAGGAGTTAATATGGATAATGCTCACTAAAATCACTTGGGTTGAAGACATGTTTTTCAAGATAAGTACTATGAAACATAATTGTTTGAATATAATGGCCAGTAGAATTTACAAAGCCAAACAATTACATTAATATTGGAATGGCATTACACAAAGAGTGGAAAAATGAACAGTGAATTGGGCTTTTTAAAGAATGCATCAGACTCAGGGCTGTTCTTGGAGAAATGGGCAATCTAGTTGGTTCAATAGCCAAATTCCACATTAGTGGTAATTCATATTAATTTGTAACTACAAAGTTAAAAAAAAAAAAAGAATACAGATTCTTAAGTACACGTGGTACTCAAAGTGTATTCCTAGATTTGTGCTTAGGAAATAAAAAACAAACCCAGAAATAATAATGATTATTTAGGTGGATGTTGCCTTTCCTAGAGTTAATTGGGCCATAATCCTACTAATCAAATGCTCTCTGATTGAGTTAATTAAACCAAGTCTCTGGGAAATGGTTACATTGTCAAAACTGTATTTTAAAATAGTATAATATCCTCTAAGGCAATGAGACTAATTGTTCAGCCAACATGCCAAAATATATGCAGTTTAGGGGCTGATGATAGATGAGTCTGAGAAAGTTGTTTTCTGTTCAGAGTTCCTGCTGATCTTGGTACCCGCACCACAATGCACCACAGAGCAGACAAAGGAAAGTAGTTACCACTGGGAGTTTTTAAGATGACACAGCATGGTGTTTGAAACAGCTGAGCAGACAGCAGGAGATTAGCAAAAGGGAAGGTTTTCTGACAAAAGCACTGACCACCTGCCCTTGTGAAAAAAAGCAAAAAGTAGAAGTCCTTTTACTTAGTCACTTGGTTCTGGTCCCAGATGCACCAAAGAATTGGAGACCCAAGCAGAATTGGGAGAAATAGAGTTTATTGAGTAGATAAGTATAGTACACTTTCAAGAGTGAAAGTAGAGCAAGAGTGGCAATGACTGGAGCTACTCTAGTTGTGTCCTTTTAAGCCTCCTTTGTGTGTATGTAAATTCAGTTTTGATTGACATTTTTGATTGACAGCTGGTGGTTGTATCACATTTTGGCCTCAGCGCATGCTCCTACCAGTGACGCACTTTGTGATCATTGTATTTATGTATTGCATATTTATGAGTGTCTAATGAGCTTTTGTTGTGACATTAAAGGTAGTTAAGGACTAGTCCTTCCCTTCGTGCACGTGCTCAGCTCCTGAAAGTCCACCACAAGTGGCTTTTAAGCCAGCTCTGCGGCTAGGTCTTTCTTATTCTGTTAGCCCTTGGAGGTGGCTCTGAAGGTGTGGCTGTTTTCCCGCAGGGGTGGTTCTGAGAGCATGGCAAGCACCTGTGGTTATCTCTACTTCCTCATGACTAAAAGTCCATTTTTACTTAGAAAGGTCAAAAGTTCATACTAAAAAGAAAAACATTTATCAATACCAGGCCTTTACTTTCATTAGGTTAGTAACAAGGGTGCCTGCTGTTAAGTTTCAGAATGTTTCCCAAGGTGAAAATGGGACTAGAAGCTAAAACTAGGCTTTACCACAGGTGTGGGTCAGGTGGCACCCTCAAAGATAAAATGCATGAAATTAAAATACTAGACAAGGGCGGGGGGCACCTGGGTGGCAAAGTGGGTTAAGCCTCTGGCTTCAGCTCGGGTCATGGTCTCGGGTCCTGGGATCAAGCCCCACATTGGGCTGTCTGCTCAATGGGGACCCTGCTTCCCTCTTTCTCTCTACCTGCCTCTCTGGCTACTTATGATCTCTCTATCTCAAATAAATAAATAAAATCTTTAAAAAAAATACTAGACAAGGTCTGAACTGTATTATTTGTTTTGTAAAATGTTATTTGTTCAATGCATTTGTTTTGTAAAATTAAGTTGCAATTACTCAGAGCAAAACTGACAACATTAGGCTTAATTCTGTTTTAAAGATTTTATATTTATTATCAGAAAATAAGGTGAAATAGTATATCAGCATATTATTTATTTATTTATTTATTTGACAGACAAAGATCACAAGTAGGCAGAGAGGCAGGCACAGAGAAAGAGGGGGAAGCAGGCTCCCCGCTGAGCAGAGAGCCCAATGCAGGGCTGGATCCCAGAACCCTTTGATCATGACCCTAGGCAAAGGCAGAGGCTTAACCCATTGAGCTACCCAGGTGCCCCTCAGCTTATTTAAATAAAGTGTATGTTTCAAGGCAATGGGACTACAGCTCACAATGAACTTTTTAGTCTGATTGTCTTGACATCTTCTCAGAAATCTTTTACTTTATGACTTGCCTATTTTTTTGTAATTTTATTTTATTTATTTTTCCCCCAGTGGTTCCAAGATTCATTGTTTATGCACCACACCCAGTTCTCAGAAATCTTTAATCTAAAAATTATCCAAAGAGTTTTTTTTTTAAGAGTAAATGTTTAAAGATTTTTTTTTTAAAGTTGATTATTTTATAATAAGAGAAAATGTTGGAATTGTGATTTTCAACTATTTATAAGAGACTTCAGTTTGGTATCAGCTCTAAGTCATCTAATTTTTTGAAAATTCAAGTGAAATGTATATTAACCCAGATTGTTTTTAAGTTTAGAACCCCCAAATAAACTACTTCTTATGGTGATATGGCACTATATCTATGTAAGCTATAACTGATAGTGCTGTAATATTTGTAGTTTGCATACAGTTTTTGTGGTGATCAAAATTTCCTATAACTACTCTCAATTGAAATATCACAATTAATTACCTTAATATATGTTAAATTAATTAAGGGTTGTGCTTAAGAAGCTAGGACTGTACTATTTTTGTTTACATTGCCATCTGTTCTACTTACATATCCAAGGTTACTGGACATTATCCAAGAATGTGTAGTGACTATTGACCTAAAAAAATGGCTGGCTGAATTCTTTTAGAAAATAAACAATGATTAAAAATAGAGTAATCTTTTAGAGTAAAAAAAAAAACAACCAAAAACCAAAAACCAAAAACCAAAACAAAACAAAAAAACCTTGATAAGTGGAGCTGGGCTCTCCATCAAGGAGACCAATTTCTCTGAAATTGCCTTTGGTTAAAAATTTTGCACTCACTTATATATTATATAGCAAAGGCAAAATGGGGGGGTTACTAACTAGTATTTTCTCAACTCTGTATTTTTAGGTTTAAAGTTAATTTTCACACCCTTATAAAATACACACTTTCTTTGGGTTTTTTTTTTTTTAAGTTTTGATTTATTTGAAAGTGATTTATTTGAAAGTGGAGGGGGGGGAGAGAGAGAATGAACCAGGGGAGGGGCAGAGGGAGAGAGAGAAGCAGACTCCCTACTGATCAGTGGAGGGGGGTTGTTGGACCTGGTCCTGGACTTGGGGCTGGACATGGGGCTCCATAGGGGACTTGATCCCAGGACCCTGGGATCATGACCTCAGCAGAAGGCAGATGCTTAACCAACTGAGTCACCCAGGCACCCCAATTCTTTGGGTTCTTGATATCCATTTTAAATATTCTGAGGTAAGATTATGAAGAGACAGTATTTTAAGGACTAGTCTTCATTTATATGAATTGCCTTGTGTTTGTGATCACTGTTGTCATTTTTTGACCACCTGTTTATTCCATCACATTGGTATCCGTCTCCTCCACTCACCATTTTAAGTTTCACCATTTTCTGTGGGACTATTATTTCCACAAGAATAAACTCTATCAGCATTTTTTATTTTCAAGTTCAACCTTTCTATTTGTGAGCAGTCAACAGGAAGTGAAAATCTTGTTCAGCTTCAATCTACTATCATCTCTATATGTGTTAATTGGGATTCAATCAGGAGGTAGAAACCATAAAGTAATTTGAAGAATTTAATATAAAAAGTTATTAACTATAACAGGGAACTAGAGCAACGAGGAATTGGTTAGTAAGATGTAAAGAGAACTCCAAAGAATGTAAGAATAGTATATACAAGTGTAGCTACTACCTCTACAGTGGAGACATCTACAGAAGAAGACCCTGAAGGTTAGATATAGACCTTGTTAGAGAAGCACAGTGTTAGCCACTGAGTGGCAGAGAAGTCACTGGAGTGCGACTGGCAGAAATTTCCAGAAAAATGTCTCACAGGACTTGCCATAAATCTACCCACTAGGGTGCTAGTGAAATCTCCTCACAGGGAGATGTAACATCAGAGGGACTCCACTAGAAAGTCAACAAAAGGGAAATTGCATTTAGATTTTATTACCAAGAAGGCAGTGGGGTACACTAATTATTCATGCTGTTAAAAGTCTTTGGAGGGTTGCCTGGGTGGCTCAGTGAGTTAAGCCTCTGCCTTCAGCTCAGGTCATGATCTCAGGGTCCTGGGATGGAGTCCCGCATCGGGCTCTCTGCTCAGCTGGAAGCCTGCTTCCTCCTTCTCTCTGCTTGCCTCTCTGCCTACTTGTGATTTCTGTCTGTCAAATAAATAAATAAAATCTTTAAAAAAGAAAAAGTCTTTGGAAACTAAGATGTTGAAAAAATACTAGAGGGGAAGAATATGTGAAAAAATTGAATTTATTGTGAAATAGAGCTAATACAGAACATATATAATCTGATTGTCTATACAGAGCCTCAAAATAAATAAGCAATTCTTCTAGCCAATCAACATATCGACTGTTTCAATATTACAACAAATCTTTTAAAATTATTCATGTAATTTCATCAGAATAATCATGTAAACATAGCTTCTAAAGCAGACTGAAATTTTTTAATGGGATTATGTAACACAATATAAAGATTTCAGAAGCACTTCTCTTGAAGTTTGAAAGTCTGAAAGTAGGAAAAAAAATGGGATTGCATTTGCTTGACTCTTTTTAACTCCCACTTTTAAAAAATTCTTTGGTTCTAGTTTAGAGTACATTGTTTCATAACTTCAACATATTTGACCCTAGCTTCGATGTGGGAGTTGGTGAGATGAGAAACTTCAAACTGTGATTTTGAAACCCCCAGTTCAAATGCTCTGGGGTGATACTGTGAAGAGACTATTCCTTAAAATAAATGATTTGATCTTCAATCAAGAAAAGTGTTAACTTCCTGGAAACTTTCCAGTTTGCTGTTCTGAAGAACTCAATTTAGCAATTTCATCAACTTTCACTTATCCATGTTATTGGAGAGAAGCAGTGGCATGAATAATCTAAAAGTGCAGTTAATTTTAAAAGAATTTATATGAAGTGATTTTCTGTAGTAGATTTAACTTCTTAGTTGTGTTGTACCTAAGCTAATAACAAAATTAGTTTTTCTTTCCTCAGGGCATAATAATTGGCACCTCAGTAAAATAATGTGTGATAAGAGAAAGGCAGGCACTTTTGTTAGCTAACATGAAAAATTCCTTAAGCAGTATAACCATATGTGGACAGTTAGCTGAAAATTGCTGGTAATAAGAAAGCTTACTATATGGGCACCTTGGTGGCTCAGTGGGTTAAACCTCTGCCTTCAGCTCAAGTCATGATCTCAGGGTCCTGGGATTGAGGTGCACATCGGGCTCTCTGCTCAGCAGGGAGCCTGCTTCCCCACCCCCCTACCCCCCACCTGCCTCTCTGTCTAATTCTGATCTCTCTCTCTGTTAAATAAATAAATAAATAAATAAAGCTTACTATATGTGAAAAATTGGAGGATCAATACATCTGACTCTACATTGTGAGATGCTGACTGGACCTCATTTATATGCACATTAATGAGGAAAATGTACTTTACTAGCTTATCCTTCTGTGAGTCCATGGATTTCAAGGCACTCTGTAAATTATAAAGCATTACACAAATACGTCCTGAATTGGAAGTTGTCATAAAGTGGTATACAGATTCTTTGTAGTTCTCATGAATATACATATGGAAGACGTCCTTTAAAAGCTACTATTTTTTCCCATGTTTTCTCCTTTCTTTTTTCCCCAATTAACCAGATAGCAGGTTCTCTGATTCCTTATCTCAAAGAATGATCCTACAAGATATTTGTTTCTAAAAGCCTAAGCCTATCAAAGAGCAAGGATGACAAGAGATGGTTTCTAGTAAATTGAGAAAGGAAATTCCTTGATGGCATAATAAAAGAGAGTATGATAAAGTAGTTTGGGAGACTTAGGGAAACAGGTATATTAATAAGGCATTGAGATTCTGGATCATGCTAAACCAACTGCAAGCTCAGTCAGCTGAGAGAAACAAGCCTAGAACAGCTGCAGTAGCTAAAGGAAAATGTCATTCTAGTAACTAACAACAACAAATGAAACTAACTTGAGAAATCTACAGGGAGACTGGAGTCTCCCTAGGGTCAGTGTATGACGGGAGACTGATGGCTACAAAACAACTGAGAGCGGCAGAGAGAAAATACTTTTGAAAGTATGGTTAAATACCACTGTTCTTTTGTCTGTTGATTCTTGATCAATCTGAAGCAATAGGAGTAGTATCAGGGCAAGATCAATGCTCAATGCAAGAGTGAAATTGATGGAAACTGGTGTGCCCTGACCAGTCATTTTTAAACGTTTTGTTCTAACTCCTCTTCCTGGATTACAAACTTTGCCAACTGCTTCCTCCTAATGTTTCTCAGAATCATGCTCATGAATATATGAAAAGTTAATGTATGATAAAGGTGGCATCACAAATACATGTAGAAAGGACAGATTGCTTATTAGATAGTTTTGTAAAAATTGACTCATTACATGGAGAAAAATAAACTTGGTTCTGTACCTAATTCCAAATAGAAAGGTGAACTCCAAATGGTTTAAAAATTTGATGAAAAATAAAACCGTAAAGTCAATAAACAAATTGTTAAAGACTATCATTGTTACTAAGATACTTTGAAGAATTTCTTAAACAAGATTTTGAAAGCTCTAACCATGAAGCAAAACAAATAAAAGATGATAAAAGGGATAATATTCAATAAAGATATCATGAAAAATATAGAAAAGAAATAATACAGAGAGCTAAAAAGAATTAATATTTAGCATATAGAAATTGTAGTCAAATATAGTGGTAACTGTAAACCAACTAGAAAAAGATAGACGTCCAAATAGGAAAATGAGCCAGAGAGAAAGGAAATGTACAAAACAGGAAACTCATAAACTAAGAAAGATATGAAGATATTTTATCATTCATTAGTAGTCAAACAAATTTAAGTAAAAATAATTAGATACCATATTAAACCTATCAAATTAGACAATGGTGAGTCTTGCCAGGATATGAGGAAGTAGAGCCCCTGTTGTGATCTGCCAGGGCAGCTATCTTTAAGAACAGTCTGACTCTTCTTGGTCAAATTAAATGTATATACAACCCATGACCCAAAAATTACATAGAAAAGATATTCTCACATAAGTGCTTGGAAGGAGACATACAAGGACTTGTACAACCTATTGTCTGTCCTTGGAAGGATGAATAATTGAAATGTGGTGCGGGCATCTCACAGAGTATTAGTTATTAGCAACTAGCCAGTTATACATATACCACCATGTATTAATCTTAAAAAAAAAACACTGAAGAAAATAAATGTAAGACATAGAAGTGTATAACATAAATGATCATAATTTTAAAATGTGTGTAGCAAAACAACGGGACATATATTCTAAGTATAGACACAGGAGACATATTCATAGAAAATATATTAAAATAACTTCACACAGACAGGGTGAGAAAGAAGACTGTAGATAAAAGTAAATGATTCATAGGTACAGATTAAAAGCTGAAATATCAGTGATAGGCCAAAGGAAATAGCATCACTGAGAAAGTTGAAACCTCTGGGCACTGAATTGATTTCTACAAACTGCTCCATGCTCATCTGAGTGGATCTCACCCTTGCCTCCCTCTAAAGGTGTTCCTTACTGATTTCAATGGAGAAAGAATAGTCTCCCCACTAAATAGTGTTTGGAAAACTGAAAGCCACATGCAAAATTTTTAAATCAGACCCTTCTCTTATACTCTACACGAATATCAGCTCAAAATTACTTCAAAGCTCAAATGTAAGGCCTAAAACTGTAAAAATCCTTGAAGAAAATGGAAAGATCCTTGACATTGGTCTTGACAATGAAAGAAGCACACGTAACAAATGCAAAAATAAAGTGGTCTTATATCAAACTACAAAGTTCTTCACAGCAGAAGAAACACAGTGAGAAGGCAAACTATAAAATGAGAAAAAAAATTGCAAACTATATATCTAATAAGGGATTAATATCTAAAATATATAAGGAAATCTTATAATACAGTAGCAGAAGACCTCACAAATAACCTGATTTAAAATTAAGCGAAAGACCTGCATAGACATTTTTTCTAAGGAAGACATACCAATGGCAGACAGGTAAATGATAGAAGAAGATACTCAACATTACTACTCATCAGGGAAATGCTTATCAAACCCACAGTGAAATAACACCTCACATTTTTTAGGACAGCTAATATTGGAAAGTCAAAGGATAACAGGAGTTGCCAAGGGTATAGTGAAAAGGGAATCCTGTATACTATTGGTCGGAACGTAAATTGATACAACTCCTAGGGAAAGCAGCATGGATGCTCCTCAAAAAATTGAAAATAGAACTACCATATGTTTCAGCATTCCCACCTTTGGTTATATATCCAAAAGAAATCAATCACTCTCTTGAGGAGATGTGTGTACTCCCATGGTCTTTGCAGCATTATTAACGATAGCCAAAATACGGATACAACCAAAATGTCTACTGATCGATGAATGGATAAATAAAATGTCGTGTATATACATATATACACATATATATGTATACACACACACACACACACACACACACAAAACAGAAAATAATTCAACCTTAATAAAGAAGGATATCCTGCCATTTGTGACAACATGGATGAACTTGGAGAACATTCGGCTAAATGAAATAAACAGACACAGAAGGATAACTATTCCACAGTCCTGCTTGTACGTAGAATCTTTAAAAAAAAAAAAAAGTTGAACTCACAATAACAGAAAGTTGAACGGTCGTTACTAAAGGCTAGGGGCCAAAGAGGGAGAAAAGGGAGGTTAAAAAAAAGTAGAGGGGGCATCTGGGTGGCTCAGTGGGTTAAAGCCTCTGCCTTTGGCTCAGGTCATGATCCCAGCATTCTGGGATCGAGCCCCACATTGGACTCCCTGCTCAGCGGGGAGACTGCTTCCCTTCCTCTCTCTCTGCCTGCCTCTCTGCCTACTTGTGATCTCTGTCAAATAAATAAATTAAAAAACAAAACAAAAACAAACAAACAAAAATAAAAGTATAAATAAATAATTTATATATATAAAATATATATATTTATATATAAATATATATTTATATTAAATATACATTTATATATTTTATATGAATATATATTTATATATAAATATATATTAAATATATATAATATATATAGTATATATATTATATATATATTAAATATATAATTTATAAATTAAAAAAATGGAAGCTGCCAGGGTTAGGCTGGGGGGGAAGCAGTCATGGATAGTTATTGTTTAGTAGGTATAGAGGTTCAGTTTTGTAAAATGAAGAGTTCTGGAATTATATGGTGGTGATGGTTGCACAATAATATGAATGTACTTGATATCACTGACCTGTACACTTAAAAATACAAGTTAATAAATTTTATGTTATAGGTATTTTAGTACAATAAAAAATTGGAGAAAAAAGCTTAACGCTGATGCTGGACGCTAATCTTGATGACCATACAGCAGGAATGATGAAGATCAATGCCATGAAATTTTGTTTGAGGTACTTCTGAGCTCCTTAATGAACCTATAATTTACAATAATATACACATTGCAGTTATAATTGCAAACAAGATGCACGATTCAATAAGTTGTTGCTTTTTTTCCTACTTATTTCAAATTAATTTCAAAGTTACAGGAAAAAATGAAGAACAGTAAAAAAAATACACCATTTACGTTTAATTCAGATACTTAATTCAAATACTAAAATTTTTTCCAATAACATACTTCATATCAAAAAGATCCAGATCAAGATCATTTTACCTGTAGATGTCATTTGGTCCAGAACAATTCTTTGTTTGTTCTTGAGTTTACTATCCTACACATTATTGAAGATAAGAGAACCATATTTTTTTTAGAATTTTTTAAAATTTGTCTCATGTTTCCTCATGATTAAAGTTATGTCCTTGAGTAGAAATATCACAAGACTACCTTTGTTTTCTTATCATTATACCCTAACTGAGGCTATGCAATATGAATTTGTTCTGTCATTTGTGATGTTTGATGTAATTATTTGAGATGCTATCAGTAAGGATTCTCTATGGTAAAGTTGTTTCTTTCTCCCTTTTTAAAATAGGTAAGTACTTTGGGGGTGCATACAGAGAGACTATGCAGATATCTTATTTCTCATCCAGGTTCCAGTCACTCTTAAACATCAATTAATGTTACTTGCCTGTGTTTAACTGTGATGATATTAAAGGGTAAATTTCTGATTTCACCATGTCTTCTAAATTTGATACTCAGCACTCTACTATAATGAAAACATTTTTATTTTCCAATTTACTTTTTTATTTAATCTGTGGATTTGTGGATTCTTATTTTATTCAATGTGATAAACACAAATACTGTTATGTTTGGAACTCAGTTTGTTCAGTTGGGCCAATGACCATGCTAGCCTCTTTAAACTAGCTTCTGTGTTTTTATAATACGTCTTCTCTATTCTTTGAATATTTCCTTGTTTCTTGTGCAACAAATATTTTCCAGACCCATGTTCTTTCCCAGCCCCAGCCCTGGAATCAATAATTCTCTAAGAAATTGTAGTTCCTTTTAGTGAAAAATATTTATTGACCAAGTTCTGAATTCTAAGAATTCTCATTTCTGTTGTGGACTTGCTGGTTCCAGGCTCTTCAGTGGATGAAGTCATACACACATAACCACAAACCTAGTAAGACATCTACAATTATTCCTATATTTATGAATTCACATCTCTACCTCAAAGTTCAGTACAATACTTTAAGATGCATTCTAACCTTCATTCTTATCATATTTGACAATCTTTTCTCCAAATGTGAAACTTGGTTCCAATTATCTTCCTTGTATTTATTTATGTATTCATTTAATCCCTCCTATATGAGCAATTTCTGAACTTTACCGGGATGCTGCCCTACTTACTTTCTGCTTAATGGCTTTTTAATGAGGCCAAGGAAGGAAGGAAGGAAAAACAAAGGAGGGAAGGAAGAAAGAAAGGAGCTTGATGAGTTTTGACATATGTCTATTAGTGTAAACTTCAGGCCCATTAAGATACACAATATTTCTCTCATCTCAATAAATTGTCATATTCTTTTTCAGTCAACCGTTTAATCACTGCTATGATTTCTGTCAGCATAGCTTAGTTTTATCCATTCCAGAAATTCATTTTTTTAAGATTTTTTAAAAATTTATTTATTTGACGGAGAGATCACAAGTAGGCATAGAGAGAGGCAGAGAGAGAGAGGTGGAAGCAGGCTCAGACGAGCTCGATGAGGGGCTTGATTCCAGGACCCAGGGTCATGATTTGAGTGGAAGGCTGCCTTTTAACCAACTAAGCCACCCAGATGCCCCTGAGAAGTCTGTTTCTGAGAAAACATTTTTCAAGTGAGAAACTTGTTTTTCAAAGTGATTGTATTGTTTTATACAGGCATCAAATATGCCTAATGGCACTTTTATATAAAATAATACATTTCAATACTAAGATATAGATCTCTACTCTCATAGACACATCATTCTAATTAATCATTTCTAAAAAAAATACTTAATATATTTTTAGAATCTAAGAATATTAATTCTAGTATAATTTTTTTTTTAGGAAATAAAGATAAATTTTCTGGTGTTTGAAAATGAATTACACAGCAAATCACTGAAAGGTTAACAGAAAAGTTACTCTCTTGACTCTCTTTGTACTTGCACTCTCTACATATCAAAAGGGAAGAGATAGGTGAAAAAAGTGTCCTACCTGGAAAATTATTTTAAATAAATAGCAATAATTTAATAGAAGCTGATTTGGTCTCACATTTTTAAACAAGATGAAAGATCCACCGTTTTTCTTCTTAGTGCTAATTTCACCTTGCTTCATTATTTCTTTTTATGGTCTAATAGAGCATTAGTGCCATATTGAAAAGGTTCTATTTTCTTCAGACATTTACTTAAGTCTTGATTAATTGATTTGTTACTGTGTTAAGGAAATCTTTTATTTTTGATAAAACATGAAATATAAATTCATTTTTGTATAATTAAAAATGTTCTAATAATGCTTCTATAGAATATTAAATTTTATAGAATTAACATATATGCTTATTTCTGTTTGTCTTCCACAAATCACAAATTTAGCATAACAGAAAAATACTAAAATTAAAGAGTAGCAGAATTAGATGTTATAAAAGTTCTCATAAGATAACAAAATTTGCAAAGTAAAATATTATATACAATTGTGTTTTTTAAAAATATTCTAAGACATATATTATTAAATAGAGAAATAGCCTTGAATATATAAATTCTGATAATGAAGATGCATATGAAATAAATAATACAGTTTCTCTTGGTAATTGTAAGTATTAATAAGAGAAAGAATTAAGTATAAACATGAAATATGATGTCTAGTTATGGATTTGTTAAATTAGAACTGGTTTGGTATCTATTATGGGCATTTAAAGTAATACTTAGAGGCTTAATTTATTCTTTCAGAAACTTTAAAATCCACAATTGTAGAAGAAATATTCTCATAAACCTTTTGATCTTTAGCTATATTGGAACAAAATAGAATTGAATGATGAATATATAACTTATTTTGGCACATTGTGCTTGTTGAATAATACCCACTAGCCTTATGATGATAGCCAGTAAAAATTTCCTTTGGTAAACCTTCATTTAATTGGAAAAAAACACATTTTTTAAAAAGAAATTAGGAAATACCTAATTTCATCAATTGTCAAAGTATGCCTTTTATTCTTCTACATTATTCACATTAATTTTTATAATATAACTGATATAAAGCAAGTATTCTTAATATTGCAAGCATAGCATTTATAGGGATAAAGTAAAAACATAGTATGGAAGAAAAAATATGTAAGAAGGAGCATAAGTATTTGTATGATATTAGTGTTTTATGGCTACCCAGAAAGCAAATAATGTTGATTATGAAATTAGAGCAGATAGCTCATTTTTTTCTTGTTCTTCTATAGCTCAAAATAAGATGCTCAGAAATTAGTTTCACTGAGTAAATATAAAACATAGATGAGAAAAATTAATGAATAAAAGGCTTTAAATTCCAGTAAATAAATTGAATAGTTAACAATGAAGGAAAAACAACATCACCTGTTTAGTTCACTCATGGGAATATGGTAAAACTTCATAAAAGTATCATATACAAAAATCTTGAAATTACCAAAAACTGCTAATAAGATGATATTTGAAATGCATTGTGTATGTTACAGTCAAATTAAATATCTTGATGATTTATGATATCTCAAGTGTCCAATAAATATTTATTGTTAAATGGTATTATATATTTCCTAGTTAAGTATAATATAGGAAACTTTTCTCACTTTCTTCAAAGGAAAATGTGAAGAATGAGGAGGTAGAACTAGAGTACTAACTATGTTTTGGTAATGCTTATGTAGATTTGTAGTTCATACTGAAGGAAATAAATGAGACAAAAGTAACTGAAAATTACTTTGGTACTTTACTGTGCATGAAGAGAATAATAATAGGGAAAAGAATCTAAAAAAATGAGTCACATAAAGAATGCTTATAAAAAAACAATTTGCTCTAGGAAGCTGAATAAATCTTCTGGGAAAAAAAAAGTTCATCTTAATGTTAAAAAATATAACAGAGACAAAAGCCCATGAAAAAATATTCCAAGAAGAGTTTCAAGATAACAATGGGTGATTAGATGGTTAATTTTATATGTTAACTTGACTGAGCTAAGGGATACCCAGAAGTCTGGTAAAACGTTATTTCTGGTTGTGTTTGTGAGGTGTTTCTGGAAGAGATTAGCATTTTAATGGTAGACAAAGTGAACTGATACATTAAGGGTAGATACCATTCAATCTGCTGGGGGCGGAAATAGAACAAAAAGGCAAAGAAAGGGTGGAGTTGCTCTTTTTGTTGGAGTTAGGACATCCATCTTCTCTTGTCTCTGGACTCAGCTAGGACTGGGACTCACACCATTGGCCTCCGTAATCTCTGGCCTTGGACTGAGACTGAATTATATAACTTACCTGATTCTCCAACTTGCAAATGGCAGATCAGAGAACTTTTTGACCTCCATAATCACACAAGAGAGAGTGAGAGAGAGAGAGAGGGAGAATGGGGTGGGGGGAAGAACTGAGGGAGAGAGAGAGAAAAAATCTCCAACAGACTCCCCACTGATCAAGGAGGCTGACACAGGGCTCCATCCAGAGATCATTACCTGTGACAAAATCAAGAGTTGAATGCCTAGCTGAGCCATCAAGGTACTCCTAGAATTTATGTATGTCAAAGGCCAAATGAAGGCCCAATAAAATCACATATGTGTCTATTGTTTGCATATATTTTTCATATATGTACACATGCACACACATAAGTACATGTATATGTATATACATACTCAAAAATTACATTCACAAATGTTCTATGTAAGAATTGTGTGTAGGACATAAAGCATACTTAACACTTTGAAAAGTTAATTTTTATTTTATAGTAATACTTTATACAAAATAATTGATTTACAGAAAGTCTGCTGTAGAATGTGACATATAGGGGTGCCTGAGTGGCTCAGTGAGTTAAAGCCTCAGTCTTTGGCTCTGGTCATGATCCCGGGGTCCTGGGATCGAGCCCTGCATCAGGCCCTCTGCTCAGTGCAGAGCCTGCTTCTCCCTCTGTCTCTCTCTCTGCCTGACTCTCTGCCTACTTGTGATCTCTGTCTGTTAAATAAATAAATAAATAAATAAATAAATAAATAAAATCTATCTATATATATATATATATACAGAAAATGACATATGAAATTTCATGAGTGTTCTCAACCTCTAAATTGTAAAGAAAAAATCCCAAAAGTTTAAAAATTGGTCAGGTTAGACACTTTTCCCTTTCTCTAAAATTAAATGATGTGAACAAGGTTCCTTAGAAAACTCCCAGATTTTCAAAGTTGCTTGAATTTTCCTTAGTTATTTGAAGATCCTACCTTATTTCAAGGAAGATATTTCATGATAGAGGAATTTTTATCCTAATTAAATTTTTTGATAAGGGATACACATTATATCACATAGTGTGCACTATATGCATAGTATGAACAAACATTGTACCACTTAAGCAATAAATAATATTTAACATCACATTTTTTAGATTGCCAAAAAAATTTTATATACAGAAATTATAAGCAGTGATTTAATAAAGCTAAAGTAACTGAGAGGAAAAACATAAAGCAATGCTGAGAGGAAAAGCAAAAGTGTTCTTTCCTTCAACAGCCATTTGATAAAGTTTGTTGTTGTAGTCTAATCAGATAGATCTAACAATGAAAAATTATCTTACCTTTTCAATTTGTAGGTCTTTGTACTTTAATTTTTCAGAGTTGAATGATCTCATAATGCTGATATAATCTTATAAAAATTGGAGGATATTTAAGACACATTAATCTGATTCAATATATGTATATTGATTTTTTCAAGATATGTCAAATGAAAAGGTTGTTTTCTACATAGTAGCTCAAATGTTTCCAGTTTACCATCTGAATGCCAATACATAGAATATGAGATATGATGGATCTTCAAGTCTGTATGTCTAAAGTAAAAAGGCCTGTGGCTTGAACAAAAAATAATAATCAGTACTCTGGAATCATTTTAAAATGCTACCTTTTTTTGGTATATATTTTATTTGTGAGAAATATTCTCCTTACCTTGTAGATGATGACTTTGAGAAAAAAGAATTGAAAAACTTTCTCTAACCTCAGGATTAAATTTACTCATCAATTGAAATTCACCTATTTGAAAACTATAATGTTATTCATTTATTTCCTAGATCCAGTAAGACTTGTATTTGGTATACTCTACTTTTGCTCTACATTATTTTTCTATTAAGCAATTATTGTCCCAAGCCATGCAAACAATTAGTCAACAAACTTCTTCAGTTATCCAAATTATATTTTTACCAAAAACTAATAAAGTCACTTTTTATCAAATTTGATCTATAAAAATGTATAGTTCATTTTAATTTATATAATTACCTATTTAACTATTTCTTATGTACTTTTTTTTTTTTTTTAAAGATTTTATTTATTTATTTGACAGACAGAGATCACAGGTAGGCAGAGAGGCAGGCAGAGAGAGAGGAGGAAGCAGGCTCCCTGCTGAGCAGAGAGCCTGATGCGGGGCTCCATCCCAGGACCCCGAGATCATGACCTGAGCCGAAGGCAGAGGCTTAACCCACTGAGCCACCCAGGCGCCCCTATTTCTTATGTACTTTGAAATTAAGGTAGAAAGTTTAATTTAGCTAATATAAAGAAATGAGTGCAAATTTAATTGAGACAAGAAAAGGAAAGAGATGTAGAAATGATTTTCTCTTGCTTATAATTAGATAGTTATTTTTAATGTTGATGTTTTAAACATTGCAAAGCATATTTTTCAGTGAATTTGAGTTAGATTATGCATGCTATGGAAACCAACAACCTGTAAATCTTAGTTACTTGAAGCAACAAAGTTGGATTCTTGCTCTTGTTACCTGTATGTTATGTGTATTTTTTCACTCAGGCTCTCCCCATCTCCTCCATCTGGGATCCAGGCTAACAGAGAAGCCAGTGTGTGGAGGTTGCAGGTTTCCATTGTGGATGGAGAAAAAAGAGAGAGGGAGAGAGAGATCTGCAAATCACTCACTGGCTCTTAAAATTTCAGCCTTTCCACTAATATTTCTTTAAACTGGTGGTTTTAAACATATGTTCCTTGGACCAGCAATAGCAGTATCATCCAAAAACTTAAAAATGCAGTTTCTGGCCCTACCCACAGTGTTAAATTCTCAGTTTAAATACGCTGGATAGTTAAACACCCATTGTAGTTAAATACCTAGTGCATTTCTAACAAGTTCCTAGGTGATGAAAATCACAGATTCATTTAGTCATCTGTATACTGAGCTGCGGTCTAGCAATCTGTTTTAACAAGCCCTTCAGTAGATTCAGATGCACAGTAAAGCTTGAGAACCAATGCATTAAACTTACCTAAATCTAACTTCAAAGGAGTAAGGATGTACAATCGTATGAGTGCTCTGGAGAGAATCAAAAACGTTGGGTGGCCAAAGATAGTGGATACACATGAGTTAAAACATTAGAAAATATGATTACTATTGGGTTCTAGTCCATTTCTTCTATATTCTTTTCTATTATGAATACCTTTTTATTACACACCCATTAAAAGGAAACATGGAACTGCAAAGACTTGATAGAAACATTCAGAGATTGCTATATAGTTGGAAAGACTGATTGAATAGCAGTAAGAAACAATTTATATTAAGCACCTATGTGGCACTGTCAATCAACTTGTATGGGCTTGTTGGCTGGAGCTCTGTATTGAGGGTTTTGGATCATCATCACATACATTATAAAAGAATGCTAAGGTAAATCCAGTTAGAAATGTTCACGTGGGTGGAGAGAGGAAGGGCATAAATGTCATGATTTTGTCAGGCTTCCTAAGCAAAAAAAGTGAACAACATGATGGGAAGTAATTAGGTTTAAAAAGTGAAAAGTGAAGAGAACCATAAGGGGCGATATTCCTAAAGACATGTCATGTGGTTTTGGAGAAAAAAAGTTTCAGAAATTATGACAGAAAAGAGAAAACATTTTCCTCTGTAGCACTGTATGTTCCTATATGGCTCCATTTTCTTTTCAGTTGTATTATTTCCAGGCCGGTTTCTTTAATTTCTTTCTTCTTAGAACACAAGAGTAAAGTTCTTAAACTTTAGTTCTTATCTTCCTAAAGCATACTATAATGTGTATTCCTGGTTATTTTATTGTTGTGTGCAACTAAAAGTAAATAGTTTCTTTTTTCCTTTTTTTTTTGCTTTCTGAATAAAACCTTATTAAATATTCCTTTACCCCACTACCACTGTTATCTTATATCAATTTTGTAAAGCTAATCTGACTTAATTCTAACATTTGCCCTTGATAATTTTACACTTTAGCCTATTTAATATCATTTAATGTCTCTATTGTTGTATGCTTGATTTAGTATCACAGATTCATTTAGTCATCTGTATATTTATAAAAAAAGAAAAGCTACACTGACATGGCCTCAAATAATGAAGGGGAATTAAATTTATGTCTTTCCCCCCACAATAGAATAAATTTGCAAATCTGTACCAGAACAGGGATGGTGGGTAGTTCTATTTTTGTAGGCTTCTTAGTGACCAGAATTTTCAATGAAATTAAGCTATGTCATAATCTAAGGTATATTAGAATTATAATTTTACATTTTTAACTTGTCATTATAAAACTTTATTTCTGTAAAGATTTTATTTATTTATGACAGAGAGAGATAGTGAGAGAGGGAACACAGGCACAGGGAGCTGGAGAGGAAGAAGTCTCCCCACTGAGCAGGAAGCCCAATATGGGGCTGGGTCCCAGGACCCTGAGATCATGACCTGAGCCAAAAGCAGAAGCTTAACAACTGAGCAACCCAGGGGCCCCTCATTATAAAACTTTAAAGGAAACATTTAAACAAATCTCTGACAAATATACATTAATAGCCTAGATTAGAAAAAAACAAAATCAAAATAAAAGAGAAGGAGAATCTCTTTGAGAAGAATTTTAAGAGAAGCTGTAATTCATTCTCTAGCTGTAACCCTGCTCATATTTTATTGAAACCTTCTAAATAGTTTGAATTTCTGGACATGGTATTGTGAACAAATAAGTTTAGAATTATCTTCTAATGTGACTGTTCTTCATTTAGTTTAAGGACAAACCCTTAAGGCTGAATGAACAAAACTGCTTATTTCCTTTTGGAAAATAGATCTAGAATTCATGTCTGTTAACATATATGATTTGCTTTTATCTGATTGATTATATTTTAGAGAATATTTAAATGGGCTCATTAAGTTCTTTGAAATATTTAGATTTCCAAAGAAGTATGATTGTGTGTGTGAGAGAGGGAGAAGAAGCAGCAAGATTTATTTTCCCTTAGTATTACTTAAAGTGTTTACATTTTAGTGATTTATGCTTAAATTTAGACCTACACAACATCCAACTTCTACAAAAATCTGGACATAATCTACTCAACCTATAAGCACAATTTTGTTTGAATTTCTTTTCCAGTCCCTACAATCCACAAAGAACTGGTTTCTTCTGTTTGCTCGTAGCTGCCTAATATTTATGTCTTGACTACTGTAGATTGTAAGTGGGTGGCATTCAATTTCAGTGTAACATTTCAGTAAAACACTTGCCAATATGCTATGTCTTTGCAAAGGGGACTTTACACAATGTTTTAGCTATTTTTTAAATAGTATTCTATTTGAAATTAATGATTAGTGTTTATACATTTAGTTAAATATCATCACCCACATAAGAAGATTTATATTTAGAGAAGTCTAATCAGGGAGGATATTTTCACATGTATTCACCTAGAAGCATGTCTGCTTCTGGGTGCTCTGTTCTCATTTATCCACTGCTGTTTTGCTGGAGGATGAATTCTTCCAAAAGAGAATCATCTTTACTGATACTTTTACTCTTAGGGATTGTAGTATTACTTTTCTTTGCTAATCCTTACCTGCCCAAAATTGGACTTGTTAAATATTGGTGATGTCTGCTTATTAAAATAATAATGATATATATGGGGATGTCCAATTAAGAATTCTCTTCAAACAAGTACAAACTTTTGGTCTAGAGCTGGGTTTTTATTCCAGTCCTACACCAATTATTCTAATTAAGTGGTTTTAAGACACTTTCCAGGGCTCAGCTTTTTCTTCTATGAAGTGGGGCTAACAGCACATATTGGTCAGGGATTTGTGAAGATTGCTTGAATCAATAGATCTGTTCCTAATTGCTTTTATCTCACCTAATGATTCTTGGTTTTACACAGAGTTGCAGCTGCTTTTGGCTTTATTCTGTTTTTCCTTTCACTTTCTTTGGGTTTATTGTTTGTTTTTGTTGTTGTTTGTTTGTTCTTGTTTTTGGCTTTCTAACCTTATTTAAATGCTTAGCTCATTTAAATTAAATCCATCTTTTTTTTTTTTACATTTTGTTTATGTAATATTTATATTTCTCTCCAAGTACCACTACTGCTTTAGATGCGTGCTACACATTTGGCATTTATTATTTTCTTTATTTTTCAGCTCTACATATTTTATTATTCCTCTTAAGTTGTTTTTCATCATAAAATTATTTAACCTTGTGGTTGGAAGTCTCCAAAATTAAATCTGTTTTTGTTTCGTTATTATTTTAAAAGTTTATTGAATGGCACTCAGAGAAATATTTTGTATGATAGAGTCTGCTGTAATTCCTGATAAATTATCTTTAGGCTATTACTTGATGATTTAAAAAATAATTTTCCATGTGTACTTAAAATTAATTAAAAATTATTTAATGTTTGGATGTAAGGATGACTATATGCCCATTTGATCAAAAATGTTGAATATTTTGTTCAAGTCTTCTATATCCAACAGTATCAGGCAAAATGACTGACAGTAAAGTTATAAGAATGGAAACAAGGTGGGATAGCATTGGTACAGGGAAATATGATCTTACCAATGGAATTAGAGTGACTATAGAAATTGACCCAAGGGAGCCTGAATTATAAAAATAGTAACAATACCATTTTAAAGGGTTGCAGATAGCATTTTCAATAAATGGAACTGTGCCAATTGGATAGTCATACAAAAAGGCACACACACACACACACACACACACACACACACATATTGACCTCTAAATCACAACGTGCAAAAAAAAATTCTATATGAACTGTAGATCTAATTGTGTAAAGGCAAAATCATAAGTAATAAGACTTTTATGAGACACACAAAAATATATCATAGTGATATTGGCATAATCAGTTTTCTCAAATAGGAAACAAAAAGGTTAAACTTAAAGGAAAAATAAAGATAAAGTGAACTATATTAAAATTAACTTCTGTATCAAAAGACACTTTTAAACACATAATTCAGAGAAAAAGATCTTGTGTGAAGAATTTCTGAAGAACCCATAAAAGTTAAGAAGAAAAAAGAAATACATGCATTAATTAAAAAAAAAAAAAAAAAAAGAGGAAAAGGTTTGAACAGACACTTCACAAAATGGAACTACCAAATGGACAAAGCCCTGTATATATAAAGGTGCTCTGCTTCCTTAGTGATCATGGGAATGAAGATTGAATTTGATGACTAAATTAAACCATAGCAAAAAAATCCTAATGTTGGCAAGGACATAGATCAATAAGGATTCTCAGAACTCTCCAGCTTTATACCCTAAAGTCAAACATCTGCCAACCCTATGACACAGCAATATATATCATTACTAGGCATAGATCAAATAAAATGTACACATCTGTTTCCCCATGACACAAAATAAAAGTTTCAATATACTTGGTACTTGTGAGAAAACTACTCTGGAAATTACACAAATGTTCATCAAAGCCAGAATGAATAAATAATTATGGTCCAGGGGCGCCTGGGTGGCTCAGTGGGTTAAACCTCTGCCTTTGGCTCAGGTCAGGATCTCAGGCTCCTGGGATCAAGCCCCCAATCGGGCTCTCTGCTCAGCAGAGAGCCTGCTCCCCACCTCCACCTGCTGCTCTGCCTACTTTGCTTACTTGTGGTCTCTCTCTCTCTGTGTCAAATAAATAAAATCTTTAAAAAAATTATGATTCATTTAAGCAATGTAATATTGTAAAGCAATAAAACTACATGAGCTGCAAGTACTTGCAAAAATATTGATAGATCTTACAAGCATAATGTTGAGTCAAAGAAGCCAGAGAAAAACATTAAAAAAACATACACTTTGTGATTCTATTTATATACAGAAAAGAAACAATCAAAACTTATTTATACTCATAAAAATCAAGGTAGTGGTCATTACTGGAGAGGAGGGTAGTGATATAAGAGCCCCCTTCTGATGTATTCATAATATGCAGCTCCTTGATCCAGGTAATGTTTGCAAAAGTGTGTTTGATTTTTATGAAAATTTATTGAGCTACTCACTTGAAAATTAAAGCTTTCTGGTATATTTTATATTTTAATAAACTATATGCTTAATAAATTCTATCTTGCTTGATGTGTCAGTTGATGAGATGAGAGTAGTGCTTCTACTTTGTTTATAAATTTGTCAATTTGTCCTTTTGATTACAAGGTAAGAATTTAGATACCTTTAAGGTTATTTTGCATTTTAAATACACAATGTCATTTTTATTTTATCTTGGTAATAAAAGTATTAGATTTATTTTACTTTGTTTCTTTAATTTTTCCTGAGATATATTGTTATGTTATTATTTTAAGCTATTATTTATTTATTTATTTTATTTATTTTTTATTTTTTAATTTAAGCTATTATTTAAAAATATTTTTTTAGGGGCACCTGGGTGACTCAGTGGGTTAAGCCTCTGCCTTCGGCTCAGGTCATGATCCCAGGGTCTTGGGATGGAGCCCCGCATCTGGCTCTCTGCTTAGCAGGGAGCCTGCTTCCACCTCTCTCTCTCTCTGCCTGCCTCTCTGCCTACTTGTGATCTCTGTCTATCAAATAAATAAATAAATAAAAATCTTTAAAAAAATAAATTTTTTTTTTAGATGAGCATTTCCTATAGAAAGTAAGTAACTAGTTGGTATTGGTTTGATTGCTTTTCTTTCATTTCCACTGGAATATTTTTCTCTTTTTAGGTGATTTAAATATACACATCAATTGCCATTACTGAATTCCTTGATTTTATCTATCTTAAACACCATTAATATATAAAGCTTGTTTCTTTTCTTGTGCTTTGCTGACTTCATGGAATGTTCTAAAGATAATATTTCTACATTCTTTCTTCCCTTTTTTATTTATAAGTTCTATACTATTTTTTTAAAGATTTTATTTATTTATTTGACAGACGGAGATCACAAGTAGGCAGAGAGGCAGGCAGAGAGAGAGGAGGAAGCAGACTCCCTGCTGAGCAGAGAACCCGATGCGGGGCTCCATCCCAGTACCCTGGGATCATGACCTGAGCCGAAAGCAGAGGCTTTAACCCACTGAGCCACCCAGGTGCCCCAAGTTCTATACTATTTTATATCTCTTTAGTATTAAATAAGTTTGGTTACAATCCAAAGAGAGAAAATAGTGTAATTTGAATAGAAAATATTTAATGTAAACAATCATAACAGGGGGCTCAATTTACAAAGATTGGCTGGTAGAAAGTAAAT
This sequence comes from Martes martes, assembly GCF_963455335.1. Classification (NCBI taxonomy): domain Eukaryota; kingdom Metazoa; phylum Chordata; class Mammalia; order Carnivora; family Mustelidae; genus Martes; species Martes martes. The sequence goes on from NC_137888.1 coordinate 36,284,151, forward strand.
AGAACCCTAAAGAATGTAGGAATACCAGATATAATATATCATGTCATGTCATATACAATACATTCTAATATATTGTTATACATATGCATTATAATATACCACTAAGTTTAAGGCTGAGATGAAGTGTTCAAAGAAGAGGCTCCACTCCATTCCTACTGAAGTACAACCCTCACTGGAAAGCAAAGAAGTTGGTGTGGTAACACACTGATGAAATTTGCTATAAACCATCCTTTGGTAACTTGTCAGAAATCTGTTCTCAAAGCAGAGAAAGATATGGGAAGGGTTTCACTGAAAATACCATCTGGGTATGGGTTGAATTGTATTTTCAAAAAAAGATAAACATTAATCTGTTAATATGAACTTATTTGAAGAAAATGTCCTTGCAGATGTAATTAGCTAAACTGACACCAGGACAAACTAAAATAGGGTGGACCCTTAATTCAGTCTTTATAAAAAGAGAGAGACACAAGGAGTACAGCATGTGAAGATACAGAAACACTCAGGAAAAAGATGGCTGTATGATGAGGGGGGCAGATCGGAGTGCAGTACCAAAAGCCAAAGAACACTATGGATTGCCAGCTAACATGAGAAGCTAGGAAAATCAAGGAAGGAATTGCATCTACAGAATCCAGAAGGAATATGGCCATCCTGACATTTTGTTTCAGATTCCTATCCTCAAGACCTGTGAAAAATTTCTGTTGTTTTATGCCATTCCAGTTTGCAGGACTTTTTTACGGCAACTTTGAAAAACTAATAAACTACCCAAGTTAGAGTGACAGGGAAAGTGTTGGCCACTGAATACTGCTGCCCAAGCAGGAGACAGCAGAGGCCATTCATGCAGGAGCAGAAATCACTCTGCATTGCAAGTGCCTGTAAAGGAAAACCTTGCAACCAGGAAGCAAAACCTTTTTCTTCAAGAATTCAAAGACTCTAGAGTATTTAAAAACAAAGTCTCCCCATTTAATGGTCCATGTTATTTTCTTGTAGTTTAATTTCTTTGCTTTTAGATTGTCTCATTCAATGTAGTCATTCCATTTTTTAAAGTAATAGTCAAGATTTATTTGATTTACCTGTAGGTTTGCAAGTATTTTTTCCCCACTACTGATCATTTTTTTAAAATTATGGTTTATTTTAAAAATTAAAAATAACAGGGGGACGCCTGGGTGGCTCAGTGGGTTAAGCAGCTGCCTTCGGCTCAGGTCATGATCCCAGCGTCCTGGGATCGAGTCCCGCATCAGGCTCCTTGCTTGGCGGGGAGCCTGCTTCTCCCTCTGCCTCTGCCTGTGCTCGCTCTCTCTCCCTCTCTCTCTCTCTGACAAATAAATAAATAAAATCTTTAAAAAAAAAATAACAGGGACACTTGGTGGCTAAGTCAGTTAAGCATCTGCTTTTGGCTCAGGTCATGATCCCTGGATCCTGGAATCGAATCTGATATTGGGCTCCCTGCTCAGTGGGGAGCCTGTTTCTCCCATTGCCTGCTGCTCCCCCGACTTGTTCTCTCTCTCTGACAAATAAATAAAATCTTTAAAAAAATTCAAAGTAGCAAAAAGTATAACACAAAATAAATAATTTTCCTGATACTTGATCTACAATCCAAATAATATCCTTTATGAACATTGATAAACAAACTCTTAACAAAATATTTACAAAGAAAGCCAACAATATCTATTAATTACAACATGGGGGGGTTTGGGGGGTAGGAAAAGAAGAAAAAATGAAAGAAGATGGGATTGGGAGGGAGACAAACCATAAAAGACTCAATCTCAGAAAACAGACTGAGGGTTGCTGGGGGGAGTGGGGACAGAAGAGGGTGGTGGGGATATGGACACTGGGGAGGGTATGTGCTATGATGAGTGCTGTGAAATGTGTAAACCTGGCGAGTCATAGACCTGTACCCCTGGGGACAAAAACACATTATATGTTCATTAAAAAATTTAAAAATAAAAATTAAAAAAAATTAAAAAACAAACAAACGAACAATAATATACTATGACCAAGAGGATTGCAAGATATGGATAATAAATATTCAAAATGTGTCATTTTGAGAGCATAGAGGAGATAAAGCAACATTTGACAAAATAAAACACCCACTCATGATAAAACTCTCAGAAAATTTGCAATAGGAAGGAATTTCCATAATCTCATAAGGAGCGCCTACAAAAAGATTGAGGCTAACATCATACTAAATATGAAAGATTTGAAAACTCTTCCCCTAAGAAGAACAAGGCTAGGGTCTCTGTTCTTGTCAATTCTATCCAACATTATACTAAATTACCTAACTGATACAAGGCAAGAAAAAAATAAAAATATAAAGATTGAAAATGAAGAAATAAAACCTTCATTATTTCTGAATGACACCATCTTGAATGTGGGAAGTCCTAAAAACCTACAAAAAAAAATAGAATTAATATGTGAATTAAGGAAGATCATAAGACACATGATAAATATATGAAAACCAATTTTATTTAAATATATTACTAACAATAAAAAATGAAATGAAAGGTAATTAGGTCAACAATAGCCTGACAAAAATACATATAGGAATAAATTAGCAAATCAATAAAGAGTATAAAACATGACTGAGAGAAAAAAAGACTCCAAAAATGGATGGAGAGATATATTATATATATGAATTGGAGATCTCAGTATTACTATTATCTGAGAGTTATCTTAAAATTGGTTTATAGAGTCAATGTAACTTCTATTAAATGGAATACAGCACAGCAATAAAAGGAAGGAAACACCAATAAACACAGTAACATAGATGGATCATAAAAATATTCTAAATGAGAAGAGCCAGACATAAAATCTAACAGATTATATGATTCAATTTATATGTAATTTATAGAAAAGGCAAAACTGTAGAGACAGAAAAAAAAAAAAAAAATCTTTCATTACCTGGGCCTGTGGTTGAAGACATGGTTTAACTTTGGAAATCACAAAGGTTAAGAGTGGAGTAAGGTAAGAGTACTAAAACTTGTTTGTGATGATGATTGCACAATTGTGTAAATGTAATAAACTCATGAACTATACATTAAATTAAGGAAGTTTATGATATGTAAATTATATTTCAAAAATCTCTATTAAAATAGAATTTCATTTGTCATTATTAATTTTTTATAGTTTTACCACAAAATTTTGTATTCCTAAAAAAATATTTCAAAATTTATAAACATATAGATCAGACAAAAATAGATTAATCTATGACTGATATATTCATTTTTGAAATATATCTACAACTCATCTATGTTCATTGTTTTATAATATTATATTCAAAAATATGCCAAATTCATAAATTCAAATGTTCATGAATAATTGAACTGTTTATATTTTTTTACTATCACAAATAATGCTACTATGAATAATAATATGGTTGCCAAGCGCATATCTGCCAACCCCTAATATATGGAGAAGTAGGATTTCCGGGTTTTAGTATATGTTTGTTGTCAATGTTATTAGAAAATATAAGTGTAGTTTAAAAAATTTACATCACTAGAAGTGTATAAATATGTTGTTCTTCCAGTTTCTTAACCTTTGGTGGTATTATCATACTTTCAGATTTTGTGAACTGGTATGTGTTCATAAAGAGGTATAAAATTACAGTTTTAATTTATATTTTCTAGCTAACTAATGAAATTAAATGTATTTCAAATATTTATTTTCCATTAATATTCCTATCTATGAAGTGCCTCTTCAAATTGTTTTTTGTATCTTCATTAGAAAATGTCCCACTAATCTCTAGTGCCCCCTCTGTCATGAAACATATATCCATAAATCAAGAGGCTCTATTTTATGATGCTGTGTGCCTATACTTGTATGAGTAACACATTATCTTTGTAACTATATTTGCATAATCATTACCTGTTTTTGCTTAGGTACATTCTCTCACAACTGTTTCAGGAACCCCTTGTTATTCTTGGCTTTTGCTTTCTGCATCTTTTAAACGCAGTATGTCAATGCAGTATGTCTCTCTGAAACAAACAAACAAACAACTAGATGGGGTTTAGAATGGATATGGACTAAATCTAGATGCCGGCGAAGATGTGGAGAAAAGGAGACCTTCTTACACTGTTGGGGGTAAGGCATACTGGTGCAGCCACTCTGGAAAACCGTATGGAGTTTCCTCGAAAGTTAAAAATAGAACTACCCTATCACCCAGCAAATACACTATTAAGTATTTATTCAAAAGATGCAAATGCACCCTGATATTTATAGCAGCACAATCAACAATAACCAAAATATGGAAAGAGCCTAAATACCCATTGACTCATGAATGGATTGAGAAAAGGTGGTGTGTGTGTGTATATATATGTAAATCTATATCTATATCTATATATCTATACATAGATAGTATATATATCTATATATAGATATATATAGATAGTAATATATCTATATATAGATATATTACTCAGCCATCAAAAAGAATGGATCTTGCAATTTGCAATGATGTGGATGGAGCTAGAGTGCATTACGGTAAGTGAAGCAAGTCAGTCAGAGAAACACAAATACCATATTATTTCACTCATATGTGGAATTTGAGAAAGCAAACAGATGAACATAGAGGAAAGGGAGAAAAACAGAAGGAGGCAAATCATAAGAAATACTCTTAACTATAGAGACCAAACAGTGTTGCTGGAGGGGAGGTGTGTGGGAAATGGGCTAAATACATGGTGGTATTCAGGAGGGCACTTGTTATAGTGAGCACCGAGTGTTATATGTAGGTGAGGAATCACTAAATTCTACTCCTGAAACCAGTATTACAGTTTATGTCAACAAACTAGGATTTAAACAAAAACCTGAAACAAAGAAAACCAATGAAATAAAAAATAAAATAAAATAGAAGAGCCTCCCAGTATATACATACAATTTCTAATTCTTTTTCTTTAAAAATTTCTGTCTTCTTTAATATTTTATAATCTCTCACTTGCACACATTTTACTCCTTTTTAAGTTTATTAGTAAATATGTATTATTTTTATCTCAAGTGTAATCTTTGAAATAGTGGCTTTAATATTATATATTTAAATTGAATCAATTAATTTTTATGTATTTATTTTCTAATCAGTAACCTTTCTAACTTTCATATTATTTTAGTCACTTCAAATTTGAAAAAAATTTTTTAAAACTTTACTCAGAATTTTATATCTCAACTTCTTTGGGAGCTATGTTTTCTTTCTGGTATATCTTGTGTCCTTCAAGTTAAGTAATTTTGTTTGTGATTTCTTATTCTGACCTTTTCAGTGAAGTTTTTTGTTTTGTTTTGACTTGTTGGTTGTTAGTATTTTAGGGAATTTTTTTTTTCTTATGGTCATGATATAACTCAGGATTGTGAAATTTCATTTGAATTTGATTTGAATTTGAAATTTGAAATTTCATTTGAATTTGATTTGGTTTTGGGGGTTTCACAGAATTAGGAACAATTTTTATGTCAATTTGTGACTTGTATACTCTTGCATCACATGGTTAAAAAAATTTAAAATGTATAAACCTTGTGATTTTTAAAATATTCTGTATCTTTATGAATATGAACCTTACCAAAACTTATTAAAATTATATTTATGACATTTTGCATAGTCTTCATATATTCTTCTATTAAAATATTGCTTATTATGATAACCAACTTTTGAATCCATCATAGGATTTTTCACCTTAACAATAACTTAAATGATATGAAGTCAACACTTTGTATACTTAGTTTCCAAGGGCTGCTGTCACAAAGTATCACATGCTGGGTAGCATAAAATAACAGAAACTTATTTTCTCACAGTTCTGGAGTGTAGAGGAATAAAATCAAGTTGTTGTCAAGGATTGGTTCCTTCTGAGGGTTGTGAGGGCTATTCCATGCTTTTCTCCTAGCTTCTGGTGGTATTGACAACTTTTACATAGCCCTCTCCCCTACCAAAACCCTCCTTCTCCTCCCCCTCCACATCCACCAAAGTGATACATTTGTTACAGCTGATGAACCTACACTGACATCTAAATCATCCAAAGTCCATAGTTTACAATGGGATCACTTTTGGTAGAATCCTCCAAAGCTTTTAGCAGAGTGGCTCACCCAGGAGATGCTCAATAAACACATGATGACAAGAGTCACAAAGATGGTGGAGTAAGGGACCCTATTTCAGCAGGTCCCATGAATTGAGCTGGATATCTATCAGACCACTCTGAACACCCATGAAATCAGCCTGAGATGTAAGAAGATATATCTGGATCTTTACAAACAGAACCCCTCCAGATGTTGGTTTCCAGGTATGAACCAGGGAGCTATGATTCTGTATGCAGATAGTAGAAGATAAACAGAAGCGGGTGGGAAACTCTGGGATCCTGTGCCACCAGAAAGCAAAAGCCTCCAGCCCAGGGGACTGGGTACAAATTGGCAGACCAGTAGCTACAGGGAAATGACTTTTTTTTTTTTAAGATTTTATTTATTTATTTGACAGACAGAGATCACAAGTAGGCAGAGAGGCAGGCAGAGAGAGGGGGAAGCAGGCTCCCTGCCAAGCAGAGAGCCCAACTTGGGATTCGATCCCAGGACCCTGGGATCATGACCTGAGCCGAAGGTAGAGACTTTAACCCACTGAGCCACCCAGGCACCCTGGGAAAGGACTTTTAAGGCAACCCCCCAGACTGAAACCTGGAGATGTGGGAGTACACCAGCAAACTAGGGGTGGCTGGCAGTTTTAGGAGCACAAAGGGCAGAGATGTGCCTGGACCTGGAAGCAAGGGCTGGGAGTGCTGCTGTGGAATGCACAACGCAGAACCTAGGACATTGCAGTTTTTAGCAGCACAGACAGAAACAGAGAGAGTGTGGCCTGGAGAATGCACTGAAGAACAGACTGTGATCTCTCTGTTTTGAGATACTGGTTTGGATATGGTCACTTCTGCTCTGACTCTTGGAAGAGATGCAGAAAGCTGCCAAGAAATGCCACCAGAGAACAAAAGATCCCTAAAATGAGTTTTCTGGTTTTTTAAAACCAGTTTCCTAAAACCAGTTTTCTCTGAGTCCATTTCTCCCCCTGTATGGGGGGGAGCAGGGCAACTCTGCCCAAACAGGGTTGCATGGGTAACAGCACAGCAGGCCCCTTCCCCCAGAAGACAGACTGGAAGAACAAGAGGCTGAAAACCCTAAGGTCCCTATAAAACAGGTGCATCTGGCTTGGATTGTGGTCAATAATTTGGATTTTGTACATTCCCTCAACCACCCCTCAATAGAATGACTAAGAAGGAGGAGCCCCCAACACAGGAAAGATTCAGAGACTGTGACCCCTGCCACAGAACTGATTGATATGGATATAAGTAAGATGTGGGAAACAGACTTCAGGGTAACAGTTATGCAGACAATAGATAGGTTGGAGAAAACCATTAATGGTAACATAGATTCTCTAAGGGCAGAAATGAGAGCTGATCTGACAGAACTTAAAATTGCTATCAATGAGATCCAATCTAGTTTAGATACTCTAACAGCTAGGATAAATGAGGCAGAAGAGTGAATTAGTGATCTGGAAGACAAACTGATAGAAAAGAAGGAACAGAAGGAGGACTGAAACAAACAGCTTAAAATCTATGAAAACAGAATTAAAGAAATAAATGATGCCATCAAACGTTCCAATGTCAGAATTATTGGGATCCCTGAGGGGGTGGAGAGAGACAGAGGACTAGATTTACTTGAATAAATCATAACTAAGAACGTCCCTAATCTGGGAAAGGAAACAAGCATTCATATCCTAAGAGAGAGAGAGGAGAACAGACCTATGCCTTGGCATTTACTAATAAAACTCACAAATCTTAGAACCAAGGAAACCATCTAAGGGAAGTTAGGGGGAAGAGATTCCTTATGTACAAAGGAAAGAATATCAGAATAATTTCAGACCTGTCCACAGAGACCTGGAAAGCCAGAAAGAGCTGGCAAGACATATTCAGGGTATTAAATAAGAATAACATGCAGTCAAGAATACTTTATCCAGCAAGGCAGTCATTTAAAATGTATGGAGAGAGAAAGAGCTTCCAGAACCAACAGAAACTAAAAGAATATGTGACTACTAAGCCAGCCCTCCAAGAAATGTTAAAGGGGGTCCTACAAAAGGAGAAAGACCGGGGCGCCTGGGTAGCTCAGTGGGTTAAAGCCTCTGCCTTCTACTCCGGTCATGATCCCAAGGTCCTGGGATTGAGTCCCGCATCGGGCTCTCTCCTCAGCGGGGAGCCTCCCTCCTCCTCTCTCTCTGTATGCCTGCCTCTCTGCCTACTTGTGATCTCTGTCTGTCAAATAAATAAATAAAATCTTAAAAAAAAAAAAAACCTGCTAAATTAAAAATAAATAAATAAATAAAAGGAGAAAGACCCCAAGATCATTAAAAAACAAAACAAACCAAAACAGAATTTACAGAGACAATCTACAGAAACAAGGACTTGACAGGCAACATGATGACAATAAAATCATCTTTCAATAATCACTCTCAATGTGAATAGCATAAACTCTCCTTAAAAAGGCACAGGGTTACAGATTGGATAAAAAGACAGGACACATTCATATGCTGTCTACAAGAGACTCATTTTGAACCTAAGTACACATCCAGACTGAATTTAAGGGATGGAGAACAATCTTTCATGCCAATAGACCTCAAAAGAAAGCTGAGTAGCAATTTTCATATCAGATAAATTAGATTTTAAGCTAAAGACTGTAGCTAAAGATACAGAAGGACACTATATCATTCTTAAAGGGTCTATCCAACAAGATCTAATAATTGTAACAATCTATGCCCCCAACATGGGAGCAGTCAACTACATAAACCAACTGTCATCCAAAATAGAGAAATATTGATAATAATGGGTTAATAGTAGGAGACCTCAACACTCCACCCTCAACAACATATAGATCATCTAAGCAGAAAATCAACAAAGAAACTAGAGTTTTGAATGACACACTGGACCAGATGGACCTCAGAGATAAATACAGAACATTCCACCCTAAAACAACAGAATACTCATTCATCTCGAGCACAAATGGAACTTTCTCCAGAATAGACCATATACAGGTCACCAATGAGGTCTCAACCAATACCAAAAGATTGAGCATTCCCTGCATATTCTCGGACCACAGTCGTTTGAAACTGGAACTCAATCACAAGAAAAGTGTAGAAGAAATTCAAACACTTGGAAGCTAAAGACCATCCTGCTCAAGAATGTTTGGGCCAACCAGGAAATCAAAGAAGAACTTTAACAATTCATGGAAACCAATGAGAACTAAAACACATCAGTTCAAAACCTACAGGATACTGCAAAGGTGGTCCTAGGGGAAATACATAACCATCCAAGCCTCACTCAAAAAAAAAAAAAAAAAAAAAGAAACAAAAAAAAAAAAAGAAACAAAACAAAAAATCCTGAATACACAAACTATCTTTACACCTTAAAGAACTGGAGAATCAACAATGAGTTAAGCCTAACCCATGCATGAGAAGGTCAATAATTAAGATTAGAGCAGAGACCAATGAATTAGAAACTAGAAATACAGTGGAAAAAAAAACAATGAAACTGGAAGCTGTTCTTTGAAAGAATTAATATGATTGATAAACCACTGGCCAGACTTATCCAAAAGAATAGAGAAAGGGCCCAAATTAATAAAATTATGAATGAAAGGGGAGAGCTCATGACAAACACCAAAGAAATAAAACAATCATCAGAAATTACTATCAACAGTTATATGCCAACAAATTAAGCAACTTAGAAGAAATGGATGCATTCCTGGAAACCTATAAACTACCAAGACTGAAATAGGAAGAAACTGGCAACCTGAATAGACCAATAACCAGTAATGAGATTGAAGCAGTGATCAAAAACCTTCCCCCCAAAAATGAGTCCAGGACCTGATGGATTCCCTGGGGGAATTCTACCAAACATTCAAAGAAGAAATAATACCTATTCTTCTGAGGCTGTTTCAAAAAAAGAAACAAAAGGAAAACTTCCAGACTCATTCTATGGGGCCAGCATTACCTTGACCCAAAAAGCTGGCAAAGGCATCATCAAAAAGGAAAATTTCAGACCAATATCCCCGATGAATATGGATGCCAAAATTCTCAACAAGATTCTAGCTAATAGGATCCAACAGTACATTAAAAGAATTATCCACTATGACCACGTGGTATTTATCCCTGGGACACAAGGGTGGTTCGATATTCACAAATCAATCAATGTGAAAGAAGGTAAGAGAAGAAGGCAAAAAGAAGAGAAAAGGCAAGAACCACATGATCCTCCCCATTGATGTAGAAAAAGCATTTGACAAAATACAGCATCCTTTCCTGATTAAAATTCTTCAGAGTATAGGGATAGAGGGAACATGCCTCAATTTCATAAAATCCATCTATTAAAAAACCCACAGCGAATATAATTCTCAATGGGGAAAAGATGAGAGCCTTTACCTTTAGATTAGGAACACAATAAGGATGTGCACTCTTGCCACCATTGTTCAACACAGGACTAGAAGTCCTAGCAACAGTAACCAGACAACGAAAAGAAATAACTGTATCTGAATTAACAAAGAAGAAGTCAAACTCTTTCTCTTTGACATGATACTTTATGTGGAAAACCCAAAATACTCCACCCCCAAATTATTAGAACTCATATAGCAATTCAGTCATGTGGCAGGATACAAAATTAATGAACAGAAATCTGTTACTTTCTTATACACTAACTATGTAACTGTAGAAAATGATTTAGAGAATCAGTTCCATTTACAATAGCACCACAAACCATAAGATGCCTTGGAATAAACCTAACCAAAGAGGTAAAGGATCTATACTCGAGGAACTATAGAACACTCATGAATGAAATTGAAGAAGACACAAAAAGATGGAAAAACATTCCATGCTCATGGATCACAATAATAAACATTGTTAAAATGTCTGTGTTGCCTAGAGCAATTTATAATTTCAATGCCATCCCAATCAAAACACCAATGGCATGTTTCAAAGTCCTGGAACAAACAACCCTAAAATTTGTATAGAACAAGAAAAGAACCTGGATCACCAAGAAAATCTTGAAAAAGAAAACAAAGTTGGGGGCATCATGTTGCCTGATTTCAAGTTATCTTACAAAGCTGTGATCACCAAGAAAGCATGGTACTGGCACAAAAACAGACACATAGACCAATGGAATAGAATAGAGAGCCCAGATATTGACCCTCAACTCTGTGGTCAAATAATCTTTGACAAAGCGGGACAAAATATCTAATGGAAAAAAGATAGTCTCTTCGATAAATGGTGCTGGGAAAATTGGACAACTCCATACAGAATAATGAAACTTGACCATTCTCTTATACCATGCATAAAGATAAACTCGAAACAGAAGAAAGACCTCAATATGAGACAGGAATCTATCAAAATCTAGAGGAGAACATAGGTAGTAACCTTTTCAACATCAGCCACAGTAACTTCTTTCAAGACATGTCTCCAAAGGAAAGGGAAACAAAAGCAAAACTGAACTTTTGGGACTTCATCAAGACAAAAAGCTTCTGCACAGCAAAGGAAACAGTCAGCAAAGCAGAGAGATAACCCACCGGATGGGAGAAGATATTTGCAAATGACACTACAAAGGGCTGATATCCAAGATCTATAAAGAACTTCTTAAACTCAACACTCAAAAAACAAATAATCAGTCAAAAAATGGACAGGAGACATGAACAGACACTTGTCAAAAGAAGACATACAAATGGCTAGCAGATACATGAAGAAATGCTCATCATCATTAGCCGTCAGGCAGATTCAAATCATAACCACATTGAGATACTGTCTTACACCAGTTAGAATGACAAAAATTGACAAGGCGAGAAACAACAAATATTGGAGAGGCTGTGGAAAAAGCTAAACCCTTTTACACTATTGGTGGGAAAGCAACTTTGGAGAACAGTGTTGAGTTTAAAAAAAAAAAAATTAAAAATAGAGCTACCCTATGACCCAGCAATTGCACTACTGGGTATTTACCCCAAAGATACAGATGTAGTGAAAAGAGGGGCCGTATGCACCCCAATGTTATTTGCAGCAATTTCCACAATATCTAACTGTGGAAAGAGCCAAGATGCCCTTCAACAGATGAATGGATAAAGAAAATGTGGTCCATATATACAATGGAATATTACTGAGCCATGAGAAATGATGAATACCCAACTTTTGCATCAACATGGATGGGACTGGAGGAGATTATGCTCAGTGAAATAAGTCAAGCAGAGAAAGTCAATTATCATATGGCTTTACTTATTTGTGGAACATAAGGAATAGCAAGGAAGACATTAGGAGAAGGAAGGGAATAATGAAGAGGAAGGAAACTGGAGGGGGAAAAGAAACTATGGACTCTGAGAAACAAACTGGAGTCTGAGAGACTATGGACTCTGAGAAACAAAATGAGTGTCTTAGAGGGGAGGAGGATGAGAGATGGGTTAGCCCTGGGATGGGTATTAAGGAGAACACATATTGCATGGAATATTGGGTGTAATACACAAACAATGAATCTTGGAACATTACATCAAAAACTAATGATGTACTGTATAGTGACTAACAGAATTTAAAAAAAAATGTGATGATTGAAAATAAAAGGATCACTTTGGTTGTATATTCAACATTGTTCAAAACAATGTTTTGACAATTTTATAATGACAATGTATCTATCACTCTAGTATCAGACAAAATCATTTCACTACCTTAAATACACCTGTGCTCTGCCTAGTCACCCCTCCTTCACCTCTAAACCTTGGCAATCACTGATTTTTTTTTTAAACTGTATCCATAGTTTACTATATCCATAGTTTTGCCTTTTCCAGATGTCATATAGTTGGAATCATACAATAATGCAATCTTTTCAGATTGGCTTCTTTCACCTAGTAATATGCAGTTAAATGTCTCCATGTCTTTTCATGTCTTGATAGTTCATTTGCTTTTAGTACTGGATGATATTCCAATGTCTGGATATATAGTTTATTTGTCCATTAACCTACTGAAGGACATCTTGGTTGCTTCCGAGCCTGGTATTTCTGAACAAAGCTGCTATAAAATCATGTGTAGGCTTTTGTGTGGTTATAGGTTTTCAATTCATTTCAACTCATTTGGGTAAATAACAAGGGATGTGAATGCTGGATCATATGTCAAGAGTGTTTGGATTTGTAGGACACTATCAAACTGCCTTCCAAAATATACTTTTTATTTCTACTAGCAATGGATGACAGTTTCTATTGTTCCACATCCTGGTCAACAAATGAGTGTTGTCAATATTCCAGATATGGGCCATTTCAATAGATGTGCAGTAGAAGCTCACTGTTTTAATTTCCATTTCTCTAATAATGTAATAGATGGTGTAGAACATCTTTTCATATGCTTATTTCAATTTGTCTATCTTATTTGTTGAGGTATCTGTTATGGTCTTTTCCCCACTTTTTAAAAAAGATTTTATGTATTATTTACATGACAGAGATCACAAGTAGGCAGAGAGGCAGGCAGAGAGAGAGGAAGGGAAGCAGGCTTGCTGCCGAGCAGAAAGCCCAATGCAGGGCTCAATCCCAGGACCCTGGGATCATGAACCATGCTGAAGGCAGAGGTTTTAACCCACTGAGACACCCAGGTACCCCTGCCCCATTTTTAAATTGTTTGTTCATTTTCTTATTGTTGAGTTTAAGAGTTCTTGATATATTTTGGCTAACAGTCCAAAATATATCAGATGTGTCTTGCAAATATTATCTCTCAGTTGGTGCCTTGTATCTCATTCTCATGACATTGTTTTTCCAGAGTAAAATTTCTGTATTTCCAGCTTATCAATTATTTTTTTCATGTGTCATGCTTTGGTGTTGTTTCTAAAAAATCATTGCCATGTCTAAGTTCTTCTAGGTTTTCTCTTATGCTATTTTCTAGGAGTTTTGATTTTTTTTTAATTTTATTTTATATTAACTCTGTGATCTATTTTGAATTAATTTATATGAAGGCTGTAAGGGTTGTGACCCTATTAATTTTTTTTGGAATGTGGGTGCCCGGTTGTTCCAGCACCATTCATTGGAAAAAATCTATCTTTTAACAATTGTTTTGACTTGACCCCTTTGTCAAAGATCAGTTGACAGTATTTATGTGGTCCGTTTTTGGCTCTATTCTATTCCAGGGATCTATTTGTCTGTTCTTCACCAATACCACACTATCTTGATAGCTATGATATAAGTCTTGAAGTCAGGTACTGTCAGATCTCTGCAATGATCCTTTTATTCATTTCCTTTTTTCTACTCTTTTCCCTCCATCCCTGTTCACTTACACAGAGAGTTTTGAGGGTTTTGAGAGTTTTGAGAGTTTTGAGTAATTCATTTAAAAAATAAATGAAATGATAACTTCTTTAACAATTTTTTTTCAATAAGTCCTATTTCTTTTATGATAAAGTAGAAAATTAACACAATAATCTAAAGGTCCTTTATTCTCTGATACCTGCTTTTATCTCCAGCCTTTTGGTCATTGTACCCTTCATTCACAGTAACTTTGACTTCATTAAATTTTGGAATATACCAGGATCTTTTTCCCTTTCTGCATCTTCATAGTCTTTTGATGTTCTTTCTCTTTTCTTGGCATAACTATTATCTTGAAAGCCCCCTACTTATCTTTAATTCAAGTTACTTGTGCAAAGAGGATCTCCTGAACATGTAATTTGTTCCCCCATTGTTATGTAATATGAATATATTTCTTCAAGTCTCTCTTCTAATCTCTAACATCATTCAGGTCAGTGACCATGTTCATTCTGTTCAGAAGTATGTAGATGACAAAGTATATATGATCATTTAAAAATATAGTTTAATAAATTGATCCATCATAAGTTTAAAATAATTAAAAAGGAAAAGCAGGAAATTATGGAATGACTAACTTTCTAATAGACTCTTCAATGATTTGGGAACTACAGTGGCATCCTATCTTCTGAATTTCAATATTTTCTTAATAAAATAATCACAGAGATCATGATAAAACATGTTACTTTGCTCAAAATCCTCCAATGATTTCCCATCTCAGAGTAAAAGCCAAAGATGGTATGATAGAGTCCTTAGTTAGCTACCTCTGCTCTCACTGCTCTAACCATCATTCCAAACCAGCAATATAACATCTTTGCCAGTCTTTAAATGAGAGTGTGACTGTTGTCACACTCTCATTTCAGGGCCATTTGCTTTTTTCTCTTGTCTGGAATGCCCCAAATATATGCTGTTTTTTCCTTCATGAACATCACTACTCAAATTATGATGTTCTCAGTATTACCCCTCCTTGCCACATGATCTAATGATGCAATCCTGATCTCACAACTCGTTTAGATGTGAACTTTTGAAATCTAGATGCTCAGGAATGTGTCTGCATGTGTGGACATACAAGCTTTTTATCCTAGAAGAGTGTTACCAGTCATGCATTTATCTCATACAACTCAATGTGAAGAATAAAACACGTGTATTTGTATTCATATTTTTGGCAAAATGTCATGTTAAAAAACAAAAAAAAAGAAGTTTGGTAAAAATTCAAAAATTTATTATTTTAGTAAATTGGTAAAAAATAGAGAAAGATATAAAGGGGTTATTGATGCTGAGCTGGTCTTATCTTTCAAATATTCTTATGTTTAGATTCAGCATAGTTAGTAGCATAATTAATGGATTCTAAATTTTGAGATCTGTACTAACAATTTTTACAAATAACTATGTTTTAGAATATGTTTTCAGTCTTGACTGAAGGCAAAAGAAATCACTCTATGACTGGTTAAAATCCTTTCATCAGTCTAATTCTATGTAGTAGCATTCTTTTTAGAACTGCAAAAAAAAAATAATAAGCAAAAGATTAGCAGCAAAAACCAGCATAAGTGGATTAGCCATCTGAGCAGTCTTGTAGGTAATCCTTTTTATTTTGGAGAAAACATCCTAAACGGAGAATTGATACATTTATGGTATTATGCTTTATTAACAAAAGGAAATTGAAAATGACAATAGGTCTAAATGCTTTCTCTGGAATATTAACTTTATTTCAGAATATGGGCTTGAGTATTATATGTGATCTACAAAAGTTAACTCTCCAACCATGTGTAAAGTCTCAAAATGAATTATATTACAACTTGTATATATAGAGAAATTGCTGGTCTTTGTCTTGGGGGGAAAAAAAAAAAGATCAGAAATTAATGAGCCTTATGCTTGGGTTCAGGGGAAAATTCACTCCTGACCAATATACAATTTTGTCACCTCTAATAAATTTAAATTGTAGCTTCCATAACATTTAGGCTTCAGAGAATAATTTTTCCTGCTCTTCTCCAAACTGGCATCTGAGGGAATGTAGAAAGGACTTTAATGATCTTTAGATGATGGAGATAGGGGAACTCTAAGGCCTTGTTCTGGTGTTTGGGTATAGGTTAGATTGTCTTTGAGAAATGAGTTGTCTTCCCTGGACCTAGTTTGTATATGGGACTGTTGTTAATTGATCTCTTTGAGCTTGGTAGAATTTATTGGCTGCTCCTTGGAAAACAGACTTTCTTCAGTTCTAATAGGAACATTATAATGTTATCCTTCCATACTCTTGATTCAGGATATTTGCTGTCATAAAAATTTAAGCAGTAAGCTTTCTGGACCTAAACTCAGTTCTGAGTTACCTAGAATACATACAATTTAATGATTATGCAACTCTGTCCTTAATGCTTATTATACAAACTTCATCATCTTCTTATCTCTGCTATGTTATCTAATTTTCCTAAATTCACTCCATGCTATATAGAACCACTAAGAATAGAAATCTCCTTTCTGAGTACCAAGACATATAAAGGAAGGATTTGGACATTTTTCTCAGATCCTAAATCATGGATATAATGGGATTAGGTGTTATCATACATCTTTCTTCCTTACCACTCAAGGTCTATGGCTAATCCTGAATACTATACACATTATCTTCTTTATAGTGAATAATTTATGACTTATTTCATCAACTCTGTTTCAAGATTTACTAATGAAGCATGAAGTAAGTTAAAAGACATTGTCTTTGTTTAAAGATAGATTTCTCAAGTCTATTATCTTATTAAAGACATCACAATCTTATGTCCTTCAGCTAGTGGTGATAAAATTTATGATTCAGCCTTAGTAGTGGAAGAGTGAAAAGGAACATTAATTAGGGGTGAAATTAAAATGTATCAATTTGATGTTTTCAATTATTCTCTTTCTATTATAAATCTTCCTGTCTCTACAAAATCTTAATTCTAGCTTCAGCTATCATAATCCCTCAGTAAAGTGGGAACTAGGTCTTTATCCCAAACCTACTTTTTAAAATTCCCTTTTGATTCCCAGCTACTCCATGGTTTTCTCAATTCTCAATCCTGGTTATCAAGTAAAAAATGCTACATTATGTCTAGTCATTTCCCCAGAGCAGTGTTTTTCTTCATGAGGGTCAGGACCCATTTTTATTTGTTATGAAATTTATTTAGTTGGTTTAATTGAAAGAAAAAATGAATAAAATAATAAAAGAAAGACCAAATTGTGAAAGAAAGAGGGAAAGAAGAAAGAAAGGGGAAAGAAGGAGAAAAAAATGAAAAGGTAGGAAGTAAAGGACAGAGGGGGAATATTGAAAAAGAAAAAAAGAAGAAAGAAAAGAAAAGAAAATAGAAATAGGATAAGTAATATAATTTTTATTTCAATTTTATTTGCATGTGAAAGTCTGTGCCCTCATGCTGTGTAATGATGTAAGTATATTTCTTATTATTAGCCATAGGTAAAAAATAATACAAACATTTTGTTTTAACCTTTGGAAACTACTGCCACAGTCTATTCTGAAAGATATAAATTACAAAAGCATGGCAAGTTTTTGTTAATATAAATAGATATCTCTTCCAGGTGGGTCTTGTGTAGTGTGTGTGTGTGTGTGTGTGTGCACGTACACATGGAAGATGAACAAGGCTTTATGAGCATATTTACTTTATGAGCAGAAGGACAGAATTTTTTTAAGATTTTATTTATTTATTTGACAGAGAGAGAGATCACAAGTAGGCAGAGAGGCAGGCAGAGAGAGGGGGAAGCAGGCTCCCCTTGGAGCAAAGAGCCCAATGGGGAGCTTGATCCCAGGACCCTGAGATCATGACCTGAGCCAAAGGCACATGCTTTAACCCACTGAGCCACCCAGGCAACCCAGGACAGATTTTTTTTTTTTTTTTAAGCATCTTAATTCCAATCTCTTCCCAGTTCTCTCTCACATTCTAGTTTCAGTCTCTGCCTTTAATTATTTGGCCTGAAAGAGAAATGCATGACATCTGGTCTAGATTACAAGAGGCAGCATGGTATCATGTTCTAGTTGCCTAGGACCTCTTAAGCTAGACTTGGCTACTGTTTGTTTAATTGAGCAGTCTCTCTGGCTCATATGTTTGATATCTTTCTTCAATTTACTGTCTCTATACAGCCCACAAGCCATTTTGGCCTGAACTGTTGCTGTTGGAGTTGGATCTTCCCTATGATAAGTTGTGGCCATGATACAGTTATATGACATCAAAATAGCCAAATAGGAAGCTATAGGCATCTGAGTATAATGATAACAGTCTACCTTTTTTTTTTTTTTTCCATATGAGCTAACGTGTGCACTTTAAATAAACTAATTATTCATCAGGGACCTGGTTTCCTCTTCTTTATATTAAGAGACTAAAAAAAATAAATATCTATTATAGTTTGCTTTGTTTCTAAGCTAACAAGCAGCAACCAGTATGTAAAATTTTAGTGACCACAAACTAGGTAATTTCACAGAAAATGGCAAGTTTTCCTCCCTCTTAACCCCGCTCACACAAAGAATTTGGGATTGAAGCTTACCATAGGATACATTGGCAAAGTGATCATATTTGGTAGGTAGGCAAATAGTTTATTGGTCATTGATGGGATACAAAGGAATCCTGTAGTGAATTGGCTGAAAGGATCGAGTAATAGTAAAGCAGAGGGCTTGAGGCCAATAGAGTCCTTAGTTTAGAAGTAGGTAGATGATCCCCAAAAGGAAAAATTGAGCAGTAGCAAACAGCAAGTTCAAGAACACTGATATTAGGGAACAAGTCAAACGGTGCAAGCTGGTAGCAGAATTTTCAACTTGTCAATGTCTGATGATATGCAATCACAGGAATAAGGGGGTAAGAATGAAAAGGGGAAATTGACACTTATTGGGTATATGTGTTAGGGACAGAGCTTGATATTTTTGCATATAGTGTAGAATAATTTTTCCCCAAGTATGTCTAAGTGCCTTCTCATTGCAGATTAATATACTGAGTCAATTTTCTCAAGTCCAGTCCAGAATTTTCAACTTTCTGCTAGACACATCCAAAACTTAATCCATAACCTCTTCCTCTATCAAATTTTGTCCACTTGCTTTGTTCTCTTATACTCTTTTTCCAACTTGGATGGTATGAAAACAGAAAGCTGAGTTAATCACACATGTCAATTCACATAATCCATTATTTTTATTTGTTAGTGTAGGAGCTTCTTGTTTGACTTTATATTTTTCTATTTCATCCTTGATCTAATTTCCTCTCCCCAGTGCAGACACCTATTCTGTATATTTTTCTCCCTCAGTCCCTATCTCTTGGTCCTGTCAATTCAGCCTTCAACAACCCCGGCAATTATAACTATCTTCTCTAGTTTACATGCTATGCCTTTATTCTGATCCTTATTATTTCTCACCTTTATAAGAACTCAGTAAGTACTTGGATTTTAGAATTAACTCTTCTCTGTAATTTTTTTTTTTTTCTCTTCCATTCTGGCCCATCCTAAAATTTAGGTCGGATTCTCTAAAAGCAAATTCTTTCTTGGAAATTCTTGTACAAATATCTCACTGAGGGTATATTATCTAGAGAAGGGAAATGATGGATTCTGAATAAAGCATGAGAGAAAAGCTAAACCAGGATGTGGTCTCTGCTCAAGCCTACCTTCAACCCTCAGGTTATTCTAAAGAATGAACTATTCTACAGGGATAGTGCTCCCAGGGGTCAACCCTGTAGTTCTCTGTGTCAGTCAGTCAGTCATTTTGCCTATGGAGCCCCTTTGGGCTGGGGGAGATAAAATTCTGAGTGTAGCAGGTCACCATGGTTTTAAAAAGGAACAACTCTCAGCTTTGAGTAGCTAACACAGATAGAGCAGCAACAGTCCTAAGAGGGAATAGGCTCAACTGCTCAGAAAAAGCTACCTGGGCACAGCATCAAACACATTCACTATACCATCCAAGTGATTTTCTAAAACTCTCACTCCTTGTTCACAATCTATCAGTGGCTTCCTACAGCATTTAATATTAATTCCAAATTACCGATCATGACATCCTTTCACTCCCTTTCAACTTATCTATCCTTGCACTCTATGCATATGGGTCTATTTGCAATTTTTCAAGTGCCATCTTCTACATATATTTTTATGCCTTTTGGACAGATGGCTCCATCTTCAAAGAATAGTCTTCTGACATTTGGCACTAGTTAATTTCAGCTTTCTTAGTCTAGCTAAGATTTTACCTCCTCTTAAATACCTAACCACATTCTTAATCCCCTTAGCCCCTGCCTTGATTAAAGCCCTCTCTACGCATTCTCTCTAGCATTTATAATACTTAAGTGTAAGTATCTGCTCACTGTTCCTTTGTCTTATTAGATTTCCTTAAAAATAGGATCTGTTTCTTTTATGTCTTTATCATGTATCTTCACACATAATAAGCATTGAATATATAATTTTTGAAACATACTGATAAGGATTACAAGATTAAAATGCTCAAGATAAAAAACAAACAAACAAACAAACAAACATAAAAACAAAAGAACACAACAACCTAGAATGGATTATCATGTTTTGTATTCAGTTCCACCAGATTCTAAACCTACCCCACTTCTTTTTACTGCAATAAAAGTTATTGGATTTTTACACTATGGTATTTGAAATTATGTGACTTTTAATTTATTGGTAACCTAAGATTATCTCAACAATGTATATACAGACATGTACATCTAATATTTGAACATTAGGATTTGTATGTATTCATCTCTCCACAACACAGGCCACAAGGATAACAAGGGGAGAGTAACCTAGAGATAAACTCCCCACTAATTAGTAACAATAGAAGGTGAAATAATATTATCTCTTCCATGCTGAATATCCGTTTTATTCAATCTGATATGTTACAGGTACTTGCATCTTTAATTCTCAGACTTATCTCTCTGAGACAAGTAGTATTTCCATTTCACAGATGAGTTTTACCAAGGTTAAGCAATTTGTTTGAGAACCTTGAGCCTGTAAATGAGAGGGCTCGAATCTAGCGCATGCCAGAACTTAAACAGTTACTTGAACTAAATTTTCTGATTAGCTCTCTCAGCTCTGTTTAATTTATTTACCATGCACTTATGTCATACCCATTATGTGCCAGGTACTAAGGGCTTTAAAAATACATAAAATATTTACTCACAACAATCTTATAACTAATGCATTAAATCCTCATTTTAGAGAAGAGGAAACTGGGACCAAAAATGTTCAGTAACTTGCTCAAGATTACACAGGAGATGAATATTTTCTTTTCAGTAGGTCGACACCTGTTACTAGATTCTGCAATGTAATAAAGTCATTGCATTTTTTGAAATTTAGTTTTGTTTTAAAATAGGCCTGTAGTAAGAGGTAGACATTTTAGTTTGAGCTCTAACTATCAATTGTCCATGCCCAAAAGACATTTACCTTTTAAGCCTCGGTTGCTCTAACTGCCACTACTACTATTTCCTTTTGGCAGCTACTAGATTTTCAGGCTGAGAAACTTGGGATTAATAATGGTTTCTAGGAGATGTACATTAGAGATCCAATATATTTCATTGATGACACATGCCCTCCTTCCTCAATATCCTTCATTCTAGTCAAGGCTTTCTGTGACTGGAGGAAAGAAAATACTTTGCAGCATCCCTAGAACTGCAGGCTGCTGACAAGGACCATTAACTAATTTAGATTTAAGTGTCTGTGGAATTGCTGGCTAGAACATCTATAGTGCCATGGGTTAATAAAGGTTTGCCTCTATTGGGGAGTCTCTGGTTCTGCCTGTGTCTCAGATTTCTTCTTACTAGAACTTAATGCACTGGAAACTTTGTGGTGTGTGTGTGTGTGTGTGTGTGTGTGTGTGTGTGTGTGTGTGTTGTTTAGAAGAACACATGTCATGGTTTGAATAAAATGTAGATTTTATAGTATTCAATCAGGTGAATAAAAGAGATCAGGAAAAATGTGTTATTGGTTACACAGGTCCTCTATGATGTTATTTGGTGTGATGTTCTTCACATGAATTGCTCTGACAGTTTTTATATCTTGTCATTGCATGCTGATGGCAGTGTGCAAATAGGTTTGCCACATAGGAATTACCTGTCCCACAAGTTCATTTTCAATGGCATTCTAAAGATCAACCATCCTTGCAGGAGTTAAGAAAGATTTATAGAATCATTACAATGCAAATCCTTAGAAAGAAAGACAAAAGTTACTGACAGTGTTGGGTAGAAGAGAATATCAAGAAGTTCATTATTTTAATGTCTTATATATATATTTTAGATTTAGCCAATATACAATAGGAATATAAAAATCAAATTTCCATAAAATCAAATTTTAATGTCTTTTCCCTACACATAAAACAACAGGTCCTGAGAAAGACTTGTAAAGAGCCTATTCTGGAACCAACAAATAACTAGCATGTGCTTAAATGGTAGAAATGCCAATGCATTATTCATTATAGAAAGCTGAGGTTTACATAGATAATTATCCAAATATAAATTATCAAAAAACTAAAAATTCTCCAGTTTTCATATTGTAAATTCACATTTGCTTGGATTTACTAAAGTGTTGCTCAGGGAAAAAAATAAAAACTAGCATCTTATATTTTGGTTTAATGTGTATAAAGACATATTTTGTATCTGAAATATATATGTAATTTCCACTATATATACACATACGTACAAACATTTTTCAAACATTCTAACCTCTTGCATGTAAGTGATACCATTCCTATATGGTGTTTAAAAATAACAAGAGTATTCACTGAAGTGTGCATAAAGAAGAAAAACCCTCAAAAACCATTACCTGATTTGTTTCCCTTGCACAATTGGACTAATTATGTATTTCCTTTTTAGAATTTTTTTTTTTATTTGACAGAGATCACAAGTAGGCAGAGAGGCAGGCAGAAAGAGAGGGGAAGGAAGCTCCCCACTGAGCAGAGAGCCTGATGCCAGGCTCAATCCCAGGACCCTGAGATCATGACCTGAGCTGAAGGCAGAGGCTTTAACCCACTGAGCCACCCAGGTGCCCCTAATTATGTATTTTCTATTACTTTGTGGATATGCATGGCATTTTATTATATGTCGCTTTATATGCTATAAGGACAAGGCAGTATTTATTATTATGTTCCTGCATTTTTAAAGGATTACAGATACAATTTAAGGACCAGGTATGTAATGGAAATATAATTAAAAGAAGAATCTGCATTCTAAAAGGCCTCAAAATAGAAATGCCTAGATTGGAATATAGCTGACTGAAGTCAATTTAGAATATAATTTGAGATTTCAGGCTCGTAATTTTTTTTAAATTTTATTTATTCATTTGCGAGAGCAAAAGAGAGAGAGTAGAGACAGAGAACATGAGTGAGGCAGAGGGGTAGAGGGAGAGGGAGAGGCAGATTCCCCACTGAGCAGGGAACCCAAGTCGGGGCTGGATCCCAAGACCCTGAGATCATGACCTGAGCTGAAGGCAGATGCTTAACCGACTGATGACTCAAATTTTTAATAGATTTTTAGTTCCTTAAGAATAGTGGTTGAATCTTATCCATTCGCTGTAGATTGCATTTTCTTGCATATTATAAAGATTAATAAAGTGTTTGTTAAATTAAAGGAACTCAATGTTTTGGACAAAAATCTGTTGACTTTTTCTCAAAATACATCTACTGACTCTATTTTTCTCCACCTTCCTCCTATCTACTCTGTCCTATTCTCACACTGGAGGTTCTAATAGCCTCCTTTACACATGAAGTTCTTGCTCTTGTAATATGCAACCCATGTTGTCACTTTTTTTTTCTAAATATTTCATTGATTGCAATGTTGTAAAGCACAGTTTAAAACTTTCCAGTTTCAAAACCATTTAAAACTTCACATTGCCTACAGGAAAGAGTCTGTATTTTTTTTAAGAGGTGGGTGTTGTTTTTTGTTGTTGTTGTTGTTTTTGTTTTTGTTTTTAGAGTTTTTCTTTCTTTATTTGACAGAGAGAGAGTGAACACAAGCAGGGGAGTGGCAAGCAGAGGGAGTAGGAGAATCAGGCTCCCGGATGAGCAGTGAGCCAGATGTCAGGCTCCATTCTAGGACACTGGGATCATGACCTGAGCCTAAGGCAGATGCTTAAAGACTGAGCCATCCAGGAGCCCCATAATAGAGTTTAATAACAATAAAATCATCTCCCTAATTTACTTTAAGTCTTATGTCATTTCAACATTCATTCAACCAACTCCCCTCCTAATCTTTTCCTTCTATTTCTGTCTTAGTAAGCCTGCAAACTTAATACATTCAACTTCTATTTAATACTTGTTTAATGCCCCCAAACTATATTAGTCCATAATGGTGAAAATATAAAGAAAACATTGTCCCTATTTATTTGTATATCTGCTTTGACTCATGGTCTTTCACATTTCCCTTCTGTCTCTTTCAAACTAGTGAAATGACACTCATTTTTATGACCTGCCTTTTCTTGGAATCCATTCCAAATGTCAAAGAAAGAACTAATTATTTTTGCCTCTGTCGGTATCACTGGCACAGGCCTAATAACTATGAGATATGGTTAGTTACATACATTGATTATTCCCCTAATTTTGATGTCCTTGAGCTCCGAGACCATATTTTATTCATATTTATATTCCCAATAGAAAATACTGTTGTTTACATGTAATATATATTCAATGACTGTCAATTTTATAAAGAAAATAAAGTATCTATATATTTAGATCCATTTTAACTAATGCGTTCCTGCTCCCACTCCCCAAAATACCCTCTGAAATTATATGACATAATATGTATGTATAAATGTAGACATACAAATAGAAGCATTTATGGCTACAAAAAAATTAGGAATCTTGATTGCTAATCTTAGTGACTGTTTACCTTCATTTCCATTTAATACTAAACCTACCATCTATGTAAAATATTTCAGGGGGCGCCTGGGTGGCTCAGTGGGTTAAGCCTCTGCCTTTGGCTCAGGTCATGATCTTAGGGTCCTGGGATCTAGCCCAGCATCAGGCTCTCTGCTCAGTGGGGAGCCTGCTTCCTCCTCTCTCTCTGCCTGCCTTTCTGCCTGCTTGTGATCTCTCTCTCTCTCTGTCAAATAAATAAATAAAATCTTAAAAAATAAATAAATAAATAAAATATTTCAGCATTAAATATATAAAGGAGAAACATATAAATTACAATTAAAAATGGAATTATTCATATAAACACAAATTTTCTAATGAAAAAGTTAATTTGATCTTAATTATAAGCCATAATTTTATATTGTTACAATTAATAATTATATGATTAAAATGCATGTATATTATTATAATACATACATATGTATTATACATATTATACAATACATATTATATATAATGCATGCAATATATTGTAATACATGCAATAATATAATACAATTAATATACTCATACAGTACTCATATAAAATTAGTAACAAAAGTCATGTTTTCTTTGGAGCAAGATTTTTAAGCTGCTTGAAAGAAGTTGTCACAAGATAATTTTATTCCTTGAGACATATGTTTTCTGTTGTGGATTTTTCCTAAAATCAATTTCATGATGTCCTTTGATAAACACCAATGATTTGAGAATATTAGTTGGTGTGGATATGGCATAATTTGTGAAGACTCACATTATTTTTAAGGGATCTTCAATAGTGTATCTATTGCAAACTATGCCCAAATGATCAATCTTGGAAAACAGTGATATATTAATACATAGAATATGAATACAGTTTTTCTATTTCTAAAGACACAATAGCATGCTTGTTGTATAAAATAAATTCAAACTAACTTCATACTTAAATTGTCTCTTCTGAAAGACGTAATCAACTTAGACACAAGTAGCAAGAACATTTGACATTTATGCCATGATACAAAAAAGAAAAAGCAAGTATACTTTGAAGGAGGTTGGCCTGTGGCATAAACAAATGAAGTAGGAAACAATAAAAATAATCTTCTAGGAACTAGAAGGTATTATGCTTAGCGAAATAAGTCAATCAGAGAAAGACAACTATCATATGATCTCCCTGATATGAGGGAGTGGAGATGCAATGTGGGGGGTTTGGGGGGTAGGAAAAGAAAAAATGAAAGAAGATGGGATTGGGAGGGAGACAAACCATAAAAGACTCAATCTCAAAAAACAGACTGAGGGTTGCTGGGGGGAGAGGGGACGGGAGAGGTTGGTGGGGAAATGGACATTGGGAAGGGTGTGTGCTATGATGAGTGCTGTGAAATGTGTACCCCTGGGGCTAAAAATACATTATATGTTTATTAAAAAAATTAAAAAAAATAATAAATGATTAAAAAAAAGTCTTATAAAAAAATCTTCTAGTTAGGTACATGCCTATGTATGCAATGAAAATGGGAGAGATATATCAAGATTATCCAACAGTGTTCATTTACTCCAGTATCTAGTAAGGGGAAAATTGAGCATAAAGTAATAAAAGAAGAATACATTCAACTCATTTAGAGACTGTTATAAAAGTTTACATGCTAACAGAGAAATTATGCAAGATTTAGCAAGTAAGCATTGTAGAGTGGTTATAAAACATTTTTGATTGTGACACATTAACATCTACATTGATTGCATGCACAGACATACTCCCATACATAGACACATATGGTGGAAGGATGTGACAGAGAGAGAGAGAGAGACAGAGAGAAAAGAGTTATCCATTTTATTATGTACAGAAAGAAAAGCTCCAGAAAAAGTATAGTATTGAAGTAGGAATTGCATTGAAATATCACACTCTTCTAGTTTTCTTCTTCCTACTTCTCATTATCTTTTGCTAGCTTTTTCTACTTTTCCCAACCACAAAATGCTGAATTGTCCAGGGTGTAATTTCAGTTCTCATTTTTCTCTATAATGAAATCCCTTAGTTATCTCATTCATGTCCAGTTTTATACACTGCTTCTGAAATGATGACCACAAAATGTTAATTTCTAACATAATTTCTCTTCTAAACCTCACACTTATATTATATAGAACTGTATTTGGTACATTCTACTTGGATTCTTTAAGGACAATCTCAAATTTAATCTGTCCAAAACAAAATCATTTTTGTTTTATTACCCATTACCTGTGCCTACCCCATAGTCATAAGTGAGACCATCACACAGTTGGTTAGTTTATCCAAGTAATTTCTCTGGGACTCAAGAGTTACTTAGAATTTTTAAAGAAAATTATTAAAAGATCAGAAAAAAATCATCAAATATCTAATTAACTGCCATGGAGAAAACAGGACTAATGAAGTGTTAGAGGAGCCAATAATGTTTTCTATATAAATGTCTACCCTGCAATATCCATAACTGAAAGTATATATGATGGTATAATTTTACTTTCCTATTTGACATCAGAAACTTATTCTGGAAAATACAACTCCACCATTTATAATCTGCTTCTTTCTTTCTTTCTTTCTTTCTTTTTAGTTTTTCATCATGTTATTTATAATATGTTTTAATATTTGATAGGGTTAGTCCTAATTGTATATTTCTTGTCTTTTCTTAAACTATTCTTACATATTAATTTTTCCATATTGAGTAGTATTAATTTGTGTAGGTCCATAAAAATTTTCTATTTATTTTTTAACACTGGAACTTAAATCTTTATAACATTTAGTTATCTACAAAAAGTATATTTCTATTTAATTCTACCTGTGTATTTGCTGAGTGTCCTAGAGTTTTCCTTATATGTTTGCATATTTTTTTTGTGATATTAGCCTCCTCCTAACTATATTTGTCTTCTTTATTTCTATTGTAAATTATCTTTCCCTACAATTGTATCTTCTAACTGGTTATTTTTTGTGCAATGAAGACTATTGATTTCTGTATGCTAATCCTATACCCTGTTATCTTAATGAATATTTTGTTGTTTGAAAAGTTGAACATGTTTTAATTTCCTTTTTTCTTCTATTATTCATGACTATTTATATTTTTTAATTTATTTTTAAAAATTTTCAGTGTTCAAAATTCATTGTTTATGCACCACACCCAGTGCTTCATGCAATACGTGCCCTCCATAATACCCACCACCAGGCTCACCCAACCTCTTAACCTCCTCCCCTCCCAAACCCTCAGTTTGTTTCTCAGAGTCCACAGTCTTTTCTTAAAACTTTCATGCAGTTACATATTTTCTAGTTTTCTTGTTGTTCTTGAGTTCTAGTTTAATAACATTGTGGTCAGTAATGATTCTTTCAATAATTTCAGTCTTTTGCCAGACAGGCCTGAACTGGTAAGAGGAGATTCAGATTAAATTAGATTTTAGATAAATGTTTTTATTTATATCAGATGAGAAATTTAGTATCTGAAAGCATAAGTGTCTTAATTTCCAAAAGTAAATGTAAAAGCTGTGAATCTGCATAAAGTATTGTCAAGGTGAACAGCATTGCTGGGAAGTCACATTAGAAATGTAAAGTTTTGTCTCCTAATGAATGCACCTGACTGAATTCAGCATTTTCAATGAATATTATGAAATCATATATTCCAGAGCAATGGAGATGGCGAGAAGATCACTGCTGAAAGGGAGGTGGCTTATACTAGGCCAGGGAGTACAACTGTCCAAACTAAAGCTTCTATAATGAAATACAGAAATAAGGTGTCATTAAGGTAGAGAGAAAAAGAATTCATAACCTACAGCCATGATGATCCAAGACATTAGAGAGCAACAATAAAAAGGTTTCTGAGTCTTGATAATGCAGTGTGCCCTCAAGCAGAACAATTAAATATGGCTACATAGCCACATCTTAGTGAGAACACTGACTTGCTATGGTCACACTATAAACTGGGATTAATATAGTACGGCCAACCCAAGTTCTATCAGTGACTGCATAGACTAACTATATATATGAATAAGAATTGATTTTGGAATGACAGGTGTTTTTATAATAAAATCATCTTATTGGTAATTACCACGAAGATATGTTAAGGGTGTTATATTTGTACAGAATTAGCAGATCTTGGTATATACTGGTATTTCCTGCTTTTAAGATTGGTTCTATTTTCATGTATTTTATTGGATCTCAGATTGCATGGAGGAGGACTTTAAGTTGTTTGGCTATATTTTATAAGTAGTAGTGTGCTATTAATAAAATGCATTTGGTAAAAATTCAGGGTGAAAGTTGTTTTTTAAGGAAGGTTTCTTGGGAATAGAGGAAATGGGATAGATAAACCAACTATGAAGGTTTTTTAATAAACAACAGTAAACAGCTAATCATATGTGAGTTACGGATGGTTGTGTTTTTATAAAGAATTTGGTATTGAAAATGAATGAAACTGTTAATTTGATATATTCTAGATGATTCTAGGTCAAGCATCTAAACAACCTAGTTTATTTGTTTGGGAAAATGACTTAACCATTTGACCTTTTTGTCTTATCAGTAATATGGAGAAAATAAAATCTCCTTTGACTATTTCACACAGCTGTTGTGGGAACAAATTAAGATGGTGATTATAAAATAAAGGCTTTTGAAAAATAAAAGCTATAATAAAAAAATTAGATGCCATTATAATTAGTTGTAAATGTTAACAAGCTCTTATAAATGTCTAAAATTAATATCACTTTCACTTTAAAGAGCCAAGTAATATCTTTTTAGTCCCTCTTTACTTTTTAATCTTTCAGTATTTCCAAATGAACATATGGGGAGAGTTTTCCTTTATTACATATGTAAATTCAACACACACATGCACACAACATGGACACATTTTTCTCTGACATATGAACTACTTTTTTCTCTGTAACTACACACTTTTTCAACATAATTATTCATCTTTGAATTTTTTTTTTCTTCATGACCAGTGAAAATAATCAGGTATTATAGACTTGGTAAATATAACAAACAGATTAAAAAGACCATAGCTGCACTGATGCAAAGCACAGATAGACTTTACAGCTCTTAAATTTTAATAAATCTGCTTGCTACATTTATTTCCGTTGTGTTAAGCAGGCCTTTCATCATGGTCATTAATCAAGGTAGATGATGTATTGTTGCACCATCACTACTATGACATATGAAAGATTCCATATCCAATTAGTTGCAGAAAGTTATGTTAGATCAGGAGGTCTAGGTTTCTGTACAGCTTCAGTTGCTAACAGACATTGTGACTGGGTTAGACTATGTCATTTTGAAACTGTTTTCTTTCAGATAAAACAAAGGAAAGGGATAAAATTATCTTTCTGATCCCTTCTAGTTTTAATGTTTTATGATGTTATGAAACATTAACAGTTTTGCATTCAAACCCTTATGGATTCTCTGAGAAACATGGGGACAGCCTGAAACATATCTTAGAGGATTATTTAATTGTGATTTCCTCAACTTTTACAAGGTTATAGAACTCTCTCACCATATCCTCAAGAGAGGGAAAATGCAAAGATTACAAAAATGAAACAAACAAGAAAACTCCCAAGACAACAACAAAAATGAAAACCTTAAGGACCAGTTCCTTTGGTTTTCTAACTAAGGAATAAAAATATAACTTTAAGAAAGACACAATGAGAATTCAAATAAAAAATGTAAAGGCATCCACTCATTTGATAAAACTTTGTGCCAACTACTATTGGCACAATTTAAAATTCATTGTCTTCTAGAAAAGGCTATAGAAATCAATGTTGAAACTCAGAAGAATTACAGACAAGAAGACTGATTGCACCTAAAAATTTATCAAGGTCATTTCTGATGGCATGCTTAATTTTTCATATAACATGACTTCTTTACTTCATTTACTGAGATTTCTTTCTTTTCGTCAATCTGGAATTTATGAAAACTTGTCTTAACCATATAAGCATGATAGTAGATGTATAAATGTGTGATGATCTCTATAAATGTATGATGCCTCTCCCAATTAGAAGAACGGTGATGGTGAAGATGTCCAG
Source organism: Martes martes (assembly GCF_963455335.1). NCBI lineage: Eukaryota > Metazoa > Chordata > Mammalia > Carnivora > Mustelidae > Martes > Martes martes. The sequence continues at coordinate 36,315,259 of NC_137888.1, forward strand.
GTAAGTGTGAGCATGCGTTAGCGTTCTTTGTGCGAGAGTCGTAGAATTATCTTAAAAACCCAATAGGCAGTCATGTGATATCTCCTAGGCGTTTGCATAGTACAGAGCTCCAGAATATTTTCCTGAATTGTACTACATTAATAATGTATCCTAAGAAGTTGTTTGCAATCTGAATCTAATCAGGACAAAATAAAAGTCGTCAAGGTGGAAAGACTAGAGGATCTGATAGGAAGAAAGTTTTTAAAGGCAGAGGGAAAGAAGGAAATAAGGAAATTCTCTTAACTTCAGAGCAAGGAAGTGAGACATCGTTTTCATTTGAGTCCTCTAGACATGAGAAAAAGCTCTGAGAGCTCAAGACTATATAGGAGAAACTAAAGACTATATTGGAGAAACTAACTATATTGAAGAGTCTAAAGACTATCTTGAAGAAAGAAAACAATTTGTTTTAGAAAAAAAATACATCGAAGTAACATGTTTTTGTTAATTTTTGTTGAACAACTGATATAAAAAAATAAGTTAATGTAAAATGTAGTCATTTTGTTTTTCCTGACCTCTTATAGAAGCCATGTTATTTTAAAAAGAATGACATATAAATTTCCCCAAAGAAACCAATCTATGTATTTTCAGATTTAGTACTTGTTTCAGTATGGAACAAGAAACCAAACAAATAAAAAAAAAAAGGCCAAAAATGTACAAAAGCTCTTTCAAGTTGCTTATAAAATGTTATATTTTTACTATCCTAAGCCATTATTTCAAACTTTAATTTCAAATGTGAATTTATATTAGTTTATTATTTCTATTTTGCAAACTCATTATAAACCAGCATGAAAAAACTTGCATTTCAAAAACAGAAATAATGTTAAATTAGATCTTATGAATTCTTCATGAGATCAAATTTAATGCAATTATTTTTAGAATTACTAGTTAGTAAATACATTTTCTTAGATAGGATTTTCTAAGGTGCTAATATAACAAAACAACAACTCTGCATGTTCCTTTTTAATCAAAGATTTTTATATGACTGCAGTGTTTAAAACTGAATCTTACATTTTGCTTTACTAATAAATTTGAGCTATTATGAGGTTATCTCTCAAGAAATGCAGTGATGTAATTATCCATTTTTTTAAAGTTTTTATTCAATTTCCAATTAGTTAACATTCATTTATCTTTCAAGAGTTGACACAAATGGTGAAGAACTATAAAAACACAGAAACATGAACATGAATATCCATATAGCAAAAACAATTAATTTGAAATACCTATACATTTTAAACATAGGATATAAACATTTGATCCAAAAATCCAGTGTTCTTTTTATGAGAACTTAACATCAAGGAAAATATCTAATTATTATTTTTACATGTGTAAGAGATATGTGAAATTGTTGTTAAAAATATTTTCTGTAATCTCTTTCTCTCTTTCATTGCACACAGCAACAAGGAAATATTTGGCCTAGGAAGAAATAATAAATTGCCATATTTTTAATACTTTAAAATGTCTGGTATCTATTTGTGGTCATACATGCTTTGATAATTTGTGAATATAATGGGGATAATATGAAAAACCAATTTTAGGGTTTTGGTTTTTTTTTAAAGATTTTATTTATTTACCTGAAAGACAGTGAGAGAGACCATGAGAGGGGAGAAAGTCAGAGGGAGAAGCAGACTCCCCATGGAGCTGGGAGCCCAATGTGGGACTCAATCCCAGGACTCCAGGATCATAACCTAAGCCAAAGGCAGTCGCTCAACCACCTGAGCCACCCAGGTGCTCAATTTTAGGATTTTCTATATCCTCAGTTAACAAAGTTTCATTTACCTCTTTAATATCATTTTTGAAAAAAATATAAGTTATTTCATAAAAATGGGATGATTTAGGTTTGTGAATTGTAAGTATTTCAGTTATAATATATGTTTGTGCTGGACCTCAGGACAATTCCTGGGAGAAAAGATACATATTCTATTATTAAACATATGGTAATCTATTATTTCTCTATCTGGGCCAAATATTTTGTTGCTGTATATTTTCTAATCATTGTTCCATAGACTTAAATAATTTTTACTACCCATTTCCCCATGATTCAACAAATTTCTCTCTTTCCTGGTTTCAAGTGTAAATTTCTCAATTAAGCTTTTCCCAGTCTCTCAAATACAAATATTTCTCTTTTTTTGGAAATTCCACAACATTTTATCTGTCAATCTGCTGTGAAGACATGTTTTTTCCTCCTTTGTATTACATTTATATAGGTTTATATCCTCCCTTACTTAGTTACAACCTCTACTGGAGATGTGTATGGTTGATTAAGCTTTTTATCCTAATAGTATCAAATGAGTATTTTGTACATAACAAGCATTCAAAATATGTATTAGTAAATAAATGAGTACCTGGATGTTTCAAGTTCATTATTACCTCAAGGCACAGACACAGAATAAAGCATGCTTTTCATAATGTTTTAAAAACTCTTATTACAAATGAATTTTTTTAAATTGAATAATTAAAACCTTTTGGGACATCTGGGTGGCTCAGTGGGTTAAAGCCTCTGCCTTTGGCTCAGGTCATGATCCCAGTGTCCTGGGATAGAGCCCTGCATCGGGCTCTTTGCTCAGCAGGGAGCCTGCTTCCCCTTCTCTCTCTGCCTGCCTCTCTGCCTACTTGTGATCTCTGTCTGTCAAACAAATAAATAAAATCTTAAAAAAAATAATTAAAACCTTTCAATATTAGAGTCAACATATCATTTATCCCTCAATTTCATGGTCATTTCAAATGGATTTTGTTTGAATCTCTGTTACCAACACTACTTCTTACCTTGTCTTCTTTTTTGGTAACAGTAGAACTAGTTCTAGTTTTATATATATATATATGTGTGTGTGTGTATATATATATATATGTATATGTGTGTGTGTGCATATACATGTATATGCACACACACACATATACATATATATATATAATGTTGATACATATTATATGTATAATATATATCAACTTCAAAGAAATAAGTGACACATCCTGTACTTACAGTACTGGCATCTAGTTTTTTAAATTTTCCTTATGTTTGAAGTGGTGGCCCTAAAAATTATAAAGTTTCCTCAGAATAGAAGTTTTCAACATTAAAATTGTACATGAGATTCTACAACAGATTGTTTCTCAAATATGTTCAATTGCAGTTTAAATCAAATGCACACTCTTGGGTGCATAATATTACTACCCCTGAAAGTAGGATATGAAATATTTGAATCATTATATGGTTCACACAGTGTGAAGTGCAAATAGTACCATGAAAATTTGTTGATAAAATAAACATGAATTTCACTCAAGTTCTCAATTTAAAACTTCAGTCTGATATGAAAATCAAACTTCTGATGTTTGGAAAATAAAAATACTATTATATTTATAAATTAACTTGCATCTATAGTGTTGTCAATGTGTTAATCTTAAACCAAGTGTAATATATCTTTAAATTTGAAGTAGTCATCAACAGGAAAGTGGCATTTTTGTATCTCCCCTACCAATAACTGTGTGGAGTTATTATAAATGTCCTGGTGGTATTTTTAAACAAATAGCTCTAAGTGCCAATTAATCTGAATATTCGAGCTGGGATTTCACTACCTAAGGTATGAACCTAAGATGAAACTCACTTTTCTTTTTCTTTATTGTGTTATGGATTTGTGTTTTAAAAAAATGCAGGTACGTGTAAAAATAGTAGCATCATAAACAATACTATACAAAGTGTCAAGAAAAGCTATAATTGTGATCTTTGACCATCATTCTACTCAACATCCTTACATATTTTATTATGGCACTTAAAGTTATTGTTCAATTAAATTAAACTTATTAGAACCATTTTTGTATGCTTATGTGAAATGTATTTAAATTTGTGTTAAAGTAGAACTACTGGGGCACCTGGGTGGCTCAGTGGGTTGAGGCCTCTGCCTTCGGCTCAGGTCATGATCCCAGGGTCCTGGGATCGAGCCCCGCATCGGGCTCCCTGCTCAGCATGGAGCCTGCTTCCCTTCTTCTCTCTCTCTGCCTGCCTCTCTGCCTACTTGTGATCTCTGTAAAAAAAAAAAAAAAAAAAAAAAAAAGTAGAACTACTTAGTGCATTGATTTAATCTGTTGCTATAGTTTGAAATTGTTTCTTCACAAATTCATATGTTGAAATCTTAATAGTTTAGGTGGTGATTATAATCACCTAATGTGATGGTATTTGTTAGGAAGTGGGACCTTTGGGAAATGCATAGGTCAAGAGGTCAGAAGAATGTTCTTATAAAAGAAAGCACAGAGAACTCCCCAGTCCCTTCTACTGTGTAAGTATACAAAGAGAATTTTGCATAACATAACAGGGCCCTCATCTGACCATTTTGGCATTCTCATCTCAGACTTCGGGTTTCAGAAATAAATTTCTATAGTTTATAAGCTACCCAGACTGTGGTATTTTGTTATAGCAGCCCTAATAGACAAAGACAACTGTGAAATGGAAAAGAGAACTATGTAGTCCTTTCCATTTTATTTCCAGTGTCAGGAAGAAATTGAGATTAATAGCTACTATTCATATCACTATCCAACCTAATGAGCATATTTATAAAACACATATGTCTATGAGAGCTCCCCTTTATCCACATCCTCACCAACACCTGTTTTTTCTTGTGTTGTTAATTTTCACCATTCTGACAGGTATGAGGTGATATCTCTTAGTAGTTTTAATGTGTATTTCCTTAATGATGAGTGATGTTGAGCATCTTTTCATGTGTCTTTTGGCCATCCATAAATCTTCTTTGGAAAAATGTCTGTTCACATCTTCTGCCCATTTTTTATTTGGATTATTCATTTTTGGGGGGTGTTGAGTTTTATAAGTTCTTTATGCAGTTTGGATACTAACCGTCTATCAGATATTTGCAAATACCTTTTTCCCATTCTGTAGGCTTTCTTTTAGTTTTGTGATTTCTCTCTTTTGCTGTGCAGAAGCTTTTTATTTTGATGAAGTCCTAGTAGCTCATTTTTGCTTTTGCTTCCCTTGTCTCAGGAGAAATATCTAGTAAGAAGTTGCTATGGCCAATGTCAAAGAGGTTATTGCCTGTGCTCCCTTCAAGGATTTTTATGGTTTTAAGTCTTCACATTTTGGTCTTTAATCCATTTTGAATTTATTTTTAAGTATAGTGTAATAAAAGTGGTCCAATTTCATTCTTTTGAATGTTGCTTACCAGTTTTCCCAACACCATTTGTTGAAGAGACTATCTTTTTCCCACTGAATATCCTTTCCTGTTTTGTCAAAGATTAACTGACCATATAGTTGTGTGTTCATTTCTGGGCTTTCTATTCTGTTCCATTGATCTATGTATCTATTATTGTGCCAGGACCATACTGCTATGGTCACATAACATCTATTATATACTGAAACTCATGCTCAGTGGTGTTGGTAATTGCTAAGATATTTGGAGCACTTTTTCACATGTAAAAAAGTCATTTAGGGGCACCTGGGTGACTCAGTGGGTTAAAGCCTCTGTCTTTGGCTCAGGTCATGATCCCAGGGTTCTGGGATCGAGCCCAACATCGGGCTCTCTGCTCAGCAGGGATCCTGCTCCCTGCCTCTCTCTCTGCCTGCCTCTCTGCTTACTTGTGATCTCTTTGTCAAATAAATAAATAAAATCTTTTTTTAAAATGTCATTTAAACATGTGGGTCATATTTTTGAAAGATTTTATTTATTTATTTGATAGAGAGAGAGTCAGTGAGAGAGGGAACACAAGCAGGGGGAGGGAGATATGATATATATATATATATATATATATATATATATATATATCATATCTTCTTTATCCATTCATCAGCTGATGGACATTTGTGCTCTTTACAGTTTCATTGTTGTTGATAATGCTACTGTAAACATCAGGGTGCATGTGCCCCTTCAAATCAGTATTTTTATATCCTTTGTGTATATACACACACACACACACGCACGCACACACGCACACACATGGAATATTACTCAACCATGAAAAAGAATGAATCTTTCCATTTGCAACAATGTGGGTGGAGTTAGAGTATATTATGCTAAGCAAAATAGGTCAGTCAGCGAAAGAAAAATACCATATTATTTCACTCATATGTGGAATTTGAGGAAAAAAAGCATGAATGTAGGGGAGAGGGAAAAGAAAGAGAGGAAAGCAAACTGAAAGATACTTTTAACTATAGAGAACAAACTGAGGGTTGAATGGGGGGTAGGCTAAATGAGTGATGGGCATTAAGGAGGGCACTTATTGGGATGAACACTGGGTGTTATATGTAAATGATGAATCATTTAATTCTGCATCTGAAATCAATTTTATCATATATGTTAACTTGCTAGAATTTAAATAAAAACTTGTAATAAAAATAAATTTAAAAAATAAACCTTGCAAATACAATTTTTTTATTGTCTTGTTTTCCTCCCTAGATTACCAATATCATTCAAAACATTTTTAGACGTGTTTTGTTATGACTCATTCTGTTGGCAGTATTTAAATAAATCTATCAACAAGGGACTTTTATTTTCTCTTTATTGGTTTACCAACATAACTTTATGGGCAACTTGATATAAATTTTAGATCCCCACATACCAAAACCTCCAGTAATACCATTATTATGTTGTTGTTCTTAAAATATTTAATATGTTAAGTATACAGATAACTTCTTTTACTATAGACAATTAGACAAATAGTGTTTGTTTACTACAGACATGTTTTAATTTTAATAGCTAATAAATAGCCTGGTTTATTATATGTCTTATGAGATATATATTCTATTTTTTATAATAAAAATAAATTAAGGTGGCTGATGAGGTGAAGTGTAGAGATCAAAAAGTGTATAATGCAGGCAAAATAAAAAAATAGTCTTTACAGTTTTAAGTAAATTTTGTTTCCCAACATGATTATCTGTATATTTTACATATTTTTAATAAACAGTCTTTCTAGAAGTTAAGAGAAATGCAGGAGCACTTTTCATGGGCTATCAATATTATAAAAATCAGTGCCTCTTTTATTTACTGCCCAAGTTTTGGAAAAGGTTATTGTGTTTATCTGTATAAAATATGACTAGCAGTCAAGCACATCGAAGATTCAATTTGGGGGTGCCTGGGTGGTTCAGTAGGTTAAGTCGCTGCCTTTGGCTCAGGTCATGGTCTCAGGGTCCCGGGATTGAGTCCCACATTGGGCTCTCTGCTCAGCAGAGAGCTTGCTTTCCCCCCTCTCTCTCTGCCTGCCTCTCTGCCTACTTGTGATCTCTCTGTCAAATAAATAAATAAAATCTTTTTTAAAAAAAGATTCAATTTGGGTCTCTAAATTAAACTTAGAGTAATTTACTTCTAGGGTCATGTGGCCAAATTTCCCTGTTACCCATGTGGTTATGATATTTTAAGTTCACTCTCACTGTATCTATTTACAAGTTCAATTAAAAAACATACATATAGGGGACCCTGGTAAAGTGTCCAACTTCAGCTCAGGTCATGATCTTAGGAACCTAGGATCAAGCCCCACAATGGGTTCCCTGTCCAGCAAGAAGTCTGCTCATCCCTCTGCCCCTTCCCTCACTCATGCTCTCTCACTCTCTCTCTCATAAATAAATAAAATCTTAAAAAAAAAAAAAAAAACACCTACATACAACAGTGACAATTAAGGTTATTTTTCTACTCATATATGGTTATTAAATCTAAACCTTTGTCTATAAACATTTATCAATAAATATATCATTAATGTAATAAACCTGTAAAGGCTAATAGGATGAACCATGGCTTAAAGAAGCTAAGATTCTGTACATGCAGGTCTTCAAATGTGAGACAATTTCATACTTGTGAATTAAATTGCCAGGTATTAATAGCAAGCTAGGATTTTTAATAACTGATGCTTAATGAATGTTAATGAAGAAAATGGGCCTCTACTGCTAAAATAAAGCTCAGAGGTCTCATTTGAAGATAGATCAAAAGGAAGTTTTATTAAAAATACATGTAATTGCACTTTCTTTCTAAAATTATTGTATGCAAACCTGTTTTAATTAATTCACTTATTCAGTGAAGTCTTTAGCTTGATATCACAAATCTAATAAGACCTAAGTTCCAGTTTTTCCTTAGGTTTATCTCAAAAATCTTTTAAAAATTTCTCAAATGAAATGTCCTTCAAAAGAGTGACATTCTATTTTATTTATTCTATTTTAGTTATTGTGAAGATAACAACAAATATCTGCCATTTATATTATTTGATTATTCTAATTTATGTACTTGATTTATAGATTCACTTCACTGGATGATAAGTAGGCCCCTAGGAATTCCATGTTTGCTTTGTGGATGCCACATTGCATCTTTCATTCATTACCTATTAATAAAGAAGTTTATTTTTAATTATCTAAGTTGACTGAAGTACCCTACAACAATAGGTGAACAACACTTAGAACTGCTATTATTTCAGCTGAGTGATGTATAAACAATAAAAGGAAAAAAAATGTATTTATGCAGGTGAAGTGAAACCTGAAGAAAAGACAGATTTTTTTTTTCTTTTCTTAAATATTTTATTTGTTTATTTGTCAGAGAGAGAGAAAGAGAGAGAGCTCAAGCAGGGGGAGTAGAGGCAGAGGTGTGGACCCTGGGATCATGAACTGAGAAGAAGGCAAATGCTTAATTAACTGAGCCATCCAAGCATCCTGAAAAGACAGAGTTTCAAAGGAAAGTTTTTTCTGGGACACTTGGGTGGCTCAGTTGGTTGTGTTTCTGACACTTGATTTTGGCTCAGGCCATGAGCCATCTCAAGGATGTGAGATTAGCCAAGCATCTGGCTCTGTTCTTGGAGTGGAGTCTACTTAAGATTCTCTCTCTCCCTCTGCCCCTCTCTACAGCCACCCACCCTGCTCATACCTGAATGCTCTCTTTCTCTCTCTCAAAAATAAGATAAAAAAAACAAAGTAAAACAAAACAACAAAAAGAAGTTTAGCCTAGTAGTATTTACTCAGGAAGATTTTTTTATCTATAAGGAAATTTTTGAAAATATAGAAATTAGTATAGCCCAAATTCAGATAAATTGAGAAAAAAAGTAGTAATTTTGACAACTTTGGAAATGTACATTATGATGGAAGTAATACAACAAATTAGATTTTTTTAAAGGCAAGGAAATTGATAACTTGGGTCTGGAATATTTGAAATCTTAAAGTAAGTTGTATATAGGCTACTTGGGATTGCACACTCACTAGTTATGGAGATTTCTTCCATACTTCTTTTGTGAATAAATGTTATGCATTTAGATGGAACACTACTAAGAAGACTTACTAAAAATAATGATAGTGTAGGAATGAATTTCCAAAGTAAAATCTTCTGTACAAAAATATGCATATCTAACATGGTTTGAGTCACTCTTCCATTCTTCAATATTTCATTTCTAAAGTGAAGCATTGGATTACCATTATTAATTACTCAAATATGCATTTGGTTATTTCTAAGTGAGATTTAAAATCTATGGAGGTCTTTGATCTTAAGTATATTTAATTCTAACCATTGTTAATTTGTTAGCTAATGTATTATTCTAAAAAAAATTCTATTTATTTTCTGTTACATATTTTAATGTAAGCAATTTTTATGGCAAAAGTTTTATTTAGGTCTCACTAATGGTTAGTATGTTAATTAATATACTAAATTGGAATTTAAAAATTCACTTGTCAATCTCCTATTACGTATTCTAGTACAAGTGATTTTTTAGTGACAAAAATATATCAGTATTGTAAGCAAGCATAATATGTAAAACATAACAAACTTTAAAAATAACATGGGAAATGTGATATATGGTCCATGAGTTTTCATACTGGAAAGGCTTCATACCATAAGGTAAGTGTAGCTTTTTTATTGTTATTTTCAAAATATTAGTCTATGGGATTTTAGTAAAAACTAAGCAGAGAAGAGAGAATAAACATTATTATTTCAAATGACCCTAAACCACTGGGATAATATTGCCACGCTATCTAAAAGAGCATCCAAATAATAAAAATAACGAATTTTTTGACAGACACCCAAACTTTCCGGAAGGAGATAGAGTGACAGAAAAAAGTAATCTTTGATGCTTCTTCAGCAAATGATTTCATAGTTTAAGAAGATATAATGGAAGATCAGAGCAAAGTTGTTTGATAAATAGTAACTATAATTATTCAAATTTAATTTGTTATATTTAAGGTATGTTCATTTATTTTATAAATAACACTCCTATTTTCTTTATCTTTATTGAATTTACTTCATCCTGAGCATGAAAAATCTGTTGTCCTACTTACCAGGCTATAGAAAGTCATCCATGATTTGTGGGTCAAAAAGGGGGAGGTTTATTATTATCTCTTGCTCAAGCACTTTCACCTCCCTTGGCACTTGATTCATTAGATACTTGTATGGCCTTGGAAATTACTTTCAAACCTTTCAAAGTTAATTGAGCTCTCAACTAAGGTCCAAAGCATCTGTACTTTTCTCCTTTACTGAAATAAAATATAAATCAGTGAACCAAATAGCCTCCTATGTTGCCAGTAAGCTTTGAAATCTGATATAAAATTGTCACATTATATATTAAGATAAAATTATATTTTCCTTGATTGAAAATTGATTTTTCTTCAACCAGCATGAGATGTTTTAAACTACTTTTTCTTTTTCTTTCCTCTATGTTATAGTATTATTTTTGAATTTAGTTTCATATTCTAGCCAAAACAAACAAACAAATGAACAAAAGCCAAGCAACCAACTAAACTAAACATAAAAACTAATATGAATAGAAAAAAGAACTAAGAAGATTATGAAAAAAATATATGAATGTTTTTCTATGTCTTAAAGTACACTTCTGGAAAAATGGACCACCTCACTATTTTTTCTCTATTAAAAATATAACATTCAAACTTCCTCTTTCAGTAAGAATGAAGTGACAGTAAGTGTAAATACGTTTAAAATCAATAGTTTTTCAAACATTGGACATCAAGGAAAAAGGAATAGTTATCCCCAAGTAAAGGGAAACAAATGAAGTAATCCTTACAAGGACCCAAGCTCATTGAATGAAGAGTTTCTAAGCTGCGATACAAGGGGAGTATACTCAGAAGCAAGTTGTCTTTCTGAGTAAAGGAGACAGAAGTCAAAATTCATGGAAGCCAATGCTGACAGCATTTCCAGGGAAGATTAGTGGAGAAAAGAGAACAGCACATAAATAGAATGGGGCCTGGATTGGAGAAGGGTTCTTTTTGGTGTTCACCTGAATATGAATCAGTGCACACATGTGAGAAAACTCTCTAAAGTCATAGAGAAACCACATGAAAGTATCTGGTCTATCAATCATTAGGAGACACAGTGACCTAAAATCTGTTCATGATATCACAAACTGAAATAGAAAGGCTTATGGAGTAGAAATTCCTATGAATTTTAAAATAAAATTAAGAGGGTTTAAGAACTCCATGACAGTATATTTGACAACTTCAATGAAATGAATACTTTTTTTGTTTTTTTGGAAAGACACTGAAATTCCATCTGGAATAACAAAATAGCTCTATATCTCTTAAGACACTGAAGTTTTGGTTTAAACACATCCCATAAAGAAAAATTCAGGTCCAGATGGCTTTCCTGGTGAATTCTACTAAACACTTAAGGAGGAATTTAGTGCCAATTTTAATAGGAAACTAAAAGCAGAGGAATAACTTCCAAATTCATACTATGAGACTAATATTACCACACCATCATGGCCTAACATAGATATTACAAATAACAATGATGATTATAGCAGCATTATCAACACTAGCCAAATTATGGAAAGAGCCCAAATGTCTATTGACTGATGAATGGATAAAGAAGACTTGGTATGCATACACACACACACACACACCATACACATACACACACATTTAGTGTATATATACTTGGCATACACACACACGTGCACACACACACACACACACTATATATATATATATATATATATATATATATATATAGTGTGTTTTATATATATATATATAATGGAATATTGGAATAATGGAATATTACTCAGCCATCAAAAAGATGAAATCTTGACATGTGCAATGTCAAGTTAGAGTGTATTATGCTAAGTGAAATAGGTCAGTCATAGAAAGACAAATATTATAGGAGTTTGCTCATATGTAGAGTTTAAGAAACAAAACAGATGAACATGGGGGCGAAACCCAAGAAAGACAAATCAGGAAACAAACTTAAGTATACAGAATAAACTGGGTTAGTAGAGAGGAGGTGGGGGGGTGCATTAAACAGGTGATGGTATTAAGGAGAGCACTTGTAATGAGCACTGGGTCTCAAATGGTACCAAAAGATGGGGATCATTCCCTGCATATTTTCAGACCATAATACTCTGAAGCTAGAAGTCAATCATAAGAGGAAAATTGGAAAGAACCCAAACACATGGAGGCTAAAGAGCATCCTACTAAAGAATGAAAGGGTCAATCAGGAAATTAAAGAAGAATTGAAAAAATGCATGGAAACAAATGATAATGAAAACACAACTGTTCAAAATCTGTGAGGTACAGCAAAGGCAGTCCTGAGAGGAAAATGTATAGTGATACAAGCCTTTTCTCAAGAAACAAGGAAGTTTTCAAGTACACAACCTAACCCTACACCTAAAGGACCTGGATAAAGAATAGCAAAGGAAGCTTAAACACAGCAGGAGAAGAGAAATATTAAAGATCAGGGCAGAAATCAATGAAATAGAAACCAAAAAACAGTAGAACAAATCAACAAAATTAGGAGGTGGTTCTTTGAAAGAATTAATCAGATTGATAAACCCCTGAGCAGACTTATCAAAAAGAAAAGAGAAAGGACTCAAATAAATAAAATCATGAATGAAAGAGAAGAAATCATAACCAACACCAAAGCAATACAGACCATTATAAGAACATATTATGAGCAACTACACCCCAGCAAATTTGACAATCTGGAAGAAATGGATGCATTCCTAGAGACATATAAACTATTGAAACTGAACCAGGAATAAATAGAAAAGTGAACAGACCCATAACCAGTAAGGAGATTGAAGCAGTCATCAAAAATCTCCCAACAAACAAGAGCCCAGTGCCAGATGGCTTCCCAGGGGAATTCTACCAAACATTTAAAGAAGAATTAATTCCGATTCTCCTGAAACTATTCCAAAAAGTAAAAATGGAAGGAAAACTTTCAAATTCATTTTATGAGGCCAGTATTACCTTGATCCCAAAACAAGACAAAGACCTCATCAAAAAAGAGAATTACAGAGCAATATCCTTGATGAACACAGATGTGAAAATCCCCACTAAAATACTAGCCAATAGGACCCAACAGTACATTAAAAGCATTATTGACCATGACCAAGTAGGATTTCTTCCAGGGCTGCAAGGTTGATTTGACATCTGCAAGTCAATCAATGTGATACAATACATTAATAAAAGAAAGTACAAGAACCATATTATACTCTCAATAAATACTGAAAAAAACATTTGACAAAGTACAGCATCCTTTCTCTATCAAAACTCTTCACAGTGTAGGGTTAGAGGGTACCTACCTCAATATCATTAAAGCCATCTATGAAAACCCCACAGAGAATATCATTTTTGAAGGGGAAAAACAGATTTCTGCCAAGTTCAGGAACACAACAGGGATGTCACCAGTCAGAATGGCTAAAATTAACAAGTCAGAAAACAACACATGTTGGAGAGGATGAGGAGAAAGGGGAACCCTCCTACACTGTTGGTGCGAATGCAAGCTTGTGCATCCACTCTGGATAACAGCATGGAGGCTCCTCAAAAAGTTGAAAATAGAGCTACCCTATGATCCAGCAATTGCGCTACTGGGTATTTACCCTAAAGATACAAATGTAGTGACCCAAAAGGGCACATGCACCCGAATGTTTATAGCAACAATGTCCACAATAGCCAGACTGTGGAAAGTATCTAGATGTCCATCAACAGATGACTGGATAAAGAAGAAGTGGTATGTGTGTGTGTATATATATATATATATATATATATATATATATATACACATACATACTATGCAGCCATCAAAAGAAATGAAATCTTGCCATTTGCAAACAAGGATACAGCTAGAGGGTATTTATTATATTGAGCAAAATAAGTCAATCAGAGAAAGACAATTATTATATGATCTCCCTTATATGAGGAATTTGACTGGCAACGTAGGGGTTTGGGAGGTAGGGAAGGAAAAAATGAAACAAGATGGGATCAGGAGGGAGACAAACCATTAGAGACAAACTGAGGGTTGCCCGGAGGAGGGGGAAGGGAGAGGGTGGTTGGGTTATGGACATCGGGGAGGGTATGTGCTATGGTGAGTGCTTTGAAGTGTGTAAGCCTGATGATTCACAGACCTGTATCCCTGGGGCTAATAATACATTATACGTTAATAAAAAATAAATAAAAGGAAAATACCTTCCTCACATTTTACTCACATAAAAACATTAACCAGTACTGTGCATTCATTTTACTTTGTGATAAGTACTTTATATGTAAATTTCTATAAATATTAATGTTTTAGGGCTTTCAAATCTCTTCCATTGGTCAATCTGCTTATTCTTGGACTTCAATATATTTATATATACTGATAATAATATATATTTACATGTGTTATATGGTTAGTATATATTAATAATCCATAGTGGAAATATTCCACCAATGATCCACTATTTTCCAATATTTATTATTCTGTAATCTAGATAATATATAGAATTATCTAACTATCTAATAATGATTTGTAGAGTTACAAACCATTAAACATAATTAAAATAAATTACTAATTTTATAATATTAATTGTATCATTAAACAAACCTTAAAACCCCAAAACACTATGTCTTACCAATTTGTACTTATGTTATACCAATCCCTAAAATTCTATATTTTCTTCATATAAACCTCCATATAGGCTTAGTCCTAGATTGTTCAGGTATTATATTGTGTGAATGGAACATATTTTTTTTGTAAATTCTAATTAATAATAATATATTTCAGAATGTTAGAAAATCATGTAGTCTCTTTCTCCTTATCTCTTTTGGTGACCTTTGGATGTCCATATTTCCATTATCTTCATAAATTGAAAATTCTGTCTCCATTGCCAGTGTTGGCTTAAAAAAAGTCATTCTTTCTTATAATTACTATTATAAATGATTTTTTTTAGGCAAGACATTTCAATATTTATATAGTGATTTAACATTCATTGTGACTATAAACTGATAAATCATAGTAGTGCTTTACAATTTTAAGGCTGGGATTAGGAATTCTAATGTTATTAAACTTTTTATTTTTTAATTATTTATTTTTTTTAAGATTTTTATCAATTTATTTGAGAGACAGAGAGAGAGAGCAAATGATAGAGCACAAGCAGGGGAGTGGCAGAGAGAGAGGGAGAAGCAGGCTCCCTGCTAAAAAGGGAGTCCACACAGGGCTTGATCCCAGGACCATGAGATCATGTCCTGAGCCAAAGGCAGATGTCTAAACAACTCAGCCACCTGCACACCCCATTGTTAAACTTTTTAAAAAAGAATACACTAATAAACTAAACAAACAAACAAAAAAACTTTTTCTGTATAGATTTCAAAAAAGCCATACAGTTGCTTTGTTTTTTCTTAGTTGAACAATGAAAGTTGCAGTTGTTTTTTTTTTTTAAGATTTTATTTATTTATTTGACAGAGAGAGATCACAAGTAGGCAGAGAGGCAGTCAGAGAGAGAGAGGGGGAAGCAGGCTCCCTGCTGAGCAGAGAGCCCAATGTGGGACTCGATCCCAGGACCCTGAGACCATGACCTGAGCCGAAGGCAGAGGCTTAACCCACTGAGCCATCCAGGTGCCCCAAAAGTTGCAGATTTTCAGACAGAATTCCAAGCAAAAATAAACTATATGCATTATGTAAAGGACTATCAAAAATTGTGACCCAAAAAGATTTATAAAAGCATGGCCAAAGACATTAGAATATTGCAATTAAAAAATGGGGGCTTCCAATATTATTATCAGATTACATATAATTTAGAAAAAAATCATTAAACAAAACAAGGAAGTCACTTTGAATATGAATATTATCTGTGGGCCAAATAAAGTACACAATATTCAAAAGGTAAGAAATTTAAGAAGAGAAGAAATTACTAGAAACATTTTTAGTAAATAGTATTGATTTCTTTCAGTTCACAATGGATCAAGTAAATGAAAAATAAATGGAAATTGAAACTATTAATATAATAAATAAGGCAATGAAAATTAAACATAAGTAATTACACACCTTAAAAAATACTCCTTTTCACAGTTCTTGTGAAAAATTCATAATAATTGGCATAAAATATTGGACAAGTTCCAAAAAGTACAAATAATAGAATAATTCCTTAGTGGCAAACACAGAAAAACTGGAGACTAATAAAATAGAAATATTCAGAACTAAGAATATCTAATTCCTGGAAACTGATGACAAAGAAACAAAATTAAAAACATATTTCTTGGGGCTCCTAGGTGGCTCAGTCCTTTAAGCATCTGCCTTCTACTCAGGTCATGATCCCAAGGTCCTAGGATTGAGCCCTGCATCAGGCTCCCTACTCACAGGGACCCTGTTTCTCCCTCTCCTCCCTACTTGTGCTTTCTCCTGCTAATCACTCTCTCTCTCAAATAAATAAAATCTTTAAAAATAAATAAATAAATACATACATACATACATACATATTTCTTATGGGATAAAAGCAGAAATCCAATCCACTGTTTTAGAACATTGATTCAGAAAAATGATAATATAACTTCAAATTGGTAACTCTAAGAACAAAAACATCTTAGCCTTAGAAAAGCAAACTATGAGGCAGAAAAAAGTGAATTAAGTATTCAGTTCAAAAAGTTTAGAAAATTACTAAGTACCTTATGCAATAAAGTAGGACACCATTCCTTCCCATTTTCAAAAGAAGTATAAAAGAATTTAATAAAGATGAAACTATAAGATAGCAACTTAGGAAAACAGAAAACATGATAAATAAAGCCCATGTTTTATCTGAAAGCATAGATAATATGAGTGACATTCTAGACAAATAAACAATCCAGGAAAATAGAAGATATATTGTAAAAAAGACAACAAATTTATTTATAAACAAGACAACCTTAGATAAAAGATAATAAAAATGTATCTAACAGCAATTTTAAAATAATAATACATGACAAATACGAGTTCCTTAGACAATATAAAAACTAATATCAGGACATCTGTCAGGATAAATAAAAATATGGACCTATAAAGAAGATAATTAGATGAACATCTCCATTTTTAATAAAGAAATCTTTAAAAGAATCAAATGTTTCTACTAAACTTTTCTTAATAAAAAAAGTAGTAGAGGTGCACCTGAGTGGCACATTTGGTTAAATGACTGACTCTTGGTGTTGGCTCAGGTTATGATCTCAGGGTCCTAGGATTGAGCCAGAATTGAGCTCTGCCTTCAGCCAGTTTGGAGTCTGCTTGAAATTTTCTCTTCCTCGCCTTCTGCCCCTCCTGTTCATATTCTCTCTCTTTCTCTCTCTGAAATAAATGAGTAAACCTTTAAAAAAAATAGTAGAATAATTTTTTTATGTTTATAATTTGACTAAGGGAAAAGATGGGGCACCTGGGTGGCTCAGTCAGTTGAACATCAGACTCTTGGTTTCAGATCAGGTCATGACCTCATGGGTAGTGAACGCCACAGCTTTGGGCTCTCTGCTCACTCAGCAAAGTCTGGTGAAGATTCTCTCCCTCTGCCTCTCCCTCTCCATGTTCTCTCTCTCTCTTACTCAAACAAATAAATCTTTAAAAAATGAGGGAAAAGATAAGGATCATAATTATCTAATATTAAACACCAATATTAAATAAGGGGGTAATAGCTGATACAATCAGGAAAGATAAAGAGAGTGACAAATAAATACAGGATTGCAATATGTAAAAACTATTATTTAGAGAAGATACTAGTGTCTATCTGGAAAACCTAAGAGGATCAAGTAAAAGTCTATTACATATGATATAACAAATTTGGCAATTTCGCCAGGTATACATAACATGTATAATCAATTTAAAAAAAAAAAATAAACTTCTAAAGGGTGCCTGGTGCCTCAGTTGGTAAGTATCTGCCTTTTGCTCAGGTCATGATCCCAGGGTCCTGGGATCTAGCCCATGTTGGGCTCCCTGCTCAGTGGGGAGCCTGCTTCTTCCTTTTTCCCTACCCCTCTTTCCATTTGTTCTCTCTCTCCCTCTCAAATAAATAAGTAAAATCTTAAAAACCTTTTAAAATAGAAGGAAGATAAAAAATATTAATAATATTTCTGAGAAAATAGTCTCTGTGGTTACTTTGAATTTTAAAATTTAAATATTAAAAATTATTAAAATGCCATGATGGTGTTAGACAGACTTGGGGAACATAATGTCCACAGAGAATCCCAACCATATGTAAGAATATTATATATATATATGTGTGTGTGTGTGTATGTATACACATATATATATGTATGTGTGTATATATACACACACACACACACACGCGTGCGTGCGCACACACACACAGACACACAGACACACAGACACACACACACACACATATATATATATAGTGAAAGCATTACTCTTAACAAATGTATTTTTTTAAAATAAGGAAAAATAAAGGTGGGCTTCACCTAATAGCTTTGAGTAAATTACAGAGGAAATCAAAATTTAAAAGTAAAAATATACATATATGTAAAATAGAAATGTATACAATATATTTAAAAACTACTCTAGTTCTTTCTCTCTGTATATAGATATATAGAACTCTTTCAAGTTTCTAATTAAGATGGATTTTTATTCAGAGTAGTTTTTGTATTTTTTTACTTTTTGGACATGAATCTAGTGTTGGACCCTATAGCACTGGAAACTACTCTGATCATATATAGAACCTTTGCCTTACATGCAGACAACTCAGAAAATAAAGCAAGTATTTTAAAATTCCTTTTTTTTTTTTTTTAAACCCCCTGCTCCCTCGGCCACTCGGCAAAACTCTTCTTAAGAAAAAAATAATTCAGGAAAATTTTGTCATTTTAACAGAAGAAAAACCAAATTCTAGATTTGCATTGATATATTATTTGCTATAAAAGTATTTTAAAAATCTTATAAATAAATCCATTATATATATATGTATATATACTTATACATACATACATACATATATATATATATATATATGACATTTATTTATTTATTTGTCAGCTAGCAAGAAGAAAAGCGAGAGAGAGAACAAGCAGGAAGAGGGGCAGACAGAGGGAAAAGCAGGCTCCCTGCTGAGCAAGGAGACCTATGTGGGACTCTATCCCAGGACTCAGGGATCATTACCTGAGCCAAAGACAGACAGTTAACAAACTGAGCCACCCAGGCATTCCTTAATTATATTTTTGACCATGACAAATTAAATTCCTTTTCTGTGAAATGTTTATAACATTTTATATCTCTTCAGGATTTGTCCTATATCTTCCTTTTTTTTTTTTTTTTCCCCTTTCTCTTTTCTGGAACAACCAGTCATTTTACTTTATGATGAAATTAGTTTTTTTTTTTTTTTTTTAAATTAAACATGCACACACACACACACACACACACACACTGCAAACCTTAAATATTTAAAGTCTAAGGTTTTAAGAAAACAGAAGAACTTGGAAATTATCCTTAAGTTGATATATTATGAAACATAATTATATTTAAATGATGTTAGAATGACTCAATGTGGGCCACTTGGGTGGCTCAGTGGATTAAAGCCTCTGCCTTCACTCGGGTCATGATCCCAGGGACCTGAGATGGAGCCCCACATTGGGCTCTCTACTCAGCAGGGAGCCTGCTTCCTCCTCTCTCTGCCTGCCTCTCTGCCTACTTGTGATCTCTATCTGTCAAATAAATAAATAAAATCTTAAAAAAAAAAAAGGAATGACTCAATGTGGTTAAATTCACATTTACATTTCTAGAAACCTAGAAACCTAGTAGATAAAATGCTAGTTTATTTGACTAGTATCAGTATAAGTTTAGAAAGAATATACACGAATACAATAAAATATGTGTTTTGTCTTGTATTTAATATTGGTAACTCAGAACACAGAGGTCTTTTTATTACATCAAGAATATTAAGCTAAACGTGTCTGCTAAAGTTTACATAAATACAAACAAATGTTTAAAAGATTTGGGTTAGTTTTATACTTCTTTTTTTTCTTATGAAAGTTTAGTGGGGTTTTTTTTTTTTTTTTAGTTCTTGGGAGTTTAAGGTCTCTAATAGATGTAAGTATTTATTTATTTCTAGCTGCTTAGAATAGTGCCACCCTAGGGATTTTATAATTTAATTTGGTAATACAATAATTGGAATTAAGAAAATATCATATATATGATATATATACACACATATATATACATATCATATTTTCTATTTGTGTCTATGTAGGCACAAATAGAGAACTTATAACTTTCATTCCAAAATTTTAGCCATAGGTCAAACACAAACACAGAAATTCAAAGTTCATTTGTTTTTAACAAAGAATTGAGTCTTTTCCTCAGTTTTATATATTTTTGTTTTGTTTTGTATTTTTATCATGATCTGTTTTTTTGGCAATTGGAGTAAGTTGAAGTTACCTGCTCAACATGAGGACTAAGGAGTACCCACCAATATTTGTCAAGGAGAATTTTAAGATTTTCTTTGCTCTGATGTGTGACTTTATGGAGGATTTGGATTAAATTTTTGGCAAAGGATAGAAGAGATACCATGTAGGCATCTAGGTATCTCCAAAGTCTTCTGTGTATATAAAATATACAGCTTATTTCATATTAGCTTTTCAACATCAAATGGTTAGTTTTGAGGTCCCTCAAGAGTCACTAATGTGAGCACAAGGCCTCTGATTCTAGTGACTATAAGAATTGAGGGGGCACCTGGATGACTCAGTGAGTTAAGCCTCTGCCTTCTGCTCAGGTCACGATCTCAGGGTCCTGGGATTGAGCCCTGCATTAGGCTCTGTGCTCAGCAGGGAGCCTGCTTCCCCCCCCTCTCTCTACCTGCCTCTCTGCCTACTTGTGATCTCTCTCTCTCTCTCTGTCAAATAAATAAATAAAATCTTTAAAAAAAAATGGATTGAGGAGCCAGCCTGGGAGTGGAAAGGTTTGGTAGGAGTGGAGGAACTCGAGTTATTGAAGACGGACAGATCAAAGGCTTCAAGGAAGCTGAAGAAAGTCAAGGTGGAAAAAGGAAGAAAGATAAGGTATAATGTAAAGGAGAGGTCTTAACATGAGCCAGATTTGGAAGATCTCAAATTTTCCAAAAAGATCACTAAAGTTCCAAATTATCCTTTGTAAAATTTTGCAATTTTAAAAGATAGTAGACAGAATTAGTGTCATAGTGGCAGATAATGTAGTTAGTGTGGGAGAGCAGACTCCAAGCAAATTGAGTGTCACTCTGGGAAGAGGAAGTTTAAGTGGGTAAAAAGAGTAAGTGAGAAAAACTTTATTAGAAAGTCTCGCACAGGGGGCACCTGGGTGGCTCAGTCGTTAAGCATTTGCCTTCAGCTCAGGTCGTGATCCCAGGGTACTGGGATCAAGTCCAACATCTGTCTCCCTGCTCCGCGGGGAACCTGCTTCTCCTTCTGCCTCTGCCTTCCTCTCTCTGAATAAATAACATCTTAAAAGGAGAAGGAGGAGGAGAAGCAGAAGAAGAAGAAAGTCTCACACATAATCTCTATCAGTGAGCCAAAGTAGCTTCTCATTCTTGTTGAGAAGCTGAAGGACCAAATCCATGGACAATGAGTTAGGAAATCAAAAGACTTCATTAAAAAAACAAGAATTTCTTGGTGAAGAGTCAGGAGAAAATTCTCATTTAGAAAGATCCAAGAAGAGTTCTGTTCAGAAAGATTCTTGTTCAAATAGAAAGCAACCAGGAAGAATGTGTCATTGTCAGGTATTACGGACAGAGGCAGGATGCAGGAAAGAAATAGGTGAGATTATAAAAAGAAGGATGTTTGAGGGTGCTGGGAATGCTCAGTATCTTGACTATGGTGGTGGATACAGAACCTACACAAGTAATAAAATTGTATAAAACTTAGTACACATAAAGAAACACAAATAAAATGAGGGAAATCTGAGTAAGACTAATGGATTTTATCAATGTCAATAGCCCAGTTGTGATATTACACTACTAATTTGCAAATGTTACCATTCAGAGAAACTAAAAAGTGCACGAGGAATATTCCTGTATTATATCTTACAATTTTACACCAATCTACAATTATTTCAGTAACATTTTCAATTCATAAAAAGGAAAAATATGGTGAGTTTTGAGGAACCAGTACTATAAGAATGATGATTATGGTGTCCAGGATGTTCAGAGTTTAAGAGAGGTTTTGAATAGAGGTAGAGGAGTTGTGGATTAGAGCTTTCTAATTTTATGGTCATTAAGTTACTGGCAGTTTGAAAGAAAACTCAGCTCAGCATTTCTTAAACATGAGATTTGAAAATATGTATGTAATCATGGAGAAAAAATCAATGAAGAGAAAGAAGAAAGAAAAAGCAAACACAGATGAAATAAATGACTCCAAGTGGAGACTATAATTTTGGAAGACAATGGAAAACATAATTTTTTAAGGATCTGCAATATAATTTGATGGGGATGCTTGAAACTACCTTTGAATAGTAGTTTATAGAAGACTGAAAGAATATGAGGTGGTTATTTTAAGTTCAGAACTCCTTCACACTCCCTCTCTTTAGTGTTGATGCTGTTAACTACTCATAAACGAAGAGCTTTTTACCTTGTGGCAGAGATCAAAAGAAAAGAGGAAAGAAGGAATTCTCTTACGTTAGTTAGGTGAGGCAAATGATATTTAAGAAACTCCACATTTTATTGCCTCAGTTTTAATACCATAAAGGAAACTAAAGCCGTCTATTAAACAATGGGTAATTACATTCAGCACTTTCAAGAGTATGGTTGGTTACTTATATGATTTGGTCTATGTAAAAGAGGGCATAATTACAGGAAGAAAAAAAAGATTGAGTGGAAGACATGGGAAAATACAATTGCATTCGGCATAAAAAGGCAAGAACAATAGGAATAATGGAATTGATTAATTCAAGAGTTTGAGACATAATTCTGGGTGATAGCAATGCCTGTAGGATACCTATTTTGATTCATGACTAAAATGAAGAAGAAATAAACTAGGGGAAGATACATAAGGGATATTTCATGAAATTATCTGACATGGTATTTGGGAAATGAAACACCAGATTTAGTTAATTCTTTGTCATTCTAAATTCATAATTTTTTGATGTGTTCAACAATGGTTTTAAGTCAGTGTAGTTTATCTGTTCTTCATTTTAGTCATGCATCAAAATAGGTATCCTGCAGGCATTGCTATCATCCAGAATTATGCCCCAATCTATCTCTATGCATGAGTTTAACATTTATGTATTATTTTTTTTAAAGGAAGGAAGAAAAAAAAATATAACTGTTAATTTTAGTGTGGAGGGCCCCAAAAAATGGCACTGGTTAATCATTTCTGGTAGTATAAGCACAGCCTCAGCCTTACTCTGAAGGAATTCAGTAACTTACACAGGGGCAAGTTCTGGCTGACTGCCCCTGGCTCTTGATTGCCATGCTCTCAAGCACTTGATAGCAAGATCTTTTCTTTATAGATTCAGTCGTGCCCATTATCTCCTCTTAGGGATTCTCTCAAAAGACAAGACCATAATGTTTTCAAACTCTCTAGGGTCGTTAGCGCACTGTCTCTCTTTCACCTCTCATCATTTTGTAGGCTTCAGAAATTTCAATTCACTTTTCTGTAAGTTGTTAAAACTCTGAGGATGCAGTTCTCAGTACTTACCATGCTGGGAATGTTGATATAGCATAATAGAATCTATCCATTATTTTCTAAATTTCCTTATGCAATAAAGGCATTCAATAGAATATTTATGATTCAAACATGAGGAATAAAAGACTTATTAGGTAATTCTTATGAGGTGACGTTTAGACCATGGCTAATTACAGCTGCATTGTTGTTTTACCTATAAAACTTATAGCATTCTAGATATTGCACCTTTTTCTTTTACATAAATTCCAAACTAAGGTTTTGGATTATTTTCATATGGGATGTTTGGTTATATAATGAGTGATATAATCATGATGGCTTGAATGTAGTTGAATTTTTTGAAAAACATCTTAACAACTTAAGAGATTAATTTAGCATGAATTGAAAATAAATCAAAAACAATAAATATTGTTCCTCCCCCTATCTTCATGGATACATACTCTTTTTCCGACAATAGTTTTCATAAAGCAAATATTGAGCCAGAGAAATTTGCATGGTCATCTTTAGTAGTTTCTTCTTTCATACAAGTAAAGTGTTATCTTTGTGTAAAACTCATTCAAATGGAAACAGAACCTAAAATAATATTGTCATTTCTCTATGGTCATTATTAAACTTTTATTATTTGTGTAAAGCATATTCATTGCTACAAATACTAAAAACACAATTTTACAAGATTTAAATGTTGTAAGATAAAAAGTCAACATTGTGCTCTGATCAACTGCTATTTAGGGTATTTTATTACCCATTAAAAATAAAAAAGTGAATAAAAAACTAAGAAGTAGAATTTAGCTGTAAATATTTTTCAGCTATATATCATTCCAACCTGAAATGATCAACTGTATCAGTTAGAATCCTATCAACAGACAATGGCCTTCCCAAACTGTGCAATTTGTAGAGTCTTTCAATAAATTAACTATTGAACACATAAATGTCATCAGGGCTTAAAGAAACAACACTAAGTATGCAGTTTCCTGAAGCTAGCACAATGAAGGGATCATTCACATCCGAAGGCCTGAAGAAACAAAAGGAGGTCAGTTTTCTAGAACATGAAGAAAGTGTAGATAGCATGAGGTGCTTGTGAATGGAACTATGGTTTTTACAGGGGGAAACAGGCAACCCATTATAAATCAACAAGCAGAGAGCTGAGAAAATAAATATCCTGACTTTACTTACTTTCCCACACTGATCTTTCCCTGAAGAAGATACTTGATATTTTACTAGGTATTTTGTATATGCATTTACATATTTTGAAATCATTGTCTTTGTGGTTCTATGAGATGAAGTATGTTAATAAACAAGAACATATGTATTTTCCTTTATGATTTTTAGCATGTTGGTGCAACTTGTTCTGATTTCTACATTTTGTTGACATAGCTGTTTTTTCATTATCAATATTAATATGTCATATATTAAAGACTACAATACAGTGTCATTAATTAGCTCTATTAATATCAACTGTTAAGGGGCACCTGGGTGGCTCAGTGGGTTAAAGCCTCTGCCTTTGGCTCAGGTCATGATCCCAGCGTCCTGGGATCGAGCCCTGCATCGGGCTCTCTGCTCAGCAGGGAGCCTGCTTTCCCCTCTCTCTCTGCCTGCTTCTCTGCCTACTTGTGATCTCCGTCTGTCAATAAATAAATAAATAAATCTTTTTAAAAAAAATCAACTGTTAATTATACTCTATCAATATTCTGTTATAAATGCATGTATGTTTATTTTTAAAGATATACAAGTAAAATAAGGAGAAAAAAGCAAAGCTAGTAGGAAAAGAAAAGTAAGTCCTCGTCCGGCTTCTATTTTTGTGAATACATTGTTTTTCTCTTTTTCATTTAAGAAATTTTCAAAACATTTTTTTTCTTTTTCCTCTAGTTTTGATTTTCAATAGGAATGTCTTCTTAGAATCTAGGGTAAATATCTGTTAGTGAACATAAAGAGTAAGCCACCTGGTGGGACTTTTGCCTAACATTTAATATTTAGAATGCTCAAAAAAAAAAAAAAAAGGCAGAGCTTGTAGAATTTCATGTTTCTTTCTCTCTATAATTATGTTTTAAAGGAAATAAATCCTCAGACTATGTACCCTATATTAAAATTACTGTAACTTATTAAGGAATATCATATAAAAGTGCATACTGGAATGGAATAAATCCTGTGTAGTTTCAACAAATATTTAATAGTGATGATAGTGATTACAGGTGTTACAGTTAAAATGCTTTCTATAATGTTCAGCTGACTACTAAGACCTTTAAACACAGCACAATATTTTGAGTGCTATTATACTAGCAGTCATAAAGAGAACTAAATTAAATAATGAATGACTAAACAGTAACTTAACTATTTGAAGCCCTTTATTCCTTGAACACATTTTATCTTAAGTAGAATGATTTTTGACAAATAGTAAAACATTTTATAATGCTCATTTTGGAGACTGTATATATCCCTAATTTTAAATACTACTTGTAGTAGATGTTATTGGTGACTCACTCAGGGCCCCTTGATTGGGGACCTTCTTTTAAGGCATAGAAAATATAAGGCTCCTTAGTGAAAGCCAGCACAAGTGGAATAGGATATACATACGCTTTAACTTGAACTTTAAAATATACTGTTCCTGTTATCAAGCTAATTGAGGACAAAAAATCCTTTCCATATGTTATGCATTCCTTTGCAAATATAGATTTTATTAATATACCTAAATATATTTGAATACTCATCTCTTGCCCCATATTCTATTAATTATTTTGCCCAACAAATTTCTAAACATCAGCTTCTTTTTTTTCAAAGTGTCATATTGGCAATGCCGTATAGTCTCAGAAAGAAAAAAAAAAAAGATTATATCTTCATATTGAGTTTACCAGATTCCTTCTTAATCTCTTCCCACTATATCTAATCATATAAAGTTGTCTGTGTGTTATTCTTCCTTAGAAGATTATCCTACAGATATATTAGAATTACTAAAATACTAGTCGGCGTATATGTGTCCAAGCTTGTGTTCAAGAATGAGAATGATTATACTGAGTAGAAAGCATTCAATAGAATATAAGGGTAAAATTTCTGAGTCAAAGTTTGTACTCTGTGCAATTCTGTTTCAAAAAATTTGCCATCAATTCAGTCCTACAGACTGTAAGATAATATACATTTCCCCATACACTATGAGTACTAACTATTATCAATCTTTTAAAACTAAGCATGTGTCAGTCTGATAAATGAAAATAGTATCACATTGTTATTTTAACTGAAAGGGCTTAGTACATTGTATGTTTTGCAAATTTGGCCATAATATAATTTTC
Organism: Martes martes; assembly: GCF_963455335.1. Classification (NCBI taxonomy): domain Eukaryota; kingdom Metazoa; phylum Chordata; class Mammalia; order Carnivora; family Mustelidae; genus Martes; species Martes martes. The sequence goes on from NC_137888.1 coordinate 36,342,352, forward strand.
CTCATCAACCCATTCAATGCTCTTAACATTAAATATCACATAATCTGCTATGAACATGGCAATTATACTTTGCTATTATTATTGTTGTTACTTTGCTATTATTATTGTTGTTAATATTTGCTGCTGTCTTTTCACTCTTCTCCTTTTTAAAACTCTAATTCCAGTGTGAATAATATACAGTGTTGTATTAGCTTTAAGTGTACAGTATAGTGATTCAACAATTTTACACATTACTCAGTGCTCATCAAAGTAAGTGTATTCTTGGGGCACCTGGGTGGCTCGGTGGGTTAAAGCCTC